>NW_024582091.1:25050053-25620755 GCF_017639235.1 Corvus kubaryi | reverse complement strand
CGTTCTGTTCCTGCTGTCCCGTGTTCCTTATCCGGGTGTGAGCCCCGTTACTCGTCCTGGGGGTTTGCCCCCAGCTGTCCACAGCTCGGGCTCTGTGGGCTGTTTGCCAAAGTGTTTGCGGGGCCGAGAGCCGCGAAATGCGCCCGGAGCCCCAAAACGCGGAGACAACAACAAAAAAGACGAAACAAAAAGTTGTTTGGAAGTGCTTCAGCGTTCCCTGGCCGCGTTCCGTAGTGGCGCTGGGTGCAGCCGAGGGTGACGCTGCCCGGTCACCGCTGCTCCAGCCCTTATGGATTTCGTCTCCAGCCCTGCCCCGCCGGCGGGGTGCAGGCCGGCGTGGGACGCCCTGCGGGAGCCGTGGGCTGCTCCGGGACTGCTCAGCCGCAGGTTAACACGCCTCTCCGCTGCGACGGGAGAGGGCACTGTTGGGCCAGCGGAACAGACCCCTCTAGTGTTTCCTGGTTTCCTCCTCGAGTGTAAGGGGAGTATCCGAATTTAGCCTGTGCGAGAGCCAGTACAGCGGGTTTATCTTAGGAGCAACCGTCAGCTTGCCTAGGCTGAAAAGCTGAGTTCGTGGTATCAGAGTCTTCTTTTTTTTTCAGTGAAGAGCAGGCGTCTGCTGATGGGGAGAGCTGGGGAACTTGCTGTTAGCCCATGTAAAAGACCCCAGGAGAGCCTTTGATAGCAGGAGGTAGCATTGGGACAACGTCTGAGACCTTGCCACAGGTTCCGAAGTTAACAGCTCATTGATGAAAACTCCTGATCCTTTACTCTGGCAAATCTGATCCTCCCCTGTTAGTCTGGGAAAGCTGGTTTTGAAGCTAAATTAGAAGTCCTAGTGTACCTGGTATAAGCTGGCTCTGTCTGCTGTCTTCCTGTCTTAACAGATGTACTGTGCTAAATTTTCCACATGCCAGTGGGGAATCTACAAAAGTGAAGGTTATTCATTTGTCAGAGGCCGTTGAGTGGGCTGTGATCATTCCTCAGATGTATACCCACAATAATTGGCTGACTTTTTTTCCTCTGATTTTTTTTTTTCTCCTGAAATCTGTTATGAGAAACAGTCATGTAGCTCTTGAAGTGCCTTTAGTGCTACCTTCCTGAAGGCAATAGGGCAGCTGTTGCACACCTCACCCATGCAAACCCCCAAAGGGCTTTTCATATTTTCTTATGTGAAAGGGAAGAAATAGTGCCAGCCTTTCTGAGCTGGTCCTACCATAACCGAGAGAAGCACTGGGTAGATTCAGTCTTAAGTCGGATTGTCAGAATACTGAAGTTAGTTAATATGTTTGTAGTTGTTACTTGAGAGGTAAATGAGTGTGCCAAAGATCTGTGGATAGCAGCGTTCCTTTCTTGGAGAAAAATGGAAGGTTACCCCAAGGTGCCTGGAGTGGGTGGGTATGATGTACAATGTGTTGGAGAGCATGCAACAGAAAGAGTTGTGGGTTGTATGTGGGTTTTCCGAGTATGATGGCTGTATGAGTAAGTCTGAATTAAAACTAATATGGTAAAACTGTAGATTGGGAGAAGATCTTACTTGATCCAGTTAGAGGATGTGTTGTCATTGTGGTTTTAAGGTAACAATGTTTGAGATTGTTGTAGAAAAGCTGCTGGACTGGTTAGATTGCTGGCTTCTGCTGTGAGCAAAATACAAATAGATTGGCCTTTTTTTTTCTGCTCTCTTTTTATGCATGTGTACATTAATTTCTCCAGGTTCTTGTCTTTATTTCCCCTACTTTGATTGCTTTCTACTGTAGGATTATTTATAGCTGCCTGTATTACCTAAAGGAAAAATGTAATCAAAAGGAAACAAGCACTTACCATCTGAGGCTTCAATGAACTGCAAAATTAATTTAGTGGACTTTGGTATCTTCACTAGTGTGGTGTATGCTCTATTACCTGAGTTTACTGTAATTAGAGGTTGCAGGGGCAAAATCGTGGTATGCATATGGAGTCTGGTTTCAGAGTATCTGTAGTATCTGGAGGGAAATGCATTTATTTCTTGTCAAAAGCATTCATAAGTTGTAGCTTTCAGTTGTAGTTTGTTCAGTGAAGAAGATTGTGCCTTAACCTGGGAGATGTACATATGGAAGGGTACAGATCTACTATTTGTTTCTGTGGGCAGAGTTGCTCTCTTGATAGTGTTCTAATCAATGGGGTTTTTTTTTCCGTTTTAGACATCTGTGGAAACTTTTCTGACTGCAGCTCCTGTATTAATAAGACAAATTCAGAAGGCTGCCAGTGGATCAAATGTGACGGTAAGGAGGGCTGTGCAGTACAGATCCTTACTCTGCCAAGGTTAGGGAAACTTCCCTGTCTGACCCTTCAGGAGACTCTGGCAGTCAAACTCGCATCACCAGAGACTTTCACTGCCAGGACCAAGGCCCCTTTGCAGTGGGTGGCTCCAGTGACCTGACAGGTGCCTGGCTTGGCTCCCTTCACACCCCCTCACACCCTGTCAGACCAGGTTTCCTTACCAGTTCAGCCCCAGGTTTCCCATTGCAGAGTCTCAGATGTCTTGTTCTATAAAACAATTTATTCACAGTGCAATAACCAGCTCAAGCTGGTGCATCCGAGGAGGACCCCCCCAACAAAGGAATCCATGGGCTTTTATACCCTCACAGTCTGTGGGCTAAAGTCTGGGATCGTCAGCCCCTGCCATGTCTCTGTGTCCAGTCACCTGGCTGGGCCACAGGTCCTCGTGTTCTTTGTTATGTAAATGGTCTGCAGATCCCAGCCTTGTGCCTCTCCCGCCCTCCAGAGCTCAACCTGCAGCTCTCACTGCCACTGCTCACCAAGCTACCTGCACTGAATGGGTTCCTCAACACCGTGCAGAACCTTACACTTCACCTACACTGATGTTGTTTACAACCTAATGAAGCATTAACATGAGTCCTACCTGTCTTCACCTGAGAACTTGAGATATGTAACATGTTCAAAATATTCCCAGATTTTTAAGGCTTCTGATTTAAATCTGTGCTTTTGATAAGCTTATGTTTTCCAGGTGGTTCAGAATGTTTTTAGGACAAACAAGTCACTTGTGTTTGCTGTTAGGGAGTCACAAGTGGATCCTGAGATGCAGGCACAGCTCTGTGCTTCAGTCCTTTTTGAGGTTTTGTCATGGGCCTGCTGGTTGCAACCGCTACTCCTGAACTGAAATGCAATAAGCAAGAGGAATTAATTAAGTAAGAGTGGTTAACAGCAGTGTTCATAAAACTGAGAATTGCACCCCACTGAAGGGAGCATAACAGAGCCAAAGAACCATTAGCTGGTCTCAGTTAGAGCCTTGTTTTTCCCATTGCAGGTGAATTGGATGTAACTACATTTAGGTGACCTCTGGTACTCAGTCCTGGAAGACAGGAAGTTGCTGTTGACAAAATCATACAGATTACATAAGCACTCCTCATGTGGATTATTAGTACTTCTTACATGAGGTAGAAACAGAATGGTTTAACTGTTGTAGTGGTTTTTGTACCACTTGATTGTAGATGACCAAGAAATGTTATATGTGAAGGCTAGGATGCATTGGAACTAATGAAATCAATTTTGGGTGGAGCTTGCCCTTCAAGAAGCTATTTCTCTAGTTCTGCATGTGGTGTTGAACCACCAGGCACATCCTGCAAAAACCCAAGAGATCTGTGTAACTTTTTTTAAGGGAGAAGGATATGCAGGCAGAGAATAAGAAACTGACATCTTCAACAATTTCAAGGTCAAGGACCAGTTTGAAAAGCTGGAACAAAGTTTTGCTTGGATGTAGAATTTTTTAAGACAGTAAGATATTTTTTTAATGATGCTGCCATAGACATGCAAAATGTTTAACTTGGAAAATGCCACAAAGTAGTAGAAACGCTGTTTGATTTTATCAGCTATGAAGAAAAAACGTCAAACAGTACTGGTACAGCAAAATGGTGCATAATTGTGTGTTGTAAATATTGCTTAAGTGTTCAGTGGGGGAGTAACTGTAGTGAAAGAAAACACTAAAATTTCTTTTATTATTAATATAATACTGAAGTCCTGTATATTAAAGTGGCTTTAATGTTATCTTGGCTAGCAGATGGTGTTTAGTTTGTCCTACGAACAGCTTATCAGTATTTAGGAACAGTGTCTCAAGCACCTTAGACTTCATCTACTGTAAAATATCTTATCTCTTCTTTTCTGACAGGAAACGAAAGCAATATGTGTGTCAGTGTAACAGCAAAACTGACAAAGTATGGACAATGTAAAGTTGAAACACAGTGTTCATGTAAGTGTTTAGATACTCAGATTTCATGTGGTTTAATGTGAAGCAGTTGTGTTTAGAACTCCTTTGTCTGTTGTCCTTTTGTTGATATGCCTTCTACAATTTACATAAGCCTGTACAAGTATGTAAATAAGCCCTTTGTTTCCTGTTTAAAGGTATGATATGTGATACTAAAATACACAATTCCATTGTGCCTTCAGTTAACTGCTTACTGTTGCTGTTTCGGGAAGCCTGACACTCGTCTGGCTACCACCTTGGTTTCTTAGATTAAAATAGGTGTTTCTTGTTAGATACAGCATATCTTAAGGAATTTGTCAGTGTCTTCAAGGCAGTAAGCTGCATATTGAACAAAAAATGTCACCTGCTAAGTCATCTGAGATGCAGTAAATAGGAAAAGCTTACGAACCTTCCAGTTTTAATTGTTAACTAGCACAAGTCTTCATGCAGTTCTGAAATAAAGAGTCTGGGATATAGAACTGCGTAAGATAAATCCTTCATGCCAGGAATGTGCTCAGTTGCATATCTACTTCAGACTTTTGTGCTTCCTGTGCAAAGCAGTTTTGCAGGATATGAATAATTTAGATAAGGTCTTGAATTTCACTTATGTGAAAGCCCCCAAATTTTAGTTTTTCTGAATGCTGATAAGAAATAGACTTTAAAATAGGATTTTCTGGTTTTAAAATCTAGAACAGCAAATGAAAACTCTGAATAATCTTATCTAGATGAATTCAACAGTTCTGCTAAAGAGGCTGGCTCCACCAACAGAGTTGAAGCTTCCACGCTGCTTTGGGCTGTCTTGTGGTGGTGACAGCCAGTCAGAAATAATTCCTTTTGACTTGCACTTGTGTGTTGTTTCTAAAATTGTAACAATCACCTCTTAATCAGGAGTGCTGAAAGAACGGTTTTTTAGTGCTTTCCAAAGAGAGCATGCTGTTAAACTGCCTTGTTGTGTACCTAAGAAGTGTTTCTACAATCTGTTCCTGTTAAACTTTTGGTGACATTATCAGGTTGTTGTGTTTAACTTCTGCAAATTCAGGGAAGTAAATCGTCACCCTTAGTAGGGGGTCTTTGTAGGTGTGAGAGAAATCTGTATACCTTACTAATTCTCAATTGTTTTGGCTCAACACTGCCTCAAGGGAAGTGACATGGGAAGAACGTAGGCAGCCTTTAAGGTGATCTTAAACTACAGAGATGCAAGTGGTAGCCAAGAGAATGTAGATTCTGATATATCCAACCTATCTCTGTAGAAACAGTCAGCTCTGATTTCCTACCGTGCTGAATTATGTTCAAGATGTAAATAACCACACTTGAATGAGCCTGAGCATTAAAGGCTTCTGGAGATCCTGCTTTTTCAGCAGGAGGCTTGCTGATGTATCAGTTTAGATAAGCTGTCTATGTGTGATTAACTGATAGCACAGTAAGTTGCAGGAGGCTTCACAGTTCTGTGTCCTTGCAGGTTGTGAGGGGTTTTTTTTTCTGAAGCTGACAGCACCTACATCCAACAACAACTCTCAGAACAGGAACTGCAGCTAAACTTTCAAACTCTTTATTGGTTTTCCCTCCATTCTGATTCAATTGTCTAACAAACTCTGATTTGTAGTTGAACTTGATAGCTCAGGTTCAGTCTCAGTTGCAGTGAGGTTGGGAAGCGGTACTCTATACCTAGTGTTCTCCTGTGTAAAGCATGCACAGTTCCTGCTTGGACAGGAGGGTTCTTCTCACTCAGGTTTGCTTTGAGGAATCTTGAGTTGCCAGTTGAACACTGGCTTTATTGGGCTGCCTGTGACAAGACTTTTCATGTATTCACTCATGCAACTTTTGGTATTAGTATGGTGGATTCAAAAGCTTTGTAATTTCAAGCTAAAACTACAGTAGAACTCAGTGCTGTATGAAATTCCTAAAGCTGTGCCTGCTGATGTTGTTTTGTTGGATTGTTTTTTAGTTAATACCATCGTTAATCTCTCTAATGTAACTCTTTATTTTTTCATAGCTCCTGCAGTTTCTTCTAACAATGTTTCTTCTACCACTGTACCACCTACCAATGCAACCACAGCATCTTCCAATGCAACCACAGCATCTTCCAATGCAACCACAGCATCTTCCCATGCAACCACGGCATCTTCCAATGTGACTTCCAATGCCACCACAACCAGTTCTGCCACCACAGCTCATACTCCTATAGGTATGTAGTGGGTTCAGTTTGTAACCGGGCAGAAACACCAATTAGAGTGTAGTGGTTAGGTCCAAAATACTCATTACTTACTTATTTACCTTCTGTGAGAGAAGATTTAGGAGAAAGCAAAGCAGGCACAAAACTTAAAAAGAATATAAAGAAGTTTATTAACAGATCTAAAAGGAAGAAAAAAAAATCAGACCACACCTTCAGGACTCTTCTCCTCCCCCCACCTTTCTCCGTTCACCCACTGACAATGTAAAAAGACAAACCTTGAGATTTTCAGTCAGTTTACCACTTCTATAATAACCTTGTTCAGTTCACTTAGGGAGAGGAGTCTCTCTTGCTCATGCTGTGGAGACATCTCCACAAGAAGTTCTCTCATGGCTTCAGTATCATGAGACAGCTGCCCATGTTGGTTCTCTGCTCGCATGTGAGAGTCCCTTCCCCCGACTTGCAGCTTTCCCCACAACTGCTTTCGAGGGTCCAGTCTTGAGCTACTGGGATACCATTTTAAGGTTGAGCTGTTCAAAAACAAAGGTTCTCTTCACCCATCTGTGGGAGCATCTTTATCTCTAGGAATAGAGGCCCTCCCCCTTCCCTGGGAGAAAAAGGGTCCTCATCATCTTCATCTCTAGGACTATCTCTGGGAGCATCTCTAGGAACTGAGGTCTTCTCCTTCCAATTTGGAGCAAGAGTCCTCATCGCTTCCATCTCTCCCTGTTCAAACTTCTCATGAAATTACAGCTGCTTCAGCATTTGCTTATTCCAGCACAGGTGCTTTTGCTCACAAGTTGAACGCTCCACCGCTCATGCTTTCACGAAATTACAACAGGTACTCTGATATATCACAGTACATCACCACCATAGCTTTACAACAGAATTTCAGCTTTAAGCATCTCCTCTTTCTCCTCCCTCAGGTTTTCAGCTCTTCATAGCACTAAAAGGGTTAATCTCACTCAGGCCTTGCAGCTGGAATGTGGCTTATTGCTGTTGGTCACATGATCTTTGCCAGGCAGCAGGGCAGCTTCAGCTGAATCTTGGCCTCACTGGAGAGGGGAGGGGCTGCTCTGTCTGCAGGTAGCAGGGCAGGGGGGCTGTGGGTGGAACAGGGCCCATCGGCTCCAGGATGGCTGTGGCCCGGCCTGGCCCCACTGGGCTGCATGGGTTGAGCCCAGTTACCTGTCCCAAGGCAGGAAGCAAGAGAGAGCTTCCCCGGGGTTTGTCCATTCTTAAATGTGGACCACAGAGGCAGTCAAAATTTTTAAGTGGCTTAAAAAATTGTCCATATTCAAACTGGCCAGCTGATAGATTCTGTCAGGTCATAGAGGAAGCTGTAAGCACCCCTTTGCAAGAACATCACTTCTGCAGCTATGCTAACCCATGACAAGGTAATACAGTAGCACTGAACTCAGAAGGGCAGCAAACTAGGAACTGGTGAATGAAATGAAAGACAGGGGCTTCTTCCACAGTTCATTGTAGTAGCTTGACTACTAAACATCTGATGTGCAGAATGCATAAATGGTTCCAAGGTCTGGAAGAAGTGGATTTTAGAAAACTCATAATTATGTTGGCAGGAAGCATTTTCTCTGTTAAAAATTGACTCAGTTGTAATTGAATTGATAATTTCTGCTAATCATGAATTCTTAGGAGTTTGGGGGTTTTTTGTTCAAAAATTTCTCTGCCAGCTCTACAATGAAGTTCTTAAAAATCATCTAATTTTTAAATCTTGCTGATCAAGGGAGCTGGGAGATGACAAGTTGGTACTTGATTAGGCTCAGAACAGCCTAATGTACAGCAGCTTTGAGTAAACCCACAAATGTTGACACTTGTCCCAGGCACATAGTGAAATAGTGATTAATTTTAAGTAATACTAATCTTTAGGGAAGTGGGGAGAGGTCAGACACCCAGCTTGTGTGGCTTGATAATGAAAGTTCTTAGGAGACAGTTTTGGTTTAGGTGAGTGGTTTTATTCCAGTGATGGCATTCACAGTTAGTGTTTTGAGGACAAGAGAAGAAAGAGTGTGTATCTCCTGTCTAGAGGTATTACATTAAGTACTTTCTTAGTACAATTAATACTAACTGATTGTAACGGCTGCTTAATTAAAGTCCTTTGCCTTGATGCAGATTCTTGATTGTCTTGAAGCAGATCTCTTGATTCTTGTTCAAGTACCAGCATTTATATGAGCGCTTGAAAGAAAAGTCCTTTTGTCTGAGCAAAGAATCACTGATCTGTGGAGAAACTTGAAATATTTGGATACCAATAGTATGCAAGTTTGAAAATAATCCTTATTGCAGAAACTTGGCTTAACGCAGTTCAGCACCTAAATTGTGTGGGATACAGTCTGAGGGCAAAGCTTGTTCTTGTTAAAGCAAAACAGGAAAAATCATTTGTGTAGGAACTTTAGTGCTTGTGAACTTTGGTATTGAAGTTTATGGTGTGTACATACTGTCTTTTCTCAAACAGCCAACGTCACCAATGCAACTACTCATGCTCCTGTGCCTAAAACTACCATGACTTCAGCTACCACAACACCCACAACTGCAGGTAACTGTTACTACTACCATAATTAAAGCATAGAATACTTAGAAGTCAGTGTCACTTTAAAAGTGTTACCTTGAAAGACTCACCAAGTGACAACATGAAAGTAGAATTGGTGTATCTGGTGCTGTCACTTCTAACGTTATGACAAGTCTAATTTTGTTAAGGTCATGTATGTGAGTAGCAAGGTTATATAGCCTGAGAAATAGAGCTAATTGGTGAGATATAAAAAGTCAGAAACATGTTGGTCAAATGAGATCAGCTGGATGATTTTAATAGTGTGGTTGGCAGTCACTTGTTAACTCCCCTGTCTTTGGGAGGTGGTATTTTGTTTTTGCAGCATAATAATGGGATGCTTTTTTTTTGTTAAGTGAAACTTTGCTACAGTGATGGGAATAAGCTGAAATATTTTATTTCCAAGTCAGCCCTAGATATGCCATTTAATGAAAAGCTCTCAAAAAGTAAAGCTCTTTAAAACTACCCATCAGTAGATGGCTGTTACTTCCAGACTTGTGTTTGTTGTGACTTCAGCTGTTTTTTTAAGCCTAACTCTTGGGGTAAAGTACAGTAGATGGAAGACAACAATTTATTTTAAATTTAAGGGAAAAAAAAAAACAAACTAGAGCAAGGAGCAGAAACTGGAAAACGTGTCTTGAATGTGAGCATATCAATAATATATTCTATGTAAAGGAGGAAGGCTTTGGCTTTTTGAAGTACAAATAAAGTCCAGCTGGTTATTGCTCAGTATTGAAGTCCAGAGCAGTTTGTCTATAAATAGCTCTAGCCTTTAACAAACAGCATTTAATCAGAATTCAATACCACTAATCTAAATGCCGATGCTGGCTTTACTTTGATTATTTTTTGTTTTCTTATCGGTGTTTTGATGCTTTGAGTAATCCTAATACAAAGAATACAGCACTAAAATTTGTAAAACTGTTGTGAGCATTGTGCACTTAAAATTTCTATTTTGGTGTTCAGCAGGCTCAAGTACTACTGTGGCTCCTGTACCTGTTCCACGCAAATCTACGTTTGATGCTGCGAGTTTCATAGGTGGAATTGTGCTTGTTCTGGGTCTGCAGGCTGTTATTTTCTTTCTGTACAAATTCTGCAGATCTAAAGACCGAAATTACCACACACTTTAGGACCTGCCCCGTGGTAATGGACTAGTAGCCCAACACCTGTAGTTCACGGAACCAAAATATTTTCTGTTGCTCATGGAAGACAGCAGTTCATAATATCCTTTAAATCTCTAAAAGAAGACTTTAAATGAATATTTTTGCAACATTATATTCACAAGAAGTGATATCAATCTCTTCAACAGGATTACTTGCAATATGCTGCATGGGTTCTAATGGCTGTTTTATTTTCCTTTAGTGGCTGCTGATGTGGGACTTTTCTTGATATGCCAAATGTAGAATGTTCCAAGATTCTTATTCAGTGGCAACACTGTCCAGTAGACAATCTTAAAATGACTTATTCTGAAGGCTAATTTGAACAACATCTGATACAGTATCCCTTCAGTTTTATCAAGATGTGAATTATTGGTGACTGATTTCAGGGAGTGAAATACCATTTGTAGTAGCTTATGGCTCTTACAGCGTGTTGCTAGAAAGATGGATAAAATGTAGAATTAGATAATGTCTTAACAGAATAACATAACCCTTTTCTTTTTTTTTTTTTTTACCCAAGAATAAAAGTATAAAAGTTGCCTCATAAAATACTTCATTCCAAACAGAATTCCTATGCCATTTCCAATTAATGTTGAGGGTGGATGTAGGAATAATCCTTCTAATGGGGAAATAAATATTAGTGCCTTAAAAGACTAAATTTCAGTAGGCTGTAAGCGTGTCCCAGCTATCTCAAAGATAAATAAAACTTCTAATATTAGCTTTAGGTAGGAATATAGAATACATGTGACTTGAGCATTCCAGTTTAAAAAAAAAAATTCCCTGGAATAACTGTCCCTTAGTGATTTTGGTTTAGAGTGAGGAGTATGGTACAGCGATGTTCAGTTACAAACAGAAGCTTTGACTCGTTTAGCTTTTGTTCTGGCCTGCAAAGACCAACCATAAAACTAGTGATATAATTCAGTTCACTCCCTGTCCAAAAAGGCAACAACTCACATTTATACTTGAAATACTGATGTTTGGGAAATCCTGATGTTTTTGTCATTCAAACAGTTCTTAAACTCGTTGCAATTAATTTCAAGAGTTTGGGTTGTTGTTTTTTTCTTTATGACCCTCCTGTGTGTCTGCTTGCTGAAGGAGCAATTAAGGGTCACTCAGAGGATCTGCTGATTTGATACTAGTCAGGATTGCTGTAACCCTGGGACTGCAGGCTACACCTTTTTTCTTTCCCTTCCCCACTGGCTTCAGGTTTGTGTCACCCTGCAGTGAACTGCTAGAGGACAAATAGTTTAGGGTTCTTTTTTTCCCTTGGCTGGATCAGCCATGTGATCTGAGTGTCAAAGGTACGTCATCTCCAACGCAGACTGACTTGAGCACCTGTGAAAATAAACCCACAGGAAAAATGGAAATAGAGATAAAATCAAGTGGTGAAGGTAGCACATAATGATATCCCTCAATTATCAGTTTTGGGATAATCTGTAATACTGTCTTACTGTTCTGACTTGACTGGATTTGGCACCCAATACAAAAATAGCATTGATAGCAGATAATAGTCACGGCAGTGGAACTTGAATTACGAAGCAAATTAAGTGCACTTCAGTTGGACTCCTCAAGTGTATAGTGTTGCTTCTTTGTGTTCATCTAGTTTGAATGGCATTGTTTCTATTGTGCTGCATAGAAAACTCAAATTGCTACAAAATGCAGAGGTTACTCACCAGTACTGTACATTTAAGTTCATTAGCTTTTGGTTTTCTAAACAAAACTAAGACAATCAGCTCAGGTTTATGAAAACAGCAGTGAGCAGCCAGTTTTCAGCAACAGTATGTGTGTGAGTTAGATGGTATATCCTTGGCCTTATTGTGAAATCACTTAAATCTGTCTTTTCCCTATCTAATAACTATTTTACTACATTTATTTCTTCAAAATAAATGCATGAGCTTGTATCCTGTGCTTTGAAGTGAACAAAATACTCTTTTGAAATATGACAGTTTGCCTTTAGCTCAGCGAAGCAAACTATACCTAGTATACAATTTTTGGCCTCAAAGGGCTCTTTTGGGACACTTGCAGAAAAGTTCTATAGAACACTTCATAGCATGGAAAACATTGCCACAAAAAAGTTGCTCTGTAAAACGTTGCTGAAATGCTTATTCATGAGCTTTGCTAATCCTGATTTAGGTTGCTGATAAAGTATGCTGGTAAAGCAAACTAAAAATAATGTTTAAAGTGCCTTAAAATTGCTTACTTGTTTGCCTCAAATTTTGTTTAAAAGGGTAGAAGGATACCTTGCCTTAGTTACTAAATTTGTTGTGGTGCCAGCAATTGCTATTTTCCAAAACTTTAAGAAACCCAGGATCTCTGGCATGTACAAATGCCTATCTGAAAAACTCAAGCTGTATCAATTTAATCACGTTCCAGAAGGCCTGCACTACACACCACTTGCTCATTAGCCTTGCCAGCAAGGTGTAATTCCACAGTTCAGAGTTGTGGCTTGGCTTGTTTCCCTTTTAGTTGTTTGGTGGGAAGGGAGGCTGGGTTATACATCTTCACCATGTGCTTGGCTGCCTCACTGTCAAAAGTAGTTACTCCTCTGTGAAATGGCAGTATCAACTGATCTGTGCTGTGTACTAGCAAAAAACCTGAAGTAACAACTTGCAGTTTTTCTTGGCCTTGTGTTTTGAAGTGGAAGGTAGCTCATAGATCTGTAGTTGTACTTGCCCCTAAATCAGTTTTAGGCACTGAATTGTAGTGACTCTTCAAGTTATCTGGCTTTTTCTTGGAGCCAACTTGTGCAAGTATCAAGGTGTTACCTTATGAATGTTCTCTGCAAGTGTTGCTGTAAAAGTTTGTATTTTGTCTTCAGTGGAAGAAAACTGAAGCAGTTGTAATTGCAGAACCAAATTGATAAATAAAATCTGTTGAATGGAATTTTACTTGTGAACTTTCTTTAATGTGCGCAATCCCCAAGAGGAGTGTCTGCTTGCTGACTTGGAGATGAGCTGTTTCCCATGGGAATTGAGAAATACTAAGGGAAAGAGGAAGAATGCAAGGTTTGAAGACTTAGCTCCCCTAAATACAGTATTAACTTTGCATTTAACAATACTGATTCAGATTTAGAATTACCTCAAAAAGAATTTTCGTTCAGCTCATGTTTTTCCATGTTAGCTTAACTCTTGTTTTCCACTTAAAGCCAAAGAGGAGCAAAGTCTGCATTAAGCATTACACTTGGAACAACCTGTGAGGCTTAATACTCTGCTTTCTAACAGCGAAGTTTCCAATACTGGATGTCAGGTGGAAGAGGGGCTGCTGTCTGTGCTTGCACAGAGGCTGGTAGAACTTTCATGAAAAAGGTATTGCTCTGAGCCTTATTTCTTTTCTAATTGCATAGAGCCATGGGGTGGTTGTGATTGGCAGGGACTTTAAGGATCATCTAGTTTCAACTCCTCTGTCCTGGGCAGGGACATCTTCCACTAGACCAGGTTGCTCCAAGGCCAGGTTGGATGGAGCTTTAACATTTCCAGGGATGGGGTATCCACAGCTGCTCTGGGCAACCTCTAGACTTGTTCCAGCGGGTCTGATGGGTGCAGTACTCCAGGTGGGTTCTCACAAGAGTGGAGTGGAGAGCAAAAATCACCTTCCATGACCTGCTGATCACACTTTGCTTGATGCAGCCCCAGTTGTTCTGGGCTGTGAGTGCACATTGCCAGCTCATGTTGGGCTTCTCATTGACCGAAACCTCCAGGTTCTTCTCAGTGCTGCTGTTGGTCCATTCACTCCCCAGCCTCTATTTCTGTTTGGGATTGCACTGACCCAGGTGCAGGACCTTGCAATTAGCTTTGAACTTCATGAGGTTTGCACAGTCCCACCTCCAAACCTGCCCGAGTCCCTCTGGATGACATCCCTGCCCTCCAGCGTGTCCACTGCACCCCTCAGCTTGGTGTCATTGGCAAACTTGCTGAGGGTGTCCTTGGTCCCACTGTCCGTGTCACCAACAAAGATATTGAACAGCGCTGGTCCCAATACCGAGCCCTGAGGTCACCACTCGTCACTGGTCTCCCCTTGGATGTTGAGCCATTGACGGCAACTCTGAGTGTGGCCATCCAGCCACTTCCTTATATACCAACTGGTCTGTCTGTCAAATCCATGTCTCTCCAGTTCAGAGACAAGGATGTCATGCAGGACAATGTCAAGTACTTTGCACAGGTCAAGGTAGATGATGTCTGTCACTCTTCCTTCATCCACCAATGCTGTAACCCCATTGTGGAAAGCCACCAGATTGATCAGGCATGATTTGTCCATAGTGAGGCTATGTTGGCTGTCACCAATTGCCTCTTTATTTTCTGTGTGCTTCAGCATAGATTCCAGGTGGATCTGCTCCATCTTCTTGCCAGGCACCAAGGTGGCACTGACTGGCCTAGAGTTCCTTGGGTCTTCCCTTTTATTTTTTTGTTTTCAAAAATGGGGTTACATTTCCCCTTTTTCAGTCAGTGGAAACTAATCTGGACTACCATGACTTCTCAAATATGATGCATCGCAGCTTCATCTTCCAGTTCCCTCAGTCCCCACATGCCAGAGAATTTGTCAGTATGCTTGAGCAAGAGAACAGAGGGTGTGCAGTTCTGTGGTTGCTGACTGACTAAAATGATAACCAGCTCTGGGGGAAGAAACCTCAGTTTCTCATCATGACCTTGATGTGTATCTGGGTAGTGTATCAAGTATGAATGTGTATTGACATAACTCAGTCTCATATGATGAGAAATTGCAAAAAATTTATAGTTTTGGAAAGGCTGTATGGGAATGAAGGAAACCTAGAGCTTCCTGATGTTATTAAAATTGCTATGCCTTCCAGAAGGCTGTATGGGAATGAAGGAAACCTAGAGCTTCCTGATGTTATTAAAATTGCTATGCCTTCCAGAAAATCATCCATCTGCTGCACGCATTTAAGGACTGAATTCAGTTTTCATTACAATGCACCACTGAAAGTCTGCGCACAATGGTTTATCCCTATAGTACCAGTCATGTGTTACTGCTCTTCTTTGAAGACAATCTCCTGTAGGTATATTTTTTCTAAAATAGTCTTTGAATTTTGCTATATTCAGGAATTCTTCAGGTGTTTTAACAAGAAGCTGTGATTACTGGAGACAGCCCTTCCTTTTTTGCTACTGCAATGGCATGTAAGTGCTTCAAACTGATGTTATTGCTCTACTTCCAAACTGGCATTTGGTTTCTGGAGTGTGCTAAAATCCCGTTGGATGGCTTCTCTAGTGACAACTGACCTTGGATAGTTGTCACTCACCTTGTCCTTCATTTATTGCATACCTTAAAAAGAACTCATGTTATTTGACACCTGAATCTACAGCATTTTGAGAATAAAGTGACTTGTTTTGATGTAGCAGCAAGCGTGCATGAATTAAAACTTGCTTCAGTAATGGTGAAGGATGTCAGTCCTATTCTAGGAATCCTGTATCCTGCAGCATTTCTAGCACAACTGTGCTCTTTTAATCAGTCTTTAACCAATGCAATGCTGGTAAGTTTTGCCTGAATTTAATTCTAGGTCTTAGTTATTTATAAAAATAGTGCTTAAGTGTTTGATTATTTGTGTTCACAAGAATCCAGGCATGCGGATGATGCCAAAAGGCACATAGGTTAGTATTGTCACTGATCAAAAACTGCAATACAATTTGATGCATCTCTGAAAGATACTTTGAGTCCTTTATTGGCTAGGCTATAAAAAGAAGATTTTTCCATGCAAGAGAAATGCAGATAAACGTATGAACATTTTTCTGTTTTCTTCTAGCTAGTGTAGCATTGTAGAAGGAGCTGCACTTCTTCCCCTTTCTTGGTGGAGGGCTGTCTTGGGGTGACTTTATGATGTGTATCCCCTATCACTGCTCTATGCCCAGAAATTAATTTTGTGCCTTTCTGTGCCTTTAAACTGAGCCCGAGAGGAGGAAGAGAAAAAAACTGAGCGAACTTTCCAAAGCAGTTGTTTCAAGGACACAGATATACACACACTCCTCTGCTTCTGCAGCAGCAAGAGCAGAGGAAGCACCCTGCTTGCTTTTCAGCCAGTTTTTGGCTCCTTTTCTCTGGAGGGAGACAGAGAGTTGAACTTTGTTTTCCTGGGACTTCGGGTTTTTTCCCTTCTTCTCTTCTGGACTGTTTCAACATCAGAACACATTGGGAGAATTTTCCACCGAAGCCCTGGAGGTGGGCCCACAACCCAGCTCCGAGGAGGAGGAGGAGAGAGACCACATTTACAGAAGGACTCTGAAATCTTCCCAGGTTTCTCTCCACAGTGAGAGGTTTTATCATTTAGCATTATTATCCTTTTCCTGTGTCTTTGTTAAATAAATAGTTTTTATCTCTTTCACTTTCCTCCGAGGAAAATTTCTTTTTTTTTTTCCCCAAACCTGGTGGGGGAGGGATGGTTGTAACCTGCCTTCTATCAGAGGATATTTTTCCTCCAAATTTGTCCAAACTGGCACAAGGGCAGAGAAGGTGCTAGGGAAGGTCAAGACAACGCTTTTGATGAGTCGTCTTTAAACAGAGATTAAAGGTTTAGTGTACAGGCAGCAGCCTCTGGGGGTGAGAGCACTGCACTGGGCAGGATGTGGTAGGCAAGGGTTGCAATACAAAAGCAGTTAAAAAAACCCCAAAACACCAGACACCAACATTTTTCTCTAAGCACTTAGCTGTGTTTTGCACCGCCATGTTCCAAGGTTACCACAATCAAAGGAAGCCTTTTAGTTTTAACTGATGTCCTTGCCTTTCTGTACTGTGCTGCACTGTCTATGAAGGGAGGACATGAAGTGCTGCTCTTGCTCAGGAGGAGGATCTGCATCAGCCAGTACCTAAAATGGATTAGCAGATTGAATGACTGGAGCTGGAACTGAACACTGCATCCAGATGCATTGCATGTGCACAGCACTGGAGTCTTACTGCCTCTCTTTGATTTATGTATGAGTTATTCTTCTCTTACTTCAAGGTTGCCAATTC
Source organism: Corvus kubaryi (assembly GCF_017639235.1). NCBI lineage: Eukaryota > Metazoa > Chordata > Aves > Passeriformes > Corvidae > Corvus > Corvus kubaryi. The sequence goes on along the minus strand of NW_024582091.1, from coordinate 25,603,677 downwards.
AGTGGCATTTTCTAAAATGACCTGGAATGATTATAAAATACATTTAGGTTTACTTCTGGACCAGCCTTTGTTGCTGCAGCTATGTGAAGACAGTAGGAAGAGACTTTTCATTTAGGTGTAGTAATATCCTATTTGCTGTTCTCTCCTTCCATCTGCTAGGCACCTGGAAGCATAAGTAACATGTAAGAAGTGTCATTAATCATGGTATGGTGGTACTCCAAAAATTATTTCTTAAACCATTGCTAACTAAATACCTCCTTCTGGCTCCCTTTCCTTAGTCAATTTTTAGAACTTGTTTTCCCGATTTACTAATAATGCATACTGCCACCTTGCTTTTAAAGGTACATCTTTGAAGGGATTTGACATACTGTCCACATGAAACCTACCTGGGTCTATACAGAAATCACAGCTTGCAGACAAGCAAAAAATTTGCTCATTCTGCAACCATATCACCTTATTATCAATGCCATCATTACTTACTGAATTTGGTCTTAAAGTGTTTCCTCCTCTGTCATTGCTGCTTCTTGGGTCAAAATTCAAAGGATCACGCTAGTAATGCTGACAGCTTGTTACCCTGGACCTGAGCTGCAGAACTTGAAGAGTTACTAACACAGAGTTAAAGCAGAACTCAAGTAAATGCAAAAGCTGTTATTTCTGACCTCTAAGAAAAGTGTTAGGGTAAAAGAAAAATAAATGAACCCCAAGTTGTGAACATTCAGCATAGTATAGTTGAATAATATATTGGTTAGTCTGCAAAAACCAATTCATGGATGATCTCAACAGAAGGTAGGACAAAACCTTTTTGCAAATAGTTGCAACTACTCACAAAACCTGACATTTTCTGCAATTTTTGCAGCTCACCCCATGCCCTTTCACTTCATAGTAATGAGTGTATCGGCATTCATTCCTGCAGCAGGAGACATCTCAGTGAAGCAGAAGATTTCTGCTGTCCCAAATCTGCTTTATGTGACTATTTTCTCCACAACTGTGTCTTTTCTGGTCCTGTCGAAAGCCAAGATTAAAAGTTGTGGAGAGGTGTTAAAAGGTGAAGATCTGTTCCAAGTGACACCAAATTCCATAGTGAATTCCAGTCTTTGATTTAATTTCTGAAAAAAAAGAGATGCAGCCAATTAATGCCAGCCCTTCAACTACCAAGAAAAATCTCCACTGAATCAAAGGCTTTGCTTGCTATCAGGTTTGATGTGATTTAGCCCTGATTAGTATCTGTCTGCAATGTGATGTGATTGTACCACTTCTTCACCCTGTGTTAGCACCTCCTGCTAACTTTAGCTAAAAATATGAGGGTGTTTTTGCTGCGTATCTGTAATCCTGTGCTTAATATGTTAATTGAGGCACTTCTCAGGTATGATCCAAGATGTTAGCTGTGGTTAGCTGTTTCTGGCATTATTTCAGGGTGCATGCCCAAGGGATTCTGGCCTTCTGCAGAAGCAGTGGGGGAGAGCTGGCAGCTGGCCAGAGTGCACAACTACCCAGTCTGGCCAGATGCATCAGGTGTCCACACAATCTGCAGCAGGGCTTTGAGAGGGCTGCCTACACAAACACCACCTGAACCCAGAAAGAAGAGCAGCAACTGTTCTACACTGCTGAGACAGGCCAGGACCTCGTCCATTGGAGAGGGAGGAAGAGGAGGATGTGAAAGTGAAAGGAAAAGGACTGGAGAAAATACCTAGATTAGCTGAGACTGCTAATCTGTAGATTATTCTTACAAACTGGCTAAAGTCTTAGTCTCCCTGGGCAATTCCTGAAGTTGACATGATCTGTTTCAAAAACACCTTTGCCTTTACAGTCACAACACAGCTATTGCAAATAGGAGTTGCCACTCCTATATAGATAGATCTGGCCAAGTACTATAGGTCTGAAGTCAGGTCAGCGGCACAGTGCAATCAATTTAACAGAAAAGACAAATCTTTACACGATGCAAGCCTGGATTGCCTTATCAGAAGTACTAGAGTTAATGCTTAAAAAAATAGCCACTTAATATTGACTTATTATCTGGAAAATTACTTCTTATACTGTTTGTACTGTGGGACAACAGCTGTGTAAACTTCCTTCTACCTTTTTGAAATGGAAAAAAAATCAAAACTTCACAGTATCCGTTAATTAGAAGTAGGAATAAAAATATCAGAGGTGAAAAGGTAGCTACAATACATTGCAGGGTTTTAACGCATTTCAGAATATGTGTCTATAGTTTGATGGAGCTCCTGTGTTGAGCACAGAGAAATCCAAGCTCCTCAGACAATTTTTCCAGCTCTGCATCATCTTTAACAATAGTAACTCACTGCAGGAGAAAAAAAAAATTTCCTCTCACAGCTGCTCTCCTTGTGTTCAGTGGCACCAATGTGACTTACAATTTTTGCACCAACTTTTCTCTGGAACTTGACTGGCTTAAAGCCAGAGAAGCCAAGTATTTTTGTGCTTTAATTAAAGATATCTCCCATTTCTTTTTTTTCCCATATTTGCTTTGTGTCTTGTCTTCAGCAGTGCGCTAACGAGCATTTCTGTTTCCTGCAGCAGGAACAGCTAACATTTTTCTGCAGAAGGAAACTGTAATTAAATTTGTAGTACTTTATATTCTTCATAGCATAGAAATGGACCTTGAAAGATCATTGAAGTTTTTTCCTGTTTACTTAGCTTACTAGAAATTTAGGTATTGCCCATCAATTTTTCTGCATGTGTTTGTCAGACTGACAGTAAGATTTCAATAACACAGAAAAAAAGCAGAAACTTCAGACAAGTAGGAGTAGAAATCCCTAATCAAGCTTTTAAAACTACATGAATTACATAAGCATTACCTTTAGAAGTTACATAACAAACAGCTGAGAAGAAGGAATTCTGTTAAAAGGTTTAAGTTCCAGGTTAATTCAGTTAAGGGCTAGAAAGCTCTCACTGCTGTCTTGAAAGCCTCTAAAAAACTCCTGCAATCATAGGCATATATCTAACTGAATTACAAAGATACAGCCTTGTTTGACTGCCCCACATGGTTTCTAAGTAAGCTGTTACAAGAACAGAACCACTACTGAAGCCTGATTTCCTACCACTTGGGATCCTTTGTCTCCCAGCTGCCTCCGCCCTAAATGCAGCTCCCCTTTTATTTCCCATGATATCCCTACAAAGCAAAGGACAACACAAATTATGGTTGAAAGGTATTAACTGGGTGTGTTGTGCTGCTTCAGCAGCTGTCGTGTCAGAAAGCACAGACAGACCAAAAACAACTTTCAGGAAAAGTCAGACAACTCAAAAGCCCTTTCTACTCTACCTGAATGCTTTCATTACAGAGCAGGTCTTCTTCTCTTTTATATTTGGCTTAAGTTGCCTGTCCCTTCAAAGGTTAAAGAGGGATTCAGAGACATGGACACATAACTCACAACCTGTCTTTACCTGCAGTCACATTCCTCTGGGAAACTGCAGCTTCCAGATCATAAACTTGACACTGCAGTTCATCAACCTGTCTCCCAATCTAAACTGCACTCTTGGGTTAACTGACTTTGTATCTAAAAGATGGTAAAAGAATTAATGCTAGCAACAAAACTTCATCATCCAAATGCTCTGCCTCAAAGCGGGGGGCCTCGATTTAAAGGAAAAGATGTCCTTGTGCACTCATGTGAATGAGTGGCTATCAGTTCTCTCTGGTTGAAATAATCCATAATTACGGTTTTGCTAAACATACCTATAATCCCTCTGAATGCAAAGTACAGCACGAATAGTGCAAATTGACATTCTCATTATTGTTTAATAGGAATCTGGATTTCAGTTGCTGGAGGGAGATAAAAACAATAAAGAGGCCTTTTCCTCACTGTTCTCTGCAGGTAACCCTAATTAGACAAGGCCCTACATCCATTTTCAGGGCAGAGGCGTGTGGAAGAGCAGCTCTTCCCTCACCTCTCACACAGACTGTAATTTGCTAACTGAATTTATATTTGAGGTTTGTTAGTGTTAATGACCACATAGGTGCTAGCTGCAGCTGAGACTGTTGTGTGGCAATAAAAGCATGTGCACTGTAGTTACTCTTTTTTGTTCGGCTCTCCTCAAAGGCTGATACAGCTGTTGACAGCTCTGATCTCTTGAAGGGTTATTTTTTAAACAAAGCAAGACAGTTCAGAGTCTCATCAAAGGTAGACACCTATGAAATCAGTGGCCTCATGTGTCTGCACCAACTGCTGTGGCTGTATCAAAGTCTCTCATATGATTTTGTTTAGAAAACATGCCAGAAGCCTGAGAAATTATTTCCAGCATAATGGCATTTGCCATCCTGACTCTGGAAAATCAACAGCTTATGCTTTCACCTTGATGCTTGAAAAGATTGAAGACAGAATATATTTTGCTTGATTTGGAGGAGAGACATTCAGATAGGCTTAGAAAGCTTTTTCCTCAGTAGACCAAGAAAGCAAGGGTAAGGAGGCTTTTGAGGCAGCAAAATTGTCAGTAGATGGATTAATCTAGTTAAAGTCTAATCAAGTGGTTTCCAAACAGTACTTTTTTTTCTGCAGGCTATACTACAAAAGAAGCACTGCACATTTCACAGCCAAGAGCCTACTCTACCAATTGTGCTAAACACAGAGATTGTATTTACTTGACCAAAAAGGTCAACAGCACCTTTTACCTGGAGACAATCTTAAGAGTGAATCTGATTTCAGTTACACTAAATCAATGATTACAAATGTGCACTAAGATTTAGACTCAATGCATCAGTTCAGTACAATGGCATCAGTTTAGTGAAAATGAATGCCATTTTTGCGGTCTGACTGGATTAAAGCAGTTCCCTTCCCAGTATAGTCATTTGCTAGTCCAGAGTTTGGGGAACAGTGTTGTAATGTGTGACAGTGTGAAACAATGTGTGAGAGTGAGGGCAGAGAGTTCATGTCCAGCGCAGAGCAGATAAAGCAAAAGGACAGCAGTTTGTCAGCTCTGCAGTGCTGGTGTCAAAGCCCTGCCTGGAAAATGTCACAGACACTGCAGACCTGGGAACATGGCTCCAGCAGGGAGGCAGTGTCCAAGTGAGGCTCCGAAGTTCCTTGTATAGCCTGGTGATGAGAATGGCCATTATGGCAGAGGCCTGGGGCACATCCAAATCCCCCAGAGCCACCAAACCCAGCCAGCTGCTGCTTTAGCTGCACCACCCTCAGTCTCCCCAGGGCTGCCAGCATGTTCTGTCTGACATTGCACACCCGTTCCCTCTGCACCAGCACCTTACGCAAATTCTTTGGCAGTTTACCTCTAAAGTATGGAGAATACTGCTCACTTTCTAGAGCAAAGATACTGACCCAGGCTCAACAGGATGGTCCTGAGAAGTATCAGAAAGACAATCACAGATTCATAAAATATGCAGAGTTGGAAGGGACCCATCAGTATCCTCAAGTCCGACTCCTGGCCCTGCGCAGGACCATCCCCAAGAGTCACACCATGGGCCTGAGAGCATTGTCCAAACACTTCTTGAACTCTGTCAGGCTGGTGCTGTGACCACTTCCCTGGGGAGCCTGTTCCAGTGCCCAACCACCCTCTGGGTGAAAAACCTTTTCCAGATACCCAACCTAAACCTCTCCTGGCACAACTTCAGGCCATTCCCTCGGGTCCTGTCACTGGTCACCAGAAAGAAGAGATCAGTACCTGCCCCTTCGCTTCCTCTCATGAGGAAGGGGTTGACTGCAATGAGGTCTCCCCTCAGTCTCTTCTCGTCCAGGCTGAACAGACCAAGTGCCTTCAGCTGCTCCTCGTACGGCTTCCCCTCAAGGGCCTTCACCTTCTTTGTAGCCTCCTTTGGACACTCTCTAATAGTTTAATGCCTTTCTTATATTGTGGCACCCAAAACTGCCCCCAGCACTTGAGGTGAGGCCGCCTCAGTGCAGAGCAGAGCAGGACAATCCCCTCCCTTGCCTGGCTGGCGATGCTTTGCTTGATGCACAAGATGCCACCAAAAAGTGGACCACGACCCTAAAGCCCCCAGCAGGCAGGGCCCAGCACAGTGCCAAGGTTCCTGTTGCAAGACATATCCAGCACACTTGGATGGCTACAGAGAAGCCCTGAAGTTCAGACACTTGAAGGAACACACTCAGATATGTGGTCAGACAGTGTTAAAACTTGAGACATCTCCTCAGAAATGCAAATACTTCCTTTTTTCAACTCTGCATTATGAGTATATTTACTGCATTTCTTTCTTGTCCCCTTTTTTGTTGAAGATAGTATGGTTTAGAAGGTTTTTCAGCTTCCCTCAGAGGCATTTCAATCTCTGCTCTTTTTTTTCTTTCTCTTCAAGCAGCTTGTCCATGCTTTTAGCTTTCATTGCACAGATTACTTGTCTCTTGGCAGTTCTTGGCTGTTTGTACCTTCCTCTATACTACTTCCAACAGCTTTTGTTTCTAAAACAAGCAATTATAAACACTTCAGAGTTAGATTGCTTTACCCCACTTCCTATACACACCTTTTTGACTTCCTTTTAAACCCTGATGATCAGTCCTCAGATGTCATGCCCAGCTGAGTTGAATGAAGAGAGACCCAGTCCCACATTGTCTCCATTGGTACTGAAGATAATGAAATGTTGGTAAACAAACCTGAATTATCCTAGTATCTAAAAAGCCAGTCAGACCTAAACCCAAAATAAAATCTGGGTTGTGAAAATGGGGAGCACAAGGGAAGGGTAGGGTGAGTTAGGAACAGAATGCTGTATTTATATCACTGCTTGTTAGAGGGAGAAGCCTCAAAACAACATTCATGTGGAGAACTCATTCAATTGCAAATAAAAAGTTCAGTTGCTTCCAATTTCCTCATTCTGTTGTAACTTACTTTCTGCAACCAGCCTCTGTTCTGCATATGAAACTTGTTTTTAAAACAACATATAAAAAAGGAAAGGGGGAAAATCAGCACAGCTTTTTGAAACATTGCTGTTTATGCGGTTTGTAGAGACAGTACAGCTACGTGTTAGAATCTCTTTGTCAATCAAATGCAATGGTATTGCAAGCCACCCATATCAGGACAAAACCTCCTGTACAGCCAAGCGTTGTGAAATGAAGCTTGCTGTTGATAAATACCATCATCATAATGGTAAGAAAGGAATTAGGAAGAAAATAAAGAACTGGAAGCTGATGTCAGAAACCAAAAGAAAACAAAACCAACAGAAGCTGCTGCTAGAAAGATGATAGATGCAGTGGGTCTTCTGGAAGTAAACTGACAGCTTGTCAATGAAGAAAACCAATTTATTACCCAAAGGCAACTCCACTCTGCTGAAAAATCTGAGCACACAGAATTTAAAGCAGTCATGGCCCAAACATTTTTCACTGGGGAGCTCTCTAAGCCTTACTAAGGTTGGAGTTTCATAGCCTGATAAGCTCAGAATGGTGCAATCGATCTACCAGATGTGATTTTTTGATATCGCCTTTACCTTCATTACCCTTGCACTGGAATGAGTAAGTTAGTTTGGCCTAATCCGTGTTTCCCAAAAAGGCATTTGTTTTTGTTGATACTCCATTAGCCATATTGTCATTGCTTAATCACATTTTGAAGACACTGTTTCTCATTTCCACTTTTTCAATTTTTCTGGCCTCAACTTTGAAGCTTGACCTTTCCCTAAGTACCTTTTAATGTCTGATCTTCTCTCCCAACATAATTATCCATAGACTGTAGGCATGTCACTCTTCTTTCAGATAGGCTAAACAGATTGAGCCCTCTGCTAGAAAGCATTTCTTGTAGCCCTCGAATAATTTTTGGAACTCTTCTCTGTACTCCCTGATTTTTTTCTCATGTGTTTTATGTAGTGCACTCTGGAACCAGCAGCAGTACTTCTGTGTTTTACATAGAGCTACAAACTCTTTTTTACTATATCTGCACTGCTATCCTTTATATAAACTAAAAGATTGCCGCATTGATCTTTTCCAGTACCACACTACACAGCTGGTCATCTGCGTGTTAAATTCGCTGTCCTGTCCAAGGATGCAGCCACCCAGTTCTGCACAAGCCCTGCTTTCTTCTCGTTCTTCGTCTAAGCAGGCACTGAAATACTTCTCAGAGGGATAACCCAGTTACTGAGTTACCTGTGTGATTCTGTACTCCTGCTCTGCCCACATTGTTATTCACTGTATGTGCCTTATCAAATTCACTAACATTCCTCCCCAAATATGTCATTGGTTATTTTTATAATCTATAATTTTATATTTATGTCCAAGCCACTGACAAAAATGTATACTGATAGCTCTGCTACCAACCCTTGTAGAAACCCATCAGAAACCAACTAAATTTAATGAAAATGATGCATTTTTTTATGTCAGAAAAAATCTAGCTCTCAATCCATTTAGCATTTTTATTGATATGGTGTAATACTGAAATTTAAAATACAAAATTTATGCGCTGCTAACCCACACGGCCCTTCCAAATATATATTACATCTCTAGCGTAATGTTTATCTCTCTAACTTGTAATTTTATCAGCGGAATGAAATGAGGTTGTGTCGCGGGTTCGGTTTGTAACCGGGCGGAAACACCAATTTAGTGTAGTGGTTTGGTCCAAAATACTCATTACTGTTTATCTGCTGTGAGATAAGAATTAGGAGAAATGCAAAACAGGCACCAAACTTGAAAGAATATAAAGAAGTTTATTAACAGACCTAAAAGAAGAAAAAAAATTATACCACCTTCAGAACTCTCCTCCTCCCCCCACCTTCCTCCCTTCTCCCACTGACAATGTGAAAAGACAACCCTTAAGATGTTCAGTCTGTTTACCACTTCCATAATAACCTTGTTCAGTCCATTTAGAAAGAGAAGTCTCTTCTTGCTCATGCTATGAAAACATTATCACAACGAGACAGCCGCCCACTTCCAAATATCGTTCAGTCCATTTAGGAAGAGGAGTCTCTCTGCCTGCGTGTGAGTCCTTTCCCCCGACTTGCAGCTTTTCCCGCAACTGCCTTCGAGGGTCCACTCTTGAAGTTTTTTTTGGGGTACAATTTTAAGGTTGAGCCGTTCAGAAACAAAAACAGAGGCCCTTCTCCTTCCCTGGGAGCAAAGGGTCTTCATCATCTTCATCTTTAGGACTATCTCTGGGAGCATCTCTACGGACTGAGGTTTTCTCCTTTCCCGTTCGGAGCAAAAGTCCTCATCTGGTTCATCTCTCCCTGTCCAAACTTCTCATGAAATTACAGCTGCGTCAGCATCTGCCTATCTCAGCGCAGGTGCTTTTGCTCACGAGTTGAACACTCCACCCCCCATATCTTCATGAAATTACAACAGGATACTCTGATATATCATAGCTTCACAACAGACTTTCAGCTTTAAGCATCTCCTCTCTCTCTTCCCTCAGGTTTTCAGCTCTTCACAGCAATAAAAGGGTTAATCTCACCTCGGCCTTGCAGCTTTGCAGCTGGAATGTTGAATTTTTTCTTATCGCAGTGGAGAGGGGGGAGAGCCGAGCCGCTCCGGCTGCCCACGGCAAGGCAGTGGGGGGGTTCCACGGCTGGAACAGGTCCATGGCTTCAGGATGGCCGTGGCCCGGCCCGGCCTGGCCCAAGCAGGGCCTGGCCGGGCCCACTGGGCCCTGCTCGGGCCCTGCAGCCACCTGTCCCAGCGCCGGAAACGAGAGAGAGCTTGGGGGGGAGTTTGCCTATTCTTAAATGTGGATCACAGAGGTGATCACAACTTTAAGTGGCTTAGAGAATTGTCCATATTCAAACTGGCCAGCTGATAGGTTCTATCAGTTCCCAGAGGAAACTGTAAGCACCCCTTAGCAAGGACGTCCCTTCCGGGACTATGCTTGCTAACCTATGACAGGTTGGCTTGACAAGACTTATTTTCCATACATTAATGTTGCCTGGCATTAAGTATATTGCAAGTGAAGGGTGTGCTTTTCAGTCTGCTTTGCAGAATGGGGCATTTCAGCATGTGCAGCCATGTGTAGAAGTGAAAGGCAGCTTGCTGGCTTGGTGATATATCTATGAAGGTGTTCACACAGACTGGAACAAAAAAACAACCAAAAAAACATGTAATGAATTTCTTCTGGTTTTAATGACAACACCTCTGAATGTTTCCTTGAAATTTAATGATTGGGTAGAAGACTAATGACCTCAAGATCTGTAATTTAATTTTTCTTAAAATCTATGGAATAGAATATTAGTAGTGTCTTTTGCACTACGAAGCAATACATCCAGCACTGTTGATGACATATGTAAATGTAGTGCCTGTAGGTGTCATTTTGGTATGCGCCTCGAACTTCTTCCAAGATGCTACAGTTTTTTTTCCCTAGTTCTCTCTGCCTGGGATGGTGAGAACACTCAGACAAACACATTCTTTCAATGCCATAAAATGCACATCCAGCTTCAGTAACTATCATGTAGCTAGCTTTTAATCCATTTCTCTCCTTGAGTAGTGGCAGGCAAATTCCTCGTTAAAGCAAGTGAGATGGAGAGGAGAATTCAGGAACTGTTGAATTCAGATATCAGTTTATGTAGCCATTTCTTTAGCTTGACAGTGTCTGCTTGAGGTTTTGCAGGAGCTTTCCTTACGGACATGAGCTGCCTCTGAAACAAAGCAGCATTCAGACAGTCTTTTTTGTTTTGAAGACCTTCCTGTAAATAGAAAGCACATAACAGAAACAATATGAGAGCAGTCACTTTCTCTCTTTTATAGAGAAGTGGGTTTCTGGAAGGGTAAGTCTCTCAGAGAGTTTTGAGTAAATTGGGATTGAATTGTTCCTATCTTCTTAGAAAAGTTGGACCTTTTTTAAAGCAGAGTGGGGAAGAGGATGGACAAGAGGGGTCCTCTAAAGGGGAAAACGTAAAATGATCTTTCCTATGGGTACAACTGCACGTCTGTAATTATATTTACATGTCAGCAATTCAAGTTCTTGGGTGCTCAGAGCAATGCAAAACTTGATCTTTCTTATGCCGTAGAAATTCTTGTCCATCTACTAATCTGTTTATCCCTTCATTGTCTCTAAAGCAAAAACGTGTGTGATGAAGCTTGTTTTCCTTCCAGGCAGGGTCTTTTTGTTTCTTTTAAACACAAACATAAATGTGTCTGTATATATACATCTTACTATGTTAGATACAGATCCAGCAGCCCTCTCTCCTTTCCCAGCCATTTGAACTGGAAAAAGCAGGGCCCAGGATCCTCTGCACTTGGAGTGGGGGACAGTGAAATATAAATTCTTAGATCTTTGGGATCATTCCAAAGTCAAACACAAGAAAGTTCTGCCAGAGTGAGATGAGCTAGTTTCTAATTTTAAAAAAACCAAATTCTCCCAATATTTTTTCTCAGTTTCAGACTTTTCTTTTAAATCCTGTGAAGAAAGCTCCCATTTCTTATTTAAATCCACAAATTTGCAATAATTCAATCAATTTTTGACTGAGCTATTCAGTAAAATATTCTGATGACTTAGCATCTCCCTGGTACAGTTGAACTAATTGTATGCACATCCATTTTATTAGGGTTTAAAATTAACAAGCACACGAAGCCCATTTTGTTTTCACCCTTTTTAAATTAACAAATATGATCCATTCTGCTTTCCTTTGTTTGACATGTGCAGCTAATTAGCCTCTATAACAATCAATAGCCTGTTTGTTCAATCCTAATCAGCTTCATTTAAAGCAGTGAGGCACTTTTCTTTCCATCCATCTTCACTTTAATTTAGTAATTTTTGTCCTTAACCTTTTATTTCTTTAATTAAATTTATAAACCTCATTCTGTGTTCTGCTTCGTTTAAGCAGACACCAATTGAAAAAAAGAAAACAAACGCCACCACTTCCCAAACAACAATCTAGTTCATTTTCACTTCATGTCTGCCTGTCTTCTCTTTCATACCTTCTGATCAGTTATGAAATAGTAAATTTTGATGCAATGTCATAATTCATTTTCTGGGTCAATGACAGAATTAGGAATACTATAGGCTACGCATACTTCCTAAACTCTTGCTTCAAGCAAGCATCAGAGATTTGTTTCACATTCTTCCCATCTGAAGACCGCCATTATACACACAGTACAGTGGGGAAAAAATATAGAATTTTTGCCTAAAATCTGAAGTTACCAGGAACTCCTACAGGCTCACCATTATTCCATAAGCCTCTCCAATCTGATCATGAGTTTTACAAAAAATTAGACAAAACAAGAGATGAAGTGGTAAGGAAATACCATCTTCTCAGCATCTCTGAGCTTAGCAGAGAGCTGTGCCTTCTGAGTGTTTTGCTTCCAACAGTTCAGAGCCTTTAGCTTACACATCAGCTTGCTAAGCCTGATATTGTCATCCTGCATGAGCTGCAGCTGTTCCTGTTAAAGAAGACATTGGTAAGAGTAGACCCACAAGGATAATTTCCCCAGGAAGCAATGTGGTTTGGAAGTAAATACAATTGTAAAAGCATGCAACTATTTATGTCTCATTTTAACTTTCAAATGCTCAAACTTTGCCGTATAAAGCAGTGCAGCCTTTGGCAATAAATTTCTATTACTGTGTCTCTAGGGAAACAGGAAATGTGAATGGGAAAAAATCGGAGAAATTTAATCCAAAAAAGCAAGCAGTGGACCCCTCCAAAATGAAGCCCTCTTAAAGGTAATGAACACATTATTATGCCAAATGGGGATTCTGTTTCGCACTATATACATATACTTGGTTCACCCTAATTACAGTGTCCTTAATAGAAACAAAATTAGTGGATTCATGAAAAGTATAGTCATCAGGTTTTCTTCTTCATTGCTCCAAATAGCAGACTTTCCCAGAGAAGCTGGGGATGCCCCATCCCTGGCAGTGCTCAAGGCTGTTACAGTGCGGATACTGCAACACTGCAGCAGTGTAACACAAGGCCAGGTTGGATTGAGCAACCTGGTCTAGTGGAGGGTGTCCCATCCCATGGCAGGGGGCATTGGGACTAGATGGTGTTTAAGGTCCCTTCTAACCCCTTAACATTCTATGATTCTATGACTTCCTGCTGAAAACTGTTAACAGAGGTTCCAAAGGACTACTGGAGGTCCTGGCCCTTCTGGCAGAAGTGTCTCTGCAGAGAAGCTCTACCATTCAGTGTCCACTTACCTTCTTAGCTTTTGTGCCCCATATTAATTTTATCTGTAGCTGGGCTTTGGCCTTCCTAATTTCACCACTATGGGTCTGAACTCCAATACTCCACCTCTGTGGCCTGCCCATGTTTCTACTATTTGCAATCTTCCTTTTTGTATTTCAGTTCCTCAAGAAGCTCCTTGCTAAGGCAATCAAGGCCAAGTTTCTGCTAAACTCCCTGGTCTTCTTGCATAACAGGGTAGCTGGTTATGAAATCTCCTCAGTTTTATTTAAAAATCAACCAGTTTTTGTAGGAACCCAGAGTTTTCCTCTGCACTTTTCCTCTCTTGGCAGTTTTTCAGGGATTCTGCCTATCAATTCCCTAAATAAATCACAGTCCACTCTCCTGAAGTCCCAAGTCCTAACTCTGCAGCATAATTTTGCAACCTTTCTCCTGATCCTGAAATAATTTTATTTCAGGAGTCAATACAGCCTCAGATGGTTTTCCCTGTTTGTGAGCAGCAGAAGTAGGGATTTACCACAGTTGGCTCCTCTAGCACTTGCTTTTAAGATATTATCACTAATGCTACCTAGGAACTGCCTCAGCTTTTACAGTGCTTTTTTCCCCTTCCAGTAGATTTCCAGATGAACACCAAGACCTCAAATCAAAACCACTTTTCCTATCCCTCTATAGACAGATCCATCCAATTTGTTCTCTTGACCAGGCAGACTGTCACAGATTCCCCACCACAGTCATTAATCTTCACTAACATTCCTGCCTCCTCTGACGTTGACTCACAGGCTGTCAGTAGTGCATCTCCACACTCACAAGCTTTGTGCAGGGAATGAACTCCTTACACAGAATGCAATCCTTGCTCCCTGCTGGTCCTTCTTAAGTACCCTCCAAGCACCCCTGACCATGGTGTGCAGCAGCCCACGAAGTTCCCATGGCTCTGCTCAACCACAGCCCTCTGACTGCACGTGAGCTCCACACTCTTTGTGTTCACTGCATCTACACACCGTCCCTTCCAAGAAGGGACACAGAGGTCTCCCTGCAGCCTTCTCACACATTGACCTCTTCCATTTCCACCGGTTCCTCGCTTACTTCTGGGTTGTCCCCACCTCCCAGGTACATTTGGGGTGTTGAAAGCCCTTCTCACTATGATGGCATTGCGTTTCACCCTGCTTCACAAGCTTCTCTGCCTGAGAGAGCTGCAGACATATTTCCTTTAGACAGAAGTACATAGCCATTATCAATTTGATCTCATCTGTATTCACTGGCTGACTACATAATTTCAGCACAAATTGAACTTTGCTGAGGCAGAATATGTTTGACTATAAAAGGAATTGATTTGGAAGTTGCAGCTTGGAAATAACTTTTCAGGCATTAGTTTATAATTCCCGGAAGATCAGTTTTGGAGCTCTTTTTCAAAACATTAAGCTGAATATATTTTTATTCTAAATAACCACTAGTGTGAAAAAGGATTCTGCTCCCATTCTTTTATGTGACCAGCCTGCACAACAAGAAGAAAAAATTCCCATCAACAGATTGATTTATTGGGGCCACTGAAACACTACAGTCTCTTTCTCCTGCCCAGAAAAGGGACAATGGCCGTACCTGAAAATGTTGACATTATGACTGAACGTGTGTTCCCATTTATACTTCCTCAGATTCAAGTTCAACCTCTCTGATGCTCTCAAGCATGGTGTTGGTTTCATTCAGAAGAGTCTGAAAGCAGAGTTTTAAGGTTTAGAACCAAATTCAGTTCAAACACATGTAGTTATTCAGGTTCTAGGGGCACAACATTTTTGCACTTGGAACATAAGCACAAAAAGATTCGTGACAGGAAGTCACAAATTAAGAGTCTAGTGATGGATCACCACCAGCTCTTCACCCAACCCATGTCCCAGGCAGAATGCAGTAACAGAAGCTATCTTCAGTGAGTTCAACCAGCATATTATCCTTGTCTTTGTTTACTGACACACATGTATTTCCTTGCTTTGGAAAAATGTTCTTTCAAGTCACCATTATTTTCAGTGAAGCCAACCTTTTCCTTCAGATCAATCATACTGTTGGCTCGTCCCTTCTCACTTCACTCGTTGATTTCATACACTCATTGCTCAGTGCTAAGGCAATAGATATCCAACTTTCTCTGCAATTACAAACAGAACCTGTAAGAGACAGAGTGTACACATAAGGGAAAGCGACGTTCAGAAGATTTCAAAAGTCTCTCAACTACAACCAAATGGTCTTTCTTCTTTACTATTTTCCTAGATTCGATGTATCAGGAAGACAGAGCAATATTCTTCTTGCCTCCAGGCACTAAAAAAAGTGGCATTTCAATTGTGTCATTTGCAGGTGATCTATTGGCAGTCCTGGGATGTATGTATTTGATGGAAGTAGCAGCACCATGGTGAAAAATCAGGTTCTCTGGTGAAAACTGGATTCACTCTTAGGACTGCAAAAGTAATCACAATATTCCTCAAGTCACTATTGACATTAATGGGCTCATGTACCGTCAAATCAAAACTCTGAGGGTCTGAGGCATGTACTTGCTCTCTGGTCCCAATCAGGTCAGTTTTTATAGACTACATTGGAATGTCTTATTTTTGTAAAGTAATGAGATACCATTAGATCAAAGATATCAGTGGGCTACTTGAAAACAAAGGCATTGTTAGAGTGAGCAATACAATTTTGCAGCAGACATAACGTTTCCAAGAAAAATAATGCAGGATATTACAAGCTGAGGTATATCCAAAATATTCCCTCTGCTGTAACTAAAAAGAGCTTCCATCACTCTCTAATGTGGTACCTGTTCCATTGAGAATACATCTCTCTCGGAGAAGGTACATTATTTTTCCACCAGACGTTTTTACAAGATGCTTCTAGCAGCAGGAGACAAATGATTCACATATTCATCCACCTGGCACACTGCAGCAATTTATTCCTTTGAGTGCTACACTTGTGGTGAGTTATACAGCAGCACAGAAACACTGATGGAGTACCCCCTCTTATTTTTACTTTTAGATGGACACAAGTCACAAAAACATTCTGCACTAGTGATTCATATTCATCCCGTACTTTTCTAACCTGCTCTCTGAGACCAAGATTTTCTTCCTCTAAGTCACTGATCTGGGCTCTGAGAGCAGTTATTTCCATAATCATCCCATGGCACAGCCCCACAATCTATTGCAGCAGAGAAACTGAATGAGCAAAGCTAGAGATGAGCAAATACCACAGCCTAAGAGTAAACGACCCAGAGCTCTGAATATGCTGCATGATACCTATTTAATTAGAGTGAGAATATTTTCCTAACTGAGTGGCTTGGTGAAAATAATCCATTGATGATATGGAATAATCCGTTTTGTTAATCTCTGTTTGTTGGATAGAAACACTTATTCCCTGGAAGCAGTAGGAAGTTCATGACCAATACTTGAAGGTGGCAACTGCTTGAGCAGGGAGGTTGGACTAGATGACTCACTGTGGTCTTTTCCAACCTTACCCATTCTGTGATTCCATAATTCTGTGAAATGTGTACGTTTCATACATAATCTTAAAATGTCTGTTTCTAGTCATCAGGAAAGAAAGATTTCCTCACTAGTAGGTATGAGAATTGACAGAATGATATGTGTGCCGAAGACAGAGAAGCAGAAAGATTGGAGAGCAGGATTAGGAAATCCAATTTTAGGAGAAGATTCTGTGCCTGGTTCTGCTACATCAGTGAGCCTGGCCTCCCATAGCATAATGTCCCCTGCCTCCAGAGAGAAAGCTGGAATAACTGTGACCAGGCTTCTTTCAGCAGGTTATGAGGTAATGCATTTACCAGAACAAATATGCTCTTTCTGATAAGCTTGTACATACAGACCATTTAATATATGATAAAAACAATTGTGTGTTCCATTTGTTGATATTTGACAATCAGCCTACCCTCAGAAAGGGCACACAGATTAGCACAAATAGGAAGGTATGTGATAGAACTTAAACAGATTTAAATGAAAGTATTGAAATTTCACATAGATAGGTCATTTCTAGGTATAAATGTTTGGTCATTCTCATACCACTGAACAGCACTCTCAAGCAGATGAACACAGTGCAGGGAAGCTAGAAGTCATTCTTAGCATATTACGTTACTCAGATAAGAAAGAGGCACAACCACAGACTGTGGGCTCAGCCAACAGCACAGTCTGCTTTCAAGGTTGCCTGGCACCTCTGCATGCCAGATCTAAGCAGTAAATGCTAATAACTTCACTGGGTTCTTGCTGAAATTTTCAGGGTTGTTTTTTTTTTAGGGGGGAGTGTCTTATAACAAACATTACTAAGCGATTTCTGAAAAATGAATGTTTGGGGGAAAATATATGTATTTTGGCTCTGCTTAAAAATTCTGGTGATCTTTATTCAGAGCAGCACTAACTTTCCTCTGATTTGGGTTTCTTTTTTCCAAAATCAGCAAAAAGTTTGTTGAATCCTAAGACTCTACTGGAGAAAACAGAATAACCCACAGGGTTCCTATATGTTCTTTAGACAGTTTTTAGTTCTTCAGCTATCTGCCATCCTATTTCAGATGATCATGCCTGAATCTTTATTGTGGCTTCTAACACTTCCATGAAGCATCTGAGCTTGGTCTCAGACCTGTAGTGGCCTCTGTTAATTGCTTTAGGATAGTGAGAAGTGGAACTGGGAGGGGGACGTCTCTTCTGAGGTTGAAGCAGAGGCCAGTGACATTAGGCAGCTGGTGACCATGGGCCACTTCCTTTGAGTACAACACAGGTGACACAGGGATTTGGTGGTGGTGGGCTAGCAAAGTGGAGGGAGTGGGGGGAGACTCCACTGCCCACAGGCTACAGGAAAGTCCAAATGACTCCTCCTGTATCTTTCTATCCAGCTGAAAACTCACATGCATTTCTCATTTTCTCTCTCACTTGAGCCTTCTCAAACATATGGAACAGGACAGTGAAATCAGGCAAGAAGGGCACTGTACAGAAAAGGATATAGGGGCAAAAAAGAAAAAAAGTATAGGACCCCAGGAATGAAATCAAAAGTGCAGGTATTCTAACACTGCTGTGCAAACATCCTTTAAACCCAAGCAGTCCTGTCCCTAGTGCAGGTTTCTGTAGAAGCTGACATGCCTGTAGCAGTGGAGTTTGTGTTGATGGACCCCTGCCTCCAAGTCAGCTAACAGATTACATGAATGTCACGATTCCACAAAATAGCATTTCTGATTTATTGGCTGAGTTTACTTCTTTTCAAAACTCCACCCACACATAGGAGCTATCCTGAAACACACAACTGAAGCTGCAAAGTCAGGGGCTCAGAACTCAAGAGGAGTTGGTTCTACAGACATAATGCAGAATACCTTGTACTGACCCTGCAGTGCCTGACCCACTTCTATTTTCTGTCTCAGTCAATGCACAGGATTGAGTTGCTCTGGGAAAATGCCTTGTGAAGGAAGAGACCTGGCAGCAGAAGTTCAAGTTAGAAGGTTACCAGTGTATCATCCATTGTGAACATGAACCACAGAGCAGCAGGCCAACACCTCTGCCTTCAAGATATCTGTTTCACCAGTCCTTCTGTCATGACTATGCAACAGCCCCAGAGCCTCCGTGCCTTCCTTCTCAAAGGCTGTCACCTTGTGTCTGTACAGCGGGACTCTGTCCCAGCTGAGACCACTCAGTGCTCCCACTCGATGGAACACCTTCACCAGCCTGTGTCAGAGCTGTGTCACTTGGGCTGCCACCTTCTTCCACTGCGTGCAGCTCCGGAAGCAAAGCACAAAGATGCACTGTGACTGTGCTTGTGCAGCCCAGCTCCCCTTCAACTTCCCAGCCAGACAGCTCGGCTTTAGTTTTTACTTAGCAACTGCCTCCTACCCAGAGAAATCACCTTCTCCTCTTCTCAGAGAGTAGGATCAATGCTCTGAGCATACATGTTCTTTTTGGTAAATGATGCTCCTGCGGAAGAATATTTTCATAAATTGTGGAGTGGGGCTCAAAGTTGCTGCACTCTCTGGCCATGATGTCACAGTCCAGTACAGTGAGACACTGCTGTAAGTGACTTTTTTAAAAATAACCCAGGAAAACAAAATAAGAAACCCTGTGGGTGGCCTGAGTCACAAGGGTTGCTATATACAGCATACATCAAAATGAAATATGGTCACTTTATTGTAAATAAAGTGCTTCTGCAATACCAAAATGAAGCAAAATCAAATCATTCAATGTAAAAGTTTGTGTACAACATACAATTTCACGGAACTAATGGAAAACAGATTTGGTTTTTTTTTTTTTGACTGCTTCTAGCTGCAACTGTATAATGTTGTTTTTTCCATTTGAAGGTAAAAGAGAATTTTCAGTAGAGAAATTAAATCACCAGCACAGAAACTGCCTGGATTGCAGCTGGGCCCCAACATCCCTTCTCTCACTGAAAAATGTGGTTTGTGTTTTTTACCAGAAGTGGTCATATTTTCACAAATATTTTTTTCAGATTTCCCTGAAAGAAACTAGTTCTGCTTCCTAACATCATCACTGACCCCTGATTTAGCAATGACTCAGGAAGAAGAGTTCCCGCTACTGATTCTGTGACTAAAGTCCTGGACTCCTGCATTGCGGTTGCATATAAGCCTCCAGCCCTAACTCATCTTCGCATTATTACAGTCCTGAGAGCTGAAATAAACCTGTCAGAAGGCAGCTGGGCACTGCCCAAGTTTGCTGCCAGTGCTGCTATTTCAAACCAACATAATCTACATCTAAGCTCATAAGCTTAAGAAATGGGTTTCTCTTTTAGGTCACTGATTGACAAGAGCTTTAAGAAATAAAGCTGTAAACATGATTTAGCCATTGCTTAGCTAGAAATGCAGAGTATGTACCTCTGTATCTGATTCTTGGTGGTTATCCATCAACCTTTGAACAACTGTTTCGACTATCTGTGGGTGTACAACTGAGAAATTTTCTTGCTTTACCCTATGTTTCCAGAACTCTGCGGGGGCAGAGGTAGAAAACAGAACAATAATAAAAAAACCAGAATAAAACCACACATCAGTGGGTATCACTGTCATAAAATATTGATCCTTTAGTAATCCCTGGGATTTGACACTGGGTATGCTTTATAGCTTAGTGCTTCTCAGCTTTCCTAAAATGTTTACAGCAAAAAGTAAATGTCATTGCAAACAGATTGCAAAGCCTGCAATATCAAATTCATTCTGGTATCAAAGCCAAAATGCAATTTCGTTACAGACCAATTCTGTCAATAATGACCTGGCCCACAGTTGTATATCGGAGCTCTCTGTAAGTATTGAGAAAAGAATATGGCTTTTGTTTGGAACTGAGCGTTTATGTACACTAATTATTGCTTCCTGCAACCACAACTAGTGGCAGTAGGGCACATTTTTCTTGCCTTTTATTTCCTCTTTTCCTTTGTTTAACTATTTGTGTCTGTGAATACTCAAACTGCCCACATCCATGCAGCAATTGTACCAACATAACATACCTAAAGTACTAAAAATTTTGACGTTTAAATTGCTCTGCTAGGCCTAAAATATTAACACTCCAACACAGAGGAGTAGAGAAGCAATTTCCTAACAGTCCAATTAAGCCTGCCTGCAAACTCTAGTGGGGAGCTGAGAGCACATGTTTTCACACACAGGACAAGGCTTTGCTGCCTTTATGCATCAAGGGTACTTTCCCAACACAAGAATTGAGCTCCCATATTCCCCAGAGAGGGTATCTTAAATGTCCTTACCAGTGGGGAGAACTACTCTTGTCCGGGTCTTTCAGATGTCCCTAGAGTAATCTCCTGATTAATTTTCTTCTGCATGTCATGGATCGTGTGGATTTTTGGGCTTTCCAGAAGCTTTTGAAGCTAGAATCAAGATTAATGCTTAGCTTTTACTGTATCTCTATGCTGTTTATAAAGCAACTTGCTAGCAAAAAGTAGCAAACTAAACCAAAGCAATTCTCTTGCCATTCTTCTCTAAAATACAGAATTTTCCAATAGAAAATCAAGGTTAATATTATTTGTGGGTGACTGTATGCCTAGTGCTGTGCCACAAACACTCTGGACAGGGGCAGGTTCCACCATTGCTTTGGGCTCTCCCAAGACCCACACCTGGCTCCATGCAACAGAGGTGACATTGCAGAGCCTCCCGGGTCACCCACATCTGCCAGACCTCTCTCCCCGCCCCAACCCCCAGGGCCCCTGCTAAACTTAAAAACTCCTTTTCTGTGCCTGTCTGACTGTGGCTTTCATGGCGAGGCACAGCCTATCTGCACTAGAATCATTGAAACGTGGATATTTCACAAATTCTCTCTCAAAATTACCATGTTTGCATTTACTGAGCTTGGACCTGAGCTTTCCTTTGTCTTCCCCTGCCCCTGTTCCCAATTCACACAGAGTGTGGTTAAGTCTCAGCTCACTGCATCAGCCCCGCTCAACCTACAAGCAGGACAGGGCTGTCTCTTCTTTGCTGGTCCTGCCTTACCACGTAGTTCAGTTTCTCCAAGTTTGTAATAATACAAAACTAAAACTAAGGCGAAGAAACCAAGGGGTCAAGCACATAAAACAGGGAGATTAGGTCACTGGTAAGAAAATGTCTACCACTGTTGATCAAATAGATCAAGAAGCTCCATCCAGCTCCTATCCCTGCTTTCCTTGGTATCTGATCATGGCTTTGCTAAGTGCTTCTGAGTGCCAAGGCAGAAAATCATTGTGCTCTTGGAAGCAGACGAGCCATTAGTAAGCCATATCCCTCGTTGCAGTTTATTGCTTTAATCATGCAGCATTTTAAACACTTGGTGGCATGACACAAAGGTCAGCACAGAGCACAGAGAGGGAATTAGAGAGCTCTTATCTGTGAAAGGAGATGGGTGGGGATTTGGAGGAGGAAAACAGCAGGATTTTTGGATCCAGTACGTTTAGCAGATTGCCTGCTATGAAAGAGCATAGCGCTGCCCAAACATTGCTCCCTCCACAGATTGCTCCTCGGCACCAGCCATGTAATGGCCACCTCAGCCTCAGTAAAAGGCTGGTTTTACTGCTCCACTTGGGGTTAGGGTTATGCTTAGGGTTAGGGTTCAAGAAAACCACAAAGACTAGAGCTCCAGGGACACTGCAAGTACAAAAGGCATGCCAAGGTCAGCATGGCATTGCCCCAGCATTGCTCCCTCCACACCTTTCTCCATGGAACCACCCAGGTGGTGGGCACCTCAGCCCTAGCAAAAGGCTCCAATTAGGGTTAGGGTTTTAAAATCCATATAGCCTAGAGCTCCAGGGAGACTGGACCTACAAAAAGCACACCGAGGGGAGCACGGCACTGCCCCACCATTGCTCTCTTCTGTCTTGGTTTAAAAGAGAGGTGTCTGCCAAGGAAGGTGGGAACCTTCCTGAAATGGAAAATAGGACCCCCTTCCCTCCAAATTAATAGTGATGAATTTACGGGGCTTTCGGGTGAAGCTATAGGAAAAGGAGTAACAGTTCTTTACTAGTATATATATGTATAACAAGCCAAACAAACAACAACAGCAGCAGCAACAACAAACAGAACCAGGAACCCTTCTCGGCCGCAGGCGCCTTCCCGTTCGGCGCAGTTACAGTCGCAGCCGGCAGGGGCGCTGGTGGCTCCCGGCCGGGCAGGGCCGGTGCCATGACTCCAGCAGGGGGCGCAGTGGCACGAGCTCAGCTGCCTCACGCCACGTGGTAATGGCGACTCAGCTGATACGGGAGAAAGAGAGGGTGGCTCTCTTTGCAAACTCATGGGGAGCAGCAGGTCTTAGTGCCAGGTGGTTAAATAGACTGTAGCAGGAACCTTGGAGCGGTGGCTGGAACAGCAGAGGTGAGCAGAGCCCCGGGGGCTGCGAACAGAATTGTAGCACTAACCCCGAATGGGTGGCAGAAGCAGAAGCAGTGGAGGGTCCTGGCGGACACGGGCCATCAGGCTAAAGTGTAGCAAAAACCCCAAAGCAGCGGCAGAGAACAGTGGGGCTGGACGACGGGTTGCTCCTTGGCACAGCTCACTGATGATGGCTGGTCCTGGGGTCAGGCCGCTGCGCAGAGGGAGTGGCCCGGTGGGTGAGGGGGTGCTCCTGGCTCCCGGGTCCTGGCACAGCACACACCAGCTCTAGGCTCCCATGTGGCAGAGGAGCAGAGAAGCAAGCCAGCAAGGTCTAGTCACAGTGCCAAAGGCAGAAAACAACCAGGAGCACAAAAGAAAAAAGGCAAAAACCACAGGGCAACAGGATCTCCAGTCAGACGCACTGTGCTGCATGGCAGCTGTGTTGATCACCCCCCCACGGGAAGGAAGAACGGCCCCTGGTCCCCAACCCCTGCAGGATCCCGGGCTGCCCCTCATCCATTGCAACATTCCTGGAGCTGAGGAAGGGGAGGCAGTGACCATTCTGGACACAAAAACAAAACTAAAATTGTTGTGGGATACAAGCCATCCCCAAGACACCTCTACACCTTATTCCTTGGCACCAGCCATGTGCTGGCGACCTCAGCCTCAGGAAAAGGCTGCTTTTACTACTCTGTTTAGGGTTAGGGTTATGCTTAGGGTTGAAAAAACCACAAAGCCTAGAGCTCCAGGGACACTGCCACAAAGGGCAAAGCTTTGGTCCTTTTGATTTTTAGGCAGAAATGAAAGTAAATGGAAATGAAGGGTCCTTTAGGTTAAATGTCACATGTGAGTAAACCAAAACCTAGCCACCCAAATATTTCCTATTTTCCTAATTTTTTCCAGCCCATCAGTTTGTATAGTATTGTCCCTGTCCCTGTGCACACTGAAATTTTAGGCTAGGCCCTTTTTGACCTCTTGACTTGTTTCTGCAGAATTATGTGACGTAGGGAACAGGAGGGATGAGGTACCTGGTGGGCCCTGGCAATGTGGGAGCTGGGGGAAAGGACTGCGGGGGGAAGGCTGTCTGGCTCTGTCTGTCTGTTTGAGTAAATGTAAACACTGAAGAAAGAAGTTGTAAGAGACACTGGGCAAGCAGTTTCTTAACCAGAAGCTGTGACACTAGATGGAACAGTGACAGCTGGGAGTGATACCCTGAGCCTCAACAAAACCCAGTGGCTGAACTTGCTCTGGGATCCCCAGTGCCATTCCAGCAAGGTCTTACAAGGTCTCTGGAAGCAGCTGTGGGCCAAGAAGCAAAAATATTGCTACTTTGGTGGGTTTACTTAGGGACAGTCATCTGAAAGGTTTTATTTGTGCCTTTGTCTTGTCTGCAGGCTGCTCTCAGAGTTCCCCATCTAAGCCTAGAAATGGTTGATGCATTTTACCATGTGGTTTCATATATCCTGGCTTTTGCTCAACTAGGAAATTCCCCGAAATGCTTTTGTGTCTTAAATCCAGAGCCTCTGACCCCAGATGGGGGAGTGACCAGGAGGATTGATAAGTAACCTATACTGACTGCTTAAGGCAGATGGTTCCAGGTGCAAAAGAGTGTAAAAGCTGATAGTGAGAAAGGGAAAAAAGGAGATTGATGTCAAGTGAAGAATAAAGTCAAGATGAAATTTCATCCTTTTTCTTTTCTTTTTCCTTCTGTATTTTACTTGTGGAAGGCTGCTCTGTTTCCAGAGCATGTCCACAGCATCACAGATCTGTCATGATCTCACAGAAAAGCAATGCACTCACCAGGCTTGGGAGGTCTGCTCCTGCAGGGAATAGAAAACACAGTCCAAAAATTGCTCTTGCACCTTTAGCAAGTGTCTGTTAAACCATCTGGTCAGCCTGTGATGACTTTCTCTTTACCAGAAGATTTAAAATGGCAGGCTGGGGTTACTCTAGTGAATCTGTCATTTCCTTTCCTTTCCAAAGGGTGAAACAGCTGAGATGTGTGCCATCCTGCACGGAGACAGATAGTACTGGTTTCCCTAAGAGCTTTTGCTTGTCATTCAGGTCAAACTACTACAGAACTGAGATTTGCCTGCCTTTCCTTTAGCAGCTAACATGGAGATGGTGTGTAACTACTGGCATCTCACCACTGGTTTGGTACCTCTGCTGTCACTGGACACTCTTACAAAGACACCTCCAGCTAAAATGTTTTCATTTTGAGTGGGATGAAAGTCCCTTTGGAGGTGCCTAAGATTGCAGGAGCCCAATTAAACGGAGAATTAGGCAACCAAAGTTGCAGGAGATAATCCTGTCCTGAGTACTGAATGCCCCGAGTACCTGAATACTGTCCCGAGTACTGAATGCAATGCTCTTGGCATTTTGAGCAATGCTCTTGGCATTTTGCTTTTTAGCCCCTGGAGTATTCTCACAGTATAATGAGCTGGAATTTCAAAACACAGCATGTTATGCATACCACCTCCTCTGTGGGTGTGAGTGCTGCATGTCTGGACTGTTTTCCTGTCACCAGGAAATGCCCCTGTTCATATATCTGTACATTCGGTGCTGCTCATATACAACTCAGGAGTAAAAAGTTTCCCTGCAACAGCTTTCCTTTTGTCCTGCATCTGTTAAAAAATGAAAAATTTATTACAACAATTTGATAAAAATAATAAATTCTTCAATAACTCATGAAAATATATAAAAGACCAGCTTGCTCTTTTAATGTATCCAGATTTTATCCTTTATGTATTTTTCTTCTTCTGTAAGATTTTTATTATCAGTTCTGAATTTATCTTCTTGAATTTTCATTTTGGAAGGAAGAAAGGAGTCAGTGAATCATAAATACTTGTTACAGCTTTTATTTTACTACTGTGCTTATGAATGTTTGATTTTTGAAGTGGGTTTATTTTCTTTGACAAAAAGCCCTTCCTGTTCTGTGGTGTGTGCTCATTGTGCCATCAAGTGCATATCAGTAACTTCATTTGTATATGACTGAGAAAGCTCACGTAAATTAGCATGCATAATGAGCTTTGAAACAATCAGAAAGGCTGAGCTCAATGATCAGTGAGAAACCACATAACCAGATGTAGGAGGAATATTATGTGTAATGTATTTCAATTTCAGACACATCTAATGTGTGCCTAGTTACTACACCTTTAAAACAGAAAATATGGACAGTGATAGAATCCTCAGTGCTCTGCTGTCTCTGTGACATATTTTGTACAGAATTTTACTGTTGCTCATGACCAAGAGATCTTTTTGGTTGCTGCTGCTGAGGAGTAATTTCCCCTCTCCTCCAAATCAGACCATTTAACTTCCCTGAATGATGGCAGGCCCTTCAGTCTGACAGAGAGAACATTGGGTTTCTATAACAGGTACTTCTGAGTTAAATCACTTCTGCCAGGGCTGTCTCGGGAGGCTGTCAAGCCCTGTGCACACACTTCCTACAAGCACCAAGTAAGAGCAGGTGCTCTTGTAAGGGTAATGACTTGCAGAGACCCATTGCTTTGAGAAGTTTTTGCTAAGCTTAGAGGGAATCAGAAACTTCAGAGCCTCAGTAGCAAAATATTTGCTATCTTGCAGGATTAAGCTACAATAGTATTTTATTAAAACACTGTTGGAAACGTTGTCCCTCTTATCCCTAATCAGGTAGTATCTAGTTTAGGTCTTTGGAGTAAGTAAAATGCCATCTCTGGACATGATTCTGCTTGTGTCTGACAAACCTAATCCTAATATGATAGTCAGTAGGATTTACCACCATCCTTGCTGGGATTTCATAATGATTAACTTTTTAATGGGAAAGGCTGACGAAAGAATCACTCTTTCGAGTTGCTTGCAACTTTTCATTACTATGCTTTTTCTTCCCTGACTTTACTACATCCTCATAATTCTCCACCTGCCACAATCTGTTCTTAAAGTCTGGTTTTGTAATGTTGAGCAGCTTGTAAACACATTCTTCTTTTGCATCACAGGGGAGGAGGAAAAATTGAGAAAGTCCTGAAGTACAAAACCTCTGGAGGGAAAACGAGTTTACAAAACTGACGTATTTTTATATGCAGCTTCTGACACCTTACCTGAGAAACTTACTCATTTTGAGATTGCAGGGACTGAACTTCAAGACATACAGACAATTATTACAGCTTCCAGAATCCACTGGATCTCAGCAGAGTATCCCAGCTGTTAGCCATTCACAGAGAAGTGGTCTTTCTACAGTTTGATGCAGCAATCAGGTATCAATTATGGTAGGAGTTACAACTTGTTGGGGATGGGACAGACACCTTTTTTGATAAAGAGGGGCTTTTTTCAGTTGTTCACAAAGAAAGAAAGAAATGTAGGAAAGATGAATTTAAATTTTTTCCATGGTCTCTGTTCTGAGATCATTATATATGCATTGTGAGTGTAGACATTTTCCTTTTACTTAAAAGCATTCATTTTATTTAACTAAAAGTGCTGAAGATCTTACATGCCACACTGAGGGATCTCAACACATCATGTCTGAGTACAGCTGTCCTATTACCTGGGCATTATATCACCTTTATGTTCTGATTCATAGTTTACTACATCAGGGAAGTTGGTGGCTGCCACAGCGGTTGACTTATGAGTTAATCTTTTTGTTCTTCTGTGGGATCTGTGTCCAATTTTATATTCTCCTCTGTCAAAGTATGCTTAACAAGCAGTAGAGAACTTGCTTATACCAACTTCAAAATAAGCGACTACAGAAAAAGGAGAATGCTTGCTCCAAAGAAAATCAGAAGGCTTAGGTGGGGGAGTTCAATCCTTGCAGATGGCATGGAGACCCTTTGGGGACATACTGGAAGCATTCAAGAAATGCATACCACATGTGAAGAAAGCCTTAAGAAAGGGTGAGAGGATGCTGGCATTGCTAAACAGCAGAATTAAACAAATTATTAAATTAAGACGACATCCCTCAAAAAGCTGAACTTTCTTTCAAATGAAGAAAAAAGAGTTCAGTGTGTTGGTAAAATGATGCATCTGGGGGAAAGAAACCAATCCCAGTGTATAAAATTACAGCCTCTGACTTGACCATTACATGTTCAATGCATTGACCATGCAGTAATTAAATCACAGAATTACAACAGATAATTCTGTCAAAATTTCAGCTCAGTGGTGATAAAAAGAAAAGCAAATTGATTCCCTTTAGGTAAAAAAAAAAAATAACACCACTTGACCACTGGATAAATCTGTGCTGATGAGCCTAAACAGTTCTGGTCCCCACCTGAGGAAGGAAAGAGAACTCAGAAAGGTTCCCAAAGGAGCCACATGGATGGTGAAAGGCTGCTGGATGGAACAAGAGGTACAACTGGGAGCCCTGTAAAATTGTCAGTCAAGGGCAAGGAATAAACAAGGAGTTTTTGCTCACAGTGTTTGCTCACAGTTTTTTCCAGTGTAAGGTGCAGAGGTGAACAGCAGGTAACCAGCTCTCAACAACAACAACAACAACAACAACATGGTGTTTCTTGCACATCGCCTGTAATTAGGCTGTGGGATTTCTTGCTGCATTGTGCGGCGGGTGGTAAATAGTTATAGGACTCAGAGGGAGCCTGCACAGGCTCGTGCAAGACAAATCTACCAAGGGTTATTAAACATTTAGCAATCACCTCTGGCTGAGGAAATGCCTGAGGAGGCCGTGAGAACATCAGTGGGAAATACCATCATCTGCTTGTTCTGGATATTTTTGTAATCTTCTCACGAATCTGCTTTTGATCGCTGTGGGAGGCAGGACTCTGAGCTGATGGACCTTTGCTCTGACCCAGTATGACCATGCTTGTGCTATCCAGTGGAGCTGTATGTAATTGTAGACAGGATTTTTCTGGAGATTTGCAAGGAGATAAAACTATGTAGTGCTTTTATTTCTATTTTTCCCTGCTTAAAATACTGTAAAGGCAATTTGTGAGGGAAATGTTTTCCTCAGATAAGGAATTGTGTGTTAATAGGAGGTAAGACAAAATGTAAATATTAGATGCTTCATCTTTCTTGTTCCTTATTGCCAGTGCAATCAGTTTCCATTTTCTTCACACCAGGGCTTAGTGTGACACTAAATCACATTTGACCTCATTTGAACTTCTCTGCCAAGTTCAAACCTAGAAGTTGTTATTTGCTCCTGTAATTTTCTTGCTAGTTCTGCAACTGATACAAACTCTATGTCACCTTTAAAAGCACTTGTGTGTGTTTGACAAAAACAAAGAACTAGATCCTTGCCTTAGACTTTCCTTTCAAAGGAGGATGTGCAGCTACCAAAAAAGTTGCAGTTTATATTGCTTTTTATATTGCAAGAACTGGTTGAACAGGGACTCTTTTTTAAAAAGCACAAGAATGAGGTACAGGAGGATTGAGAGTGACAAAGAGGCTGCAATAAAATGACAAAGTCATGTCTAAGCTTGGTTGAGTAATATATTTACAAGATGCATAGAGTGCAGTAAAAGCTTTATGTGTGGCATTGCACAGCACAGTGCAATCCAAGCATGAGGAGTCAGATGGGTCCTGGAAGAGCTTGTGCAACTGTATTGGAAGAGCACTTTGATGGTTTAGCTGGGTACTGATGTCCCCTGCACTGCTGTGTGAGTCCAGGTCTCATGAAAACCAGTGGGGAGTGCTCCTGCAAAACCTGGCTCTGGACTCCAAGAATCCTGTCATTTAGTTTCCAAAGTTTCACAAGCACTTTTGAAAACTTTGGAAAGCTTTAATATAGGAAATTATCGTAATATCAGGAATAGTAGGCAGTAGAGCTTCTGAATTATTATCCAGTCTATTAGCTACAGGAACATTCCTCTCAGACATATGTTTTGCTGTAAATGTCCCCAGTCAGAGGCACTTTCACATGTATCTAGATCACTAGTATTTGTGTCTATTTGTTTTAATCAAGCCTGCCACTATCCCTCTTAGCTGCCACCATGTTGGGTTGCAATGAAGTGCAGGTAATTTTGTTATAGGGAGAATTTTGAAGTCACCTTGCTTCTTTTTTAATACAAACATTTTGATTCCTTTACCAAGAGACATTTTAGTCCTCAGGGTATGTTTCAGCCTAACAGAGTGTTACAGACAGGATGCACTGTGCGCTGCCTGTATTGAGTAACTCTGTGATTCAGAGTGCATTTGCTTCTCAGCTATGACTCCCACAGCTCCTGGATCCTCAAAGCTGCAGGGTGAGTAAAGCATACCCTCAGATGCACTCTTCCTTCCTCCATTTGCCTTGAGCTCCTTGGAGAACAATGTCCTCTGCGCTTCTTACTCCTTCCCTACCATGGGACAAAGAAACTAACCACTAACAGCTAATTAAAAAAATTCCCGTGATCACAGCTTGCTAACTTGATTCTCCATCAGGAGTTCTAGAAAGCACTCTCTACAGAAGTGTATATACAGAATAATAAAAATCTGAGACAGAATGCAATCACACTGATGTCACCAAAATGGAATTATTCTGCATGACAGATGTTGGCAATTCTACTAACTTTCAGTTTTGTGTAATTACCCTTCTGAGCTCTCTGGTCACCTGGCAGCAGTTTTGATTGATCAACATGTCTGTCATGGTTGTGTGCAAGATATTTAGGTGGAGTGGTTTTCTCAGATATAGCATCACACAGAATTACATAATGCCAAATTACATACCTAGGTGCTCAAGAGGCACCTTGAATGACACTGGCAAAAAAAGCTGGTGTCTTGTTAGGGAAAGTAAAGATGAGTCTGACAATATTAGCATGTTCCAAGGTAATAGGCAGCTTTAAGTAGTCATTCTCACTTCATGTTTCTTCATTTTAATGCCATTCTGCTAATTATTCAGTTTTAGATACTATGATTTCACCTCTAATAATGCACTCCCCGAACAATGATTTATAGGAATACAATTTTCTGCCTTGATTTAGGTGACAATGACACATAGTACCTACTTCGCATAACTGAGAAACAGGATTTGTACTGGTGTGCAAAATCTGGACAGCTTTGATGAATAAGATGTCCTGATGCCTCTGAGGTACAACCAACAATAAGTGATTTTCAGTAGCTAGGTAAAGACATGGGAACTATTCTGTGGAAGCAGTAGTCATCCAGCATCTTGGTAGGAAATGTATTCTGGAATTAACCTTATTGTTTTTTTTCCCAAGGATTGATAACAGATGCTTCTCTCTTTTCTCATACGTGGCCTACTTTCAAAGTCAGAGCAGAGTGTACCACATATCAGATACCAGTGTGGCCTCTGAGTTGCCTTTTCCACATCATATTAGATGGGACTCTCGTAACTAATTGAATGTTGTTCTTATTTACAAAGAGTCATCTCTATTTTTTCAGGCACACATGCATTTTCCTTGGAGGATATTCCTAATGGATGGAGGATTTTTTTCCAGTCACTATTAACACTGCAATTAATTTAAATTACAACACACAAGTACAGTGAGACAGTAGCCTTGTACTTATGTCCAAAGAAATAAAGACAAGATGATTCTATGATGCAGGAGGAAAGCAAGCTAGGAGTACATTTTTGCCTGTCTTTGTTTTTTAAAGAAGGGAAGTGAAAAAAAAATCTCCCCTTTTTCTGTCCAAAAGCCCTTTTTACCATTTGCATCACATCTGATTTTTCTTCAGGCAGAACAGAGCATTTTTATTGATAATGAACTTATACCTAGCATTTTTCTAGTGTGCTAGAAAATTTTCATGCACAAGCATATGTGTTTTAGAACCATGGTGCTAAAAACTTGAAACCCATTTGTATTTGTAGCACAAAAGCCCCTGTGCTAACAGTTATCTGAGGTTTGCTATTACTGGTGAAGCTCTGACAGCAGGCCTTCAGAGACCTTCCCTTCCTCCCCAGCTGTGCCTGTGCAGCCTGAGGGCTGCAGCCCGAAGAGTTGCTCATGCAGAGCTGGTGGTGATGCAGTTTCTCCTGGAGATGTCCTGAAGAACAGCCACGGCCATGCTGTGGAGGAGCACACTGACTGTCAGGCCTTGTTAGCTCAGAGCAAGCTGGTATCTCTGACAGCTCAGTTTGTTTGGGGCTGTACAGCTTCTGTGTAGGACTCCTCTTATTATTTGCAACCAAATCTCTGTGAACATAAGTGACCTGGATCTGAGTTGTGCCCTCACCTATTCCTGGCCAGCTGGTAAGAAGCAAAGGGAACAGTGTTGTCTTATAAATCATGAGTGGTCTCAAGAGAAGCCCTAGTGGTAGATGCCCTTTGAGGACCTGTTGGTATCTCCAGACTTCTGGAGAAAGCAGAGACCACACACCTCACCGAAGGACCAGCTCGTTCTTATCAAGAGCTACTCCATGCAAAGGGAAAAGGAACAGGCTGGTCACTGTCTAAAACCAAGTGAAGGAGAGAAAAGGTACTTCCAGGTTCTGCTTCCCCAAGTACTTCCATGCTGGATGTGTTTGTGGGGAATGGCTGCTGGGGGCACCTAATTCTACCAGAAACTATATAAAGATTTGGTTCAAGGAATGGGGAGAGATTCAAACTGTTTGTGATGGAAAACAAATGCACTGATCAATTTGTAACGTAAAATGAGTGGAAAGGCAGATTTCTGTAACAGCACTTTTCATAGCAACCAAGCAGAGATGCTGTTGAAGTGATCCACTTGAGAAAAGCAGCAATAAAACAAAGGACTTAACTTCTGTGCAAGTTTATCTCCATCTCTGCTGTGTGTGAGTACCCACCGCAGTCAAAAAATAGGCCCTTTTTCCCTGTGCTGTGCACTGAATGAGACTGGTGTCAGGCTGCAATTGCACAGTAGCCTGTTGCATGTCTTGTCTCATTGTGCATCTCATGAGATGATATTAAGCAAGGAAAACATTTCCCTGTGACTTCCAGTAGAATTTGGCAGAAATGCTTGACTCAAGTACTAACTGGTGGCGGGATGGCAAAAAGGCATGCAGACTTTTGCTGAGGGTTCATGATCTGGTGGTATCACTTAACTTGCTGAGATCTTTTCTGATATTGTGGAAGCAACATTAAAGGCAGAACAGGGCCGACTGAAGCTGAAGACTGAGAGTATCAACACAATTCTTCTCTACAAAGAATTTTGTGAGCCATAAGAAGAAGTTACCTTGGATGCAAGAATATGCCAGAGTGACTGAAAAGATAAAAAATAAGTAAAGTCTCTGCCTTCTCCATGCATTCATGCATTCTCCTCCTGTCCTCCACTTTTACTTGCCTTTTTTAAAATTTTTTTTAGTTTCTACCTTTCTTTATTTTTGCTTATTATTAGCTAAGTATTTTTGCTTTTCTCTAAAGGCTCAAGGGTTACCTTCTGTTTCTGTGTTTCAATACAGTTGTTTTCTCCCCTCTTTCAGTATCTGTTCATCCTGTTTGCTGATGCTGTGTTCCAAGTGGATTCTTCTCAGTCATGTAACCCACCCCTGTATTTCAGGTTCCATAAACAATGTTAAATACAGTACTTGAATAAATGGAAATTTGGGAAGCCTGTTAGATGAATTGTAGCAGAAGTCTTCTTAACCCTCCTACTTGGCTCAACTTTGAGCAGTCAAGAATAGAAAATTGGAAGATTGCCATCAGAGAGGTCCTTCTGAAAGCAGAAAATGGAACATTGCCTTTTAAAAAACCATGTCCCCAGAAACCACGAGAAAGGAAGTGAAAGAGCAAGATGACACAGTGAGGGTGAAATCTGTGCATGTAGGCACTGGAAAACACTGCTGTCATGCAGTGGGTCAGGGAAGAAGCAATGCTCAGTGGGTATGTCCCTATAAGGCCAAGGCATTTTATATTGACAAGTCTGAATCTGTCACAGAAAATTTGTATGTTTGCATGAAGAGCTTGTATCAGATTTGCTCCATTCTGGTCTCTAGGTATCTGTATCCCAGGGCTATCTCCCGTGCATTACTACCACAGCAGAAGGCGCCCAGTCCAATCCTGGGGGGCCCACTGTCTTTGCCTCTAACTAATTCATGAACTCTGTTGAGGGACCAGCTCTAGGACAGAGGAGGACAGGGTTGCAGGAGGGCTGGAAGGTCAGGGGTGCAGTTTCTTTGTGTGGAATGAACAACAGCTTGTGCATCATCCTGGAACTGGACAGCTGTGGGAGAGCCCTGGCCTCAGCATCGCCCAGTCCTACACACAAGAGTTTTCTTGTGGTGGTGCCTGAGATTCAGCATAGCAGTAGTTGCCTCCTGAGAGGAGAAGTGAGCTCTGTGCCCCTGCCTTACCTTACACTGACCACTGAGTATGATGAGTATCTGTAGAAGCAACTTCTGCTTTTAAAATTCCAGTATCCTTGGAGCCCTGGGCTTTGTGTTTTTCTTTGAGCATAAATCAAACCCTAAGCCTAAGCACAGCAGTAAAAGGAGAATGTGCAGAGGCTGAGGTGGCCAGCATACGGCTGGTGCAAAGGAGAAAGGTGCGGAAGGAGCAATGGTGGGGCAGGGCCGTGCTGCTCCTGGCATGCCTTTTGCAGTTGCCGTGTCCCTGGAGCTCTAGACTTTGTGGGTTTCTTAACCCTAACCATAAGTGTAACCTTAACCCTAAGCAGAGCAGTAAAAGCAGCCTTTTCCTGTGGCTGACGTGGCCAGCACATGGGTGGTGCCAAGGATAAAGGTGTGGAGGGAGCACCGTTAGAGGAATGCCATGCTTTCTTTGGCATGCCTTTCATAGCTGCATCAAAAGCCTTCATCAGTGGAACACACTGACTGCACTCAGATTGTCACTGTGATGGTTTTTTCCTCATGTCCTATTGCAAGACTTATTGTAATGCATGTGAAAAGCTGTGGATGGCTTAGTGCCTAGAACAAAATCTCTTTTAGCATTAAAAAATACTGACCTTCTCTTCAAGCATTTTGAGCATGACCAGCACTTTGTTAGTGTGAGTGATGATCCACAAATTAAGGAACGTGAGCCCATCTTTAGACAGCAGAGAGCATGTTCGAGGTTGGAAGGAGTTATTGCAAGAAATGAGAAGTGTATAGTATTTTGAGGCTTCTTTGTTCCTGTCATTTCCCAGAAATCCTTTTTTGGTTTGTTTTTTTTTTTAAGTTAAACTCTTACTTGAACATAAGATTTGTCTCTCAGATTTGGAGCAAGTGTATTTTAGACATAACATGATTCAGCTATGATGTGTAGAGTACAAGGTAAAGGTTTGACCTTCAAAATCTGCTGAATTTGAGAGACATTTGGAAGAAACTTTCTTAAAGCACCTACTTTATAAAGCAAGGATGTGAGCTGATGCACTGAGGGCATTCAAGGTCTCTTCCTCCGGGAATGTGCTTTTGCTGGCTAAGAACAGGAGACAGGCAGGGCAATGCAATTGACGCACATTAAAAATCTGCATCATTATTTTAAAATATGATGTGCAGTTACTAGTAGGCAGCCTACTTTTTTTGCCAGAAGACATGAAAAAACCAGCATTTATTACATGAATAATGCATTTTCTTGTTTTTATATACAATGTGCCATTTCTTCATATACATGAAGAAGAAGTACAATATGCAGTTAGTACATTCTGAAATAAGAGACATCAATTAATCTTGGAGATTAAGTTCAGGTCTTTTTGAAGTTATTTTTATAGGTTTTTAATGTTTTCCTTTTTTGTTTACACTGAAAAAAGAACAAAGTAAAATTGAATGCAAAAATTTCAGCCCTTGATTTGGGTAGAAAGGAGTAATGAAAGGTTAAATACTCTGTTGTAAGCATGGAAATTATAATTGGGCAGGGTTTGTTTAACCAGCTGCGACCTACTAACTTTCACACAAGAATGATAAGCACAAATTGTACCTAAGGAAACCAGATCCTTTTCAGGGTGAGATTGGTATTCACACTCCCCATTTCCTCTGTTTTACATCACAACCTGTAAACGATACCAGCAGGGTGAGAGCAAGCAGGGTGAGCAGGGTTTCCTCCCAGGGCAGAAGCACATACGCTGTCCAGATGTGCGTCATCTTCACTGATTTTGGTGGTCAAGGACTGTGATCTGCCTGTCACAGATGCTGTTCTTCCCCACCTCACTGCAGGACATGAAGGGTGACTTCTCTGTAGCCATGCTTGCAGAGGAGTCCCAACACTTTGCCACTCTTCTGTGATGTGGCATCTGGCTTCTTCAGAGAGAAAAGAAGAACAGCCCACTGCATCTAGATCAGCCCAGAAAGAGATGAAAGATTTTCAGTGCCATTTCCTAAGAAACAGCTAAAACAGAGTTTAATCCCAAATAGAATCGATTTTCTACATTATGTGAAAAAAACCCCAAATCCTAACCCCCCCAAAACATGCTTTGTCATGCTCACAGAGTGATTAGTACTTTTAAAACATGTATGGCTAAGAGCCTTGACCTAGTTTCATATGCCAAATCTGGGAACAAAGAAAAAGGCTGGGGGAAGGGAAGAACAGGATGGCACCACTGCACAGAACCCACAGTCATACATTGTCTTCTTTCATCCTGCTTCCAACATCTGCTTTTAAGACAGCAGTTGCTGTGGGAGTCCTTTACTGTCTTCTGTAAGGTAACATTTCTGCTGTACTCAGTGCTTCTGCCTCTTTCTAAGGGACACTGCTAGGGCTTAGGTAAGCTAGTAAGGGTGGATGCAGACTACTATCCACAGCCTTCTCTTCATCCTGCTGCAGCTCAACTTTGTGTAACATGAAGACAGCAAAATGAGGAAAGTAAGAGGATTCATTTGACCAAATGCAGATTTTGACAATGTCAGCACCTCCCCTGAGTCCCTGGGGAGAGAAAGAGGGAATTCTAGGACACAAAACATCTCATCCAAACCCAGGGGTCTGAAACAAGTCATCCCTTTGAAGCACCTCTTGTTAATCAGGGGAATCGTCTCAGGTACAGATGACTACAGTGAGATGGGCTATTCTCAAACAGTTCACATTAATATTAATTAATTTTAGTCTTATGGAAATACATATATATATATTTCCAGAAAGATTTACATTATAACTATCTTCTGTTTCTCCCCCAGAGTCAGTAGTCAATCCATCCTTCCTTCCTTCCTTCCTTCCTTCCTTCCTTCCTTCCTTCCTTCCTCCCTTCCTCCCTTCCTCCCTTCCTCCCTTCCTCCCTTCCCTCCTTCCCTCCTTCCTCCCTTCCCTCCTTCCCTCCTTCCCTCCCTCCTTCCCCTAGCTGCAGGTCCTTATCAGAGGGAGGAGGGGAGAGAGGGACAGGAAAGGCAGGGCCTGCTCACCCCAGAAGCACCTGGCAACCACAGATGCAGGTAGCAAGAATAGTTCAGAAGATAAGAACGCAATTTAATTAACTTCTGCTATAGCCCTCCAAATGCAGGCAAGCTGGAAGCTAAATTACTGCTTTCATCATAACTAATTGGCAGTTGCTATCTACAAGGTGCTTCTTGGCTTGAGTTAAACAAAACTAGAAAATGAAACATTAATTGGTAATAACTGATAAAGCAGGGACAAAAAAAGACCAGAGGAGTGGAAAGGGCAGGAGCAATTCTTAATCAAAGCCTTTTCTCCAGCAACTTGCAGCTCTCTTTCTGGCACGAATGCCTGTTTCTGTGACAGCCTGTGCAGGACAGGTTGACGCAGATGCGAAGGGCGTGCTGCAGTGGTCACCATGCTGCAGTGGTCCCCAGTTCCTATGCTGTAGGGGTCCCTGATCCCCATGCTGAAGCCACCCCCAGTTCCCATACTGCAGCTGTCCCCACATTCACTGCTCTCTGGGCACCCTCACATCTACCTCTCTCCAGTAGGTGAGGTTTTGCTCTCGGCTTCCTTTGTATCTGAAACACAGAAAAGCAGCATATCAAATGATAGGAAAGTGAGTGTGGCTGGGCCACAAGCTGATGGAGAGACACAGGCAAGTGTCAAAGCACAGGAGGAGAACAGGCAACTTAAGAAAATTCAGTGCTGTTAAAGAAATAAAAGGGTATACATATGTACACACACATTTTCTAGGGTGTGACAGTGTCTTGGATGTTTAAAGTGTAAAAGGACAATGTGTAACTGCTTATAAGTTAATACATTTAAATTAACTTCTTTGAAGAAGTGTAATAGTATAACTCTACAAAGTATTATAGGATACTGAATTATTTTCTTGCTGTTGCCAAGCTACAGGTTCAAGAGTACCTGATCAGGGTGCACAGCATCAGGACTCACGGACCTCTGCTGATTATCCGAGAAGAATTAATGGTCTGGAATGCCTTCTCTGTCACAGGATGGATGCTCCTGAAATGCACCATGGCTTTATTCTTTACTCAACATCCTTGTGACTCCAAGAGTAGCAGGAAGTGCATGGCATGAACTGCAGATATATAGGTTCTGCAGCTGAACTCAGCTCCTTGGTGCAAATAAATCATATTTGATTCAGTCCTTGCTGATAAACTAGGATGGCAATAAAGAGTAACTATGATAAGCCACCATTCTTGGTCCTAACTCCCAAATGAGTTCAGGGCGGAAGGACACTGAGACTCATGAACCCACAGACTGAAACAATCTGGGGTGGGGACAGCATGAGCTTGAAACACAAGTCTACTAAAATACTCTGCTCTAGAATTACTATTATCTCTTTTCTTACTGTGTCCAGAGAAAACTCCTTCTAAATCTAAGAGTAAATGTGCTACGAGTGGCCTGTGTACAACTTTTTATGGTAATATGTAAAATATTATAAAGCTTAAAAGCTTCTCAGGGCAGTCTGAGACAGGAGCACAAAATACAGTGGCTTAGACAAAACTAGGCAGATAAAGGAGGGAAAATAGCCTGAACAATAAGCCTGTGACAGAGTTACTTTCCAGTAACTACCAGCCAGATAAGAGCAGGGGAGGACTGATGAGCATCTTCTCAACTTTTATAGTTCACTGGGCTTGTAACTACAACTTCCAGGTTTTGTCATTGACACAAGCTTCTGCCCAAACCTTAACATGTGTTTTCCTGTGTTTCCTGCTGAGCCTCTCTTTTGCTGGGGAACACGATGATCAGAAGCCAAAACAGTGTGCTGGGAGACTACTTCTAAACCCATCTGTCTGCTGGTGCTAACAGAGTCACACAGGGAGTCAGCAGAAGGGCATGCCTTGCTAGACACAAGTTTTGAGGAAGGAGATCCTTGTGACATGGTCAAAAAACTGTGCTTTCTGAAAGGAGCACAATTGGTCAGGGTCATCTTGATACAGGGTCATCTCCTTAGATGTTGTGTGCTCTTTCTCTCCTTTCCTAACTTCCAACAAGTCACATGTCTGCAATTTATTAGTAGGTTTCATTTAAATCTTAAACAAATAAAAGTTAAAGGGCAGAAAAACCCTCACTACCTAAGATTAATCATTAAAGAAGAGGATTTACATCCTGAAAATGAGATTATCTGTTTGTTTATCCTTTACATGTAGTGCTGGGATTAGAAGCAAGAATATTTTCAAAGTTTTCTTTCTCTGTATGCCAGCTGTTGCAGGAGACTCTGCACATTTTCCACCCATCAAAAATTGCCTGAAGACTGGCAGAACACACAGCTCAAGGCACTTTCAGATTATCATTCCCTTTACAGACATGTATTTACCTTTACTTAGCAATATGCACTGACCGAGGACTCTGGCCCCCAGGAACACTCTTGCAAACTTAATGCAAACCTGGCATTAGCTGCAGGGTTTTTCTTTAATTCTTGCTCCTCTTTTTTTTGCTTGAGATAGACCAATTATGAAGTACTGTCTCTTATGACAGGGATGTCATCTAAGAGGCTTCTTAGGCTATAGTAGTGCCCAGTGAGCTGACCTCTCACAGCATGCTGGGACATGCAGTGAGTCAGCCTAAAAAAGGTATAATTTAAATATATAATATTGCATGGGGCATCAGCAGCCCAGATAAGCTCTACCTTTGAACCTCTTTCTGTGTGGATATTCTTGGCACCTTCTACAGCCAAATTTACAAGCTGTACTTCCTCTGTACTGTGATGACCAGCATGATAAAAATTGTGAGGGTGGCATTTAAGAACTAAGGTAAATTTTAGATTTAATGCTTTTCGTCTTTACAATGCTTTAGAAAAATCCACAAGTTAATACAGCAGCCATTTTGTGGTAGCTGCTGATACTTAAGTTACAATAAGGCAGCAGAAGCAGGAAGGAGCTAAGTGAGATGATGAGTTAATTGCACAATTGGGGATTCGACAGTATGACCCTCAGTCAGATTTCATTATCACTGAGCTGCGCTGAAACTCTACTCCAGCCCCGGGCTGCAAACTGCCTCCAGACCCCTTAGTCTGGCCTTACCCACCCACCATTACCTGGGTTACAGGCAGTCTGCATCTGCAGTGTGACACAAACCCACACCATTTGCAAAACATGCCTTCCTGCTCACAGCTCTCTCCTTGCCCTGTTGTTTCCCAAGGTTGCTTGAATGCACCTTTCCATACCTGGGCATATGAAATGGCAGACTTGGATGTTGCCCACATGCTCTGTTCTTGCCCAGCCTTTTGACAGAGTGGAACACACAGTTCTAGGTGGCTTCACAACAGGCTACACACTCAGTAGAAAGGAAACACATAAACTAGGCTACAGGGTTATGCCAAGTGTGGTCTGTTTCTTAGTGAAAACAGACTAGAAAAAGCCCATTTCCTTTTTTCGTTTCTTTTTTGTTGGTATTTGTGCTCAATCTCAAGATACTGTGTGCAAGAGAAAGGTCTCAGAAACATAAACTTACCTGGGCATAAAACCAATAAAATACTGAACATTTACATATGAACACAGAGTTAAAAAAATAAAATCAAGTCCCACCCTGTCTGAACTTATGTTTTCTCACAAATTGTTTTACAAGTTATACTGAATTCATAGGATAGCACATCCCACTCATTCATTCTCTGTTCTATTGCACATTATTTCCACTACAATTTATCACTCATATCAATGATGTTTATCTGGTATTTCTGCTGAAGTACCAAAAAAGTGTTGGTGTTGTATGCCTCTGCTTAGCATCCTACCATCAATCCTTTCTTCTCATAAAGAAACCAAGTAGCATATTTCCTACTCATCAACATGGCTTGTACTACCTGTAATGTTATCCCACTAAACCACTGAAAATGTTCTTTTCCTCAGCTTGCAAAATAGCTTACAGGCATATTCATAATATTCTAAATAAAAAGTCTGTAAATTCATACATCTACATGAAAAACATGACCTCAGAAGAGTTAGGTTTAAAACGTGATACATTTGTATGGAAATGTCTATACTAGATCTATATTAAACATATTTAGACATACAGTAAATGTCTATATCAGATATACTTACTAATGGCAATATTCAACAATAATTTTTCTTTTGAGTCTCAGAACTTCACCCTATGAAGAGATAATATTTTCTTCTTAGTATCATGTAGGACTTACATGTACTCTGAATCTAGCAAAGCCGAAACACTTGTAACATTTTCTATTCATATAATTTTAAAAACCTCTCTAGATTTTGTTCAGTATTACAAACATCTGAACTATGAAACTCCAAAACCTTAAGGAGGTTAAACATTAAAAAACATTTCAACCAGTGTGCCAGGCCCTGGAGACAGCTAAGTCAGTCTTGTAAATAAATTCAGAATTATTTTATTAAAGTCTGGTTCATACAGTTTTGTTCACAAATTCTGTAGTATTTCCCCAGAAGAGCCTGCAGCTTGCAGATATTTCCTTGTACACTTGCATAGCTTACTGAGCTGGCAAAAACGTGAGGAGTACATTAAACTAAATAATTTATGCTCGCTATTTTAAAAGTGGAATAGGCATTAAGGGTTTGTATAGAAGGAGTTTGATTTTACTACATGGTAAATTCCTCAAGGCTGTGCCTAACCTGTGATGCAGTCAGCACAAGACTGACAATCACAAGCAGTTTAATACAGGATCTATGTTCTCATCTTTAGACACTGGATAAATAAGAATTTGCAAAAGACAAATTCGATAATACATAAACATAATTGTATGTTTACATTTATTACTTTTAAAAATAACTATCACATCTTCTAAAATTAAAATATGTATAGAAATAATTATTAGAGGAAACTTTCTCACAAAGTTTCTATCTCTAGCTAGGACCACTGTTGGACACTTCATATGCAGAAGCCCAGAGCAGTTCTGCACCCATCAACATAACTACAGCCAGAATTTATGTCCACACCTAGGCTGGAAATAGTTTAGGAGCAATGTCCATTAGCATCCACAGCCTTAATGAGCTCTGTGCCTGTGGACTGCTGCTGTTTTCCATGCCCCTCTCCATCACGAGCCTTACAGCTGTGCCCATGGGAGACCACGGGGAGAGGGTGCAGCAGAAGGAGCCAGGCCACTGTCTAGACACCCTGACCACATCCCAGCCTCCTGCCCTCTTCTGGAGTTTCCACACCTGCCACTGGCTCACCCTCTCCTTAAAGTAACCACTGAGTAAGCGCAAACACTAACTCAAAGCTGCCACTTCACCTATGTGCCAAAACCCAACAGTCCTTCTCAAAATCACTTGGGAGCATCCTGATGTCCTTACAGGGCTTTGCAGCCTGCTGCACAGTGCTTCTCTCTTTCGAGTGATAGGGTTCAGCATCCTATCAGAGTCTCCGTTTGTCCAGCTGAGTGGAAATGAAAGCTTCTGGAAGCCTAAAGAGGGAAAAAAAACATTGGAGTTGAAGAGTCACCTTTTGAAAGATGAACTGATAATCTTCTTCTGAACCACTCAAATAACTTCTTTAGACAACTTCTCCAACAACATTCATTTTACTCATTCCTTATGTATAACCGGTACAAATACACAGGGCCTTGTAGATCAGCTATTGGAGATAAGTTCTGGAAAAAGTCAGAGTTTATATATTTTTAATTTCTGGGGAAGTGAAATATATGGTGAAAGAAATAGTGACAAAACAAAAAAAACCCCAAAAACCTCCTCATACTGGCATTAAGGTAGTAATAAAAACCACAAGTCTGCCTGGGCCAAACTGGACACATTGAATGCACTTTTATTTGTACCTTCAAACCAGGTTGTTCAGTTAGCACATAATGTTCTGTGCTCAACTTCCAGCCAATCAGCACTGAATAATATAAAAAATATGTGTCTTGCCAGTACCTTGTTAGTACACAGTACCCCATGTAAAAGACAGAAGGTAGTAAGTGGGCATAAAAGTATTGAGACCAAGCTCTGTTCTACACGAGGAGAAAAATCCTATTTAATGGCCTTATTCTGGCCCACTTACTACTTGTCAAAATTTTGCAGTGTTTTCAGCTGTAAACTTGATGATGCTTAGGAACTCATGAGAGGTATCTGGATTCTCTCCTTTAGTTAACTAAAGGTTTTCTCCATGGGTTTTAATGTGAAACCAGAGTCATATAGAACCACAGCACAGCTTGGGTCGAAAAGGCCCTTAGAGACCACACAGTTCCAACAGCCCTGCCATGGACAGGGACACCTTCCACTAAACAAGGTTGCCCAAGGCCCCATAAACCTGGTCTTGAATGTCATCAAAGCAGCCAATCCTCTGTTTCACTCCCAGAATTTCCAAATGTCTTTCACCTGCTGAACTGCTCTGACTTGTTAGACTTAACATTTCTTTCCTAAAATATCATGAACATCAATTCTGTGCTTGCTGTCATAAAGACTGGCAGCTCTTCCTACTAAATCAATGCAGATTTGCAATTCTGTGTGTTTTCATTTACTCTAGTTTTATGGTATAATAATTCACTGGGTTCATTGAAAGTCACAGAAGAAAAACATTTCTCATTGAGCATGGGCATAATGAAACCGTAGCAGCAGCAGACTTAGAGGCAGTACCCTATTTATAAATCAGACAACATTCTCAAAATTCAATCAGCTGCAAATAAAATATGAATATTTACAGATAGTCACATTTTCAAATACATACAAATAATTGTTTCTCTAGATTACTTGTCTGGAAAATCGGTTTTCCTCCCCACAAACACAAAAAACTACACTCATTCCCTCACAACTCCTATGTAAGTCCCATTGGCTCTTGTTATGTAGGAGCCTCAGAAATTTTTGCTTATTTATATAAAAATAATCCTAATTTTCAAATAGGAACAAGTGGTACTTTTCCAAATGGTTTAAGTCATATTTCAAAAGTGTCACAGGTACTTTGAAGTCCAGGGGTGCTAAAAAAGCACACTAATTCCACTGCAGATCAAGAAGAATTATTGTTGCATGTATGGCAGGAAAGAGAAAGATCAAAGAGGGGGGAAAAAAGCCATGTTTTGAGGGTTGACTTCCTTCTCTTAACTAAGTACTAACTTGACTTGGGTTAGTGGCAGCTTGCAGATAGGTCTACCAAAGAACACCTTGGCTCAGTTGTAGAAAATTGACTTATTGCCCAGAGAACAACTCTTCTGAGCACAAGGAATATAAAACATGTATTAAAAAATCAGTGGTGAGCAATTGCCTTAGAAGTAAATGGGCAGACATGAGCAGTGTCTTCCTGAGAAATATTTCAGCCTATAAACAAAGGCAGTAAAGCTGGGCACTGAGGTTTCAAATACATGGGATTTCATCATTCTGAAAGTCCTGGACCACTATCAAACAGACTGGTCTGCACGAGGACTTACTGCACAACGAGTCTGACCTGGTTAAGCCTGTGCCCTTCATGGCACAGCCCATGGGTCTTGGCTGTCAACCAGCCAGGCAGTGGCAGGTGCTGCAGAGCACACAGCTCCCTTGGCATCACACAAACAGCTTTCCTTCACACAGGCTGAAGGGAAATACCACAGACCTTGCCCTGTTTTGGGTGGGCAACCACACTGCTCATAGCACTTGTGGGTCCCTCAGTGCAGACACAGCCTGTGACATCCTGAATCCATCTCCTTTTCGTATGTAAGGAGGCTTTACAAGATTTGTTCAATTTTTGCATATTATTCTGGAATAACAGATGCATGAGCACCTTATCACTGCCTCTGTTGGTTGTATTGATTGCCTCTTGTGTGTGAGTTTGATAAGTTAGCTAATACCCACTGACGGTAAATGAGCAAAAACTGTTTCAGAATGCATGCAGCAGCCACTAAATGATTTGTAGAGGAGAGGAGGCATCTGAAAATGAAAAACAGAGTTGCTGCCATTCTGTGGGAAAGAAACCATTCTGCATTTAGCCAGTAAGAGAGCTCCAAATGCTTGGAAGATCAATTCTTTTCAACAGGTTGCTCAGGTTCCTTTGAAGACTTCAGTGCTGCAGGATCTGATTAGAAATGAAGACTTGTCTGTGAGAGGGAATGGAAACCAGTTTGGGGGTTGAAGCAGACCCTGGCCAGCCCAAAGAGGCAGAACAGCTGGTCTCAC
The DNA here is from genome assembly GCF_017639235.1 of Corvus kubaryi. Lineage (NCBI taxonomy): Eukaryota > Metazoa > Chordata > Aves > Passeriformes > Corvidae > Corvus > Corvus kubaryi. The sequence continues at coordinate 25,558,683 of NW_024582091.1, read as the reverse complement.
TGCCTGGGTGCCCACCAAGTGGCTTCAGAGTGCAGCAGCCCCCTGGGACAATGGCTGTGTGCTGCCAAAAGTTGCATTTCAGTGCTGCAAAGGTTCCTGCTCAGCAGCAAGCAGGCAGCTCTGACCATACAGCCGTAAGTTTTTTTCTGGGGGATCATCAGGGTATCAATTTGTTTGGGCCAGTGGATCTCAGCCATACAATGCAGAATCACTGTCCTGCTTGTGCCAGGACAGCATGAAAACCATGTAGCGGTGGAGCTAGTCTGTTCTGGTGCAGTTGACAGTCTCTGGGGTTACTGCTGACCCTAGGACTTCTTTTACAATCATCCCCAATGTAAGGAAAGACGGCGTGTAGGACACTGCTCTAGAAACAGCAGTTCATGCTCAGAAGTTTGCAAGTCACAGCTGCAGCTGCATGTGATGTCTTTCCCTCCCCTCCTTATGCTACAGCTATGAGCGACCCAGAATGAGACAACTGACTGTCATGATAACATCTATTTTTCATATCTGAACTCAGAAAAAAACTAGTGGTGTGTCACACAGGAAGTGTTTTACTCTCATTCCCTCAGCTGGTTCATCTCCAACAACTTCTGAACCCTCTGACTAATTTTAAATACATTTGACATAAGAACAGAGGTCTCAAGGGTAAAAAGTTCCTTCCAGTTTTGCAAAATCAGCATTCAGCTAGTGAGGAGAACTCTCTGCTCAGGGAAAAGGAAAGGAGGGTTTGATCCCTGGCTGTTTTGTTTGGCTTGCTCAGCTCCCAGGAGGCAGCAGCCAGCTGGGTTCCCAGCATCACAGCCAGGCAGTCAGCACATGCACAGCTACAAACCTGCTGCAAAACACAGTATTTCTTGCCTGGCTAGACAGCAAATCACAGGCACTTCCCATACTCAGGAATGAGCTGAGGATACTCCCTGGTAGTGAGGGATTGAGCACGGGGTGCATCAGGGATGCAAGAGGAAGCTGAGGGGAGATGGAAGAAGTGTACTAAGGAACGTGGAAAGAGATGTCAATATAAACACAGAGAAGGCACAACAAGCCCCAAAGAATCTCTCTTTGTTTACAAATTCAATATTGCACACGAGATCACTTATCTCACCACTGTAAGGCAGCTTTCTCCGGAAGAGAGACGACAGCTGCCTAAGAAATGCTGCACAGAGCCCTACAAAAACTTAGCATGTATAAAGCAAGGTCAACTCCTGAACACCATATATTAAATACAGGATGTTAAAAAAAAAGGGAAAGCCAAATATTAGGCAAGGAAGAATAATTTTGGTAACCCTGGAAGGTAGCTTTTGAACCAACATTATGGCATCGGGATGGTATGGATGTTTCCCATTGCAAATAGTGTTGACCATACTGTTTTTGGTAGTGGGAATTCATGGTTTCACCACCCCAGAAAAATGCATATTTCAAGGTCAGATTGTGATTGCTAGCCTTTCTGCATACCACAGGCTTTAAGACTTCACCTGTGCCTTTTGAATTCAATTAATCTCCAACCTCCATCAGTCCTCTCTTGTGTATTTTTGGCTATGCTTCATCGCTTACCCAAGTCTTAGACTTTGAATAAATCACTGATGTGACACCATTTATTTTTATGTTGTATGCTAATACACACCCACTGCAGTTCCTGCAGTCATCCGTGATGCTGTTCCAAGTATTGTTCAGGACTGCCACCCAATTGATTATAAGCAGAACTAACAGATACCCTCTTGGGGCTGACTAACTCCATTACTGCTAGAGCAGTGTGAGGAAGATGCTTCTAACCTTTCTGTCCAGGGTATGGGGAGGCTGGATCCAATAACAAAAGGAGGCTTGCTGAATGTCTGCCAAAAGAGCATTTTTCTGAATGACCTGACAGGCCAGGATAAGTTCCATCTTCCTTATTCCTGATAGATACAAGAGTTAAGGAAAGGGAAAAAAACGTGTTAGGCATTTCCTCTGCTGTTCACTTTACATAAACTGCTCTCTGTTTTGTAGTACTTCAGCAGCTTAATTAAAGAAAGGAGGAGTAAGGCAGGGCATTATATTTGTATGCATTGTTATCATTGAAACATGACTCAATGTAGGGACCGAGGAAATATTTCATTCATTTATGTTTAGTGAGTTGTATGCTCAATTCTACTCAGTAGAGCAGAGTGCTAGAGAGTGCAGCCATGTGCAAACAGGCTGGGAAGAGAATAGATACCAAATAAAACATATTTGGTTTTCCTTGGTAAATTTTTAAATACATGCCACCATGCTGCAAAGTACAGGTCATGACTGAGTTGATGGCAAAAAAGAGACCTTGTGGAGAGCTTTAAAGAAGAAATGTCCATGGCCTGGCAGTCTGTGATACTGTTTTTATACACCTGTACAAAGAGGAAAGGATTAAGTATGCAAAAAACCATTGAAGACTAAACTAATTTTCTTCCATAATTTAATACACATCTTTTTGCTTATTCTGCAGATTAAACCATTCACCTGCACTATACGATCTCTTGTACACATACTAAACTTTCCAATATGATTGTCAATTTCTTGAATGCTTAATGGTAAGCTACATGGAATATATCTGAAATAAAAGCAAAATTATCTATCAACATGGAGCATGACAGAAAGAAGCCGAACTGAAGATAAAAGGAAGATTATGATAAATTCAGAAATACTTTTTACTTCTTTCCCCTTTTAAATTTAGAACAATAGTGGAATTGGTGACTCTAATCCTTAATTTAGTGATATTAGGATGATGCTTTAGTTTTCAAAGGAGTTTTGTAAGAAAAAGAATATGTTCTCATTATGTTTTGTGGTTGACTTTACAATGATTCATTAACTCCTCCAAGATGAGCTTGGTCTATGCCAGTGAAAAATCTGCTTGTTTAGTTTAATCATGCCTTGTTTCAAGTATTGGTTACTAATGTGGGGGTTTGTGCTGCTGTACTGTCTTCTGGGCTCTGATATACACTACTGCTCTAATGCAATTAGCAGCTAAAGTTTCTCCCCAAGTCGCTTGCAAGTGCTAAACTTGTTAGGAACAGCCCAGTTTTCACAGCAGGCTGGACTATATGCAAGGGGATTGGATTCAAACAACAGCATAGGTCTGCAGGTAGTCAGAAGGGAGTCCTGCTGCCCAGGCTTAGCCACAGGGAGCAACTGACAGAATGCTCTCCCTGAAATCAGGAAGAGGATTCACAAGCTGTTTCTTTCCTTCCTCCTAAACCCTGATATAAAATACACACACACACACATAAACTGGTGTATTTTGTGTGCGTATACACACATACTGATCGACTCTTTAAAGAGTAAATCAAAGCAACTGTAAAATCTACTTGTTCCAGTCACTTTCCCCAGAGGAAAAGGGAAGATAATAAATAGCCTTTTCCTTGTGGGGAGATTGGGTCCAGTAGTCACTGAGTTGAAAAACAAAGACCAAAGAGGTCACTTCATGAAGTGCACCTTAACTCTAGGAGAATAAGCTTGCTTTGTGCTCAGAATTAGAAAACTGTCACAACAGTTTCCGAGGTCCTGTTTCGCTACCTATGGGGTTTGGGGCCATCGCTTTCAGGTCAGGTCCCTTAGGAACTCCTCACTTTGAATGAAAACACACTTTCATTGCAAAATTGCCAGTGTTCTACACAGATGCAGTGTTTTCTTCACTTTCACTCCTCAACAGCTTCAAATTAGTATTATTCAATCCCCAACTATGCAAATAAGAAACAACTCATGCAGCATTTTACATTTCTGCCTGAATAATTTTATGTATTTTATACACTGAAGTTTTAGTGGCTTATGTGTGAGCCTAAGCAGACTAAAGGCTTGATCCTATCTGATCTAAAGAGATTACATCCCATGAAACCTAAAAAATTATCAGTCTATCTTTCAGAGAGCTGTCATTTTCCAAGAGAGATGTAACGAATATTGGTGGGATGGAATATTTTCCATCTGAGATGTAGATTCGAAGAGCACAGGTCTCAGGTACAAATGGAACTTCCTAAAACCTGCTTCCACTGCAAAAGCCTTATATAACCTAAAACCAAAACCACATGGATACATTCAAAAACTTAACTTTCCTTCTGTTGTAAACAATCCACATCTAGAAACCTACATCCATCATGTTCATTTCAGTGAGACACCTGCATTCAACTTAAAACATTTCTTGGCATCTGAAATGGTGTGATGGATACAAAGCAAACGAGTGTTTTCTGAGATACCTGATGGTTGCTCAGGATTGCCCATTCAATTGACACGGACAGCACTCACAAAGGGCAGTCAGTTGCAAGCCTGTAATGTCATAAGGAAAAACAAAGGGAAATAGGCTAACTGTTCCTATTTAGAAAGGACAGCCTTTTGCAGAGAGATGAATAACCCTATTTCAGACTAGAAATTGGGCAGAGGACTGACTGCCAGAGAGGAAGTTTAAACAGACAAGTAGAGCACATACACATCATTACTATTAAAACAGTGATTTCATAACTTAAGAAACATTTACTCTAGATGGCCCCAGTATGAAGCAACCCTAACACAACTTCCCCCATCTAATGAATTATGAGTGCAGTCCATCAGCCGACAGTAAACACATGGTCTAGATGCAACCACTAACTCAGGAAACTTCTAAAGCACCAAGCATCAGAAGCTGGGCACTGTTCTGCTTTTAGCATTCCTTCCCTACAGATCCATCACTGCACTCCTTCAGATGCAAGACCACAGAAATACTGATCTGGTCTGTGATGCTCCATCTCATATAGTGTAAGAAGATGTCAGAAAGAAAGGCTTTGACTTCTCGGTACAGAGTGCAAAGGAGTAAGATACTCCCTTTCTTTCTCCTAACATCAAATTGGGTGTTTCATCAGCCAAGCAATCAGGTCACAGAGAATGTGAGAATGTGATAAAAACGCAAAGAGAACCTAGAAGACATAGCTCTTAATCTTTTAAAATCGGGTGTCATTCCCTGCCTGCAAAGTAAAGGAAAGAAAAGGTGAGGAGACAAAATAATACATGAAAGACACCACGTGCATCAATAAAGAATCATATGGGGCACAGCCAAAATCAACTCTAGAGTCTTAAAATAAAGAGCGCTGTGTTATTATTATAAATGGCAGTCTCAGTTAACCAGTATAGACATGTAAAGAGCCTGTACGGAACAGCCATCAGCACACACATCAGCTTGTTATCATGTAAAGGGGAAATATAGAGAACAATAAAAGATATTAAAAAGGTGACTGTGTCAAACAAAACCAAAAAGAAGCAAAATTCAAACTAAAGCTGCACTGTCTACCTCTAGTTTTCTACCAAAGGATGTCCCTTGTCATCGAATGGTAGAAGAGGAATACTGAGAAACTGAGAACTGGGGAAACACTGAGGAACATAAAGAAGCAAGGGGGCTGTAAGGAACAGTACACACAACATAAATGTGTATTTTTAAATGTAAATGACCTTCCACTCCAGGAATAGAGAGACAGTCAAGTAATGGGAGTAATTCCGACACATCTGACAAAAGCTATTTTATGAGGTAGAGGAATCCACAAATGCAGGTGCACTCACTACATTAGCACTGCATAACAGAAAAAGAGATCTTTTCTGATGTTTCAATCTGAATCTGAGCCTCTACCAGTTCATACTCTAATGAACTGTGAACTTCATCACATCAAAAGAAGATGTAAAAACATCACCTCAGAGTACTGCATTAAATAAACTATATAGGTTTATATTGATATTTAGACTGACTTAACCATCTTCTCTAAAATGAAGATAATGTTATGCTTACTGGCCTTACATATGTGTCTGAGGTCTTACTTTCTGTCATCACTTTCCACTCAGTTCTCATAGCAGAAAATGACAATTTACTGCTATTTTCCAGGGATTTCTAAGTATGCCACCTCAGATGAATATGTCCTCTTAGTCCCGTTCCCAAAAGAAATGCAGCCAGGCAATGATCCAGACTACTCATCTGTCTGCTCTACACGACTTTTAAAGCAGTTGATGAATGTTAATGAAATCTGACACAGAGACAGAACTTTCAAGATACTAAGTTCCTACAGGTTTCATGAAAAAACAGTAAATGAAAAATTCAGTGTAACCTTACCCCTTATTAATTACCAGAAAATATTTGTGTTTGTATGCATGCATGTATATAATTGAAGGAAAAGTTCAACCAGCAGTAGCTTAACTAGAATTTCTATTTTGTTAGAAAGCTGAGTATCCAAACAAGAAACACAAATTGCCAAGAAAAGAGACCTCCTTGCTTTATGGAATCTTTCGGGTTAATGTAGATTAACCTGTTTGTTAGTTTGATCAAGAAAGTTCCACATGTCAGATTATAGTTCAAGAAGTTCTTGTTTCAATGAAAAAGAGTTGTGACAGAAAATTAGATTTTCCACCAAACTAAGTTGAGTGGTCATGGCTCACATATCTTAAAGATGTCTAGGTTTCAGCTGCTGAAAATAAATGCTGCTGGCTTTTTAATACAGACTCTGAATTTTCAAGAGGAAAGTTAGAAAAAGGGTTAAGACAAAGACAAACCATGACTGAAATGTCGTCTATCCTACACACCCAACTTTGCTATTGCAAGCAATCACATCCCGCAAATCCTTTCCATAAATGAATCAAGCCCCACTTTAAAACTGTTAGTTTTCTACCCTTTTCTCTTTCCCTTCTAGAACTTTGTTGTCGGATTCTTAGAAATCCCCTATTAATTTCAAGACTAAATTTATTCACAGTGATTAGATCCATTTGTTCTGCTGCCAAATTTGGCCTTTAGTTTAATAGCTTCCCTCCATTCTCAGTGCTTATCTTTCTGGTGTATTTGTGGAGAATAATGTTATCTTCTCTCAGCCTTCATTTTTGCTAGGATAAACAAGCCAATCTATTTCCTTTGCTTTTGTAAAATGTGTCCTCTATTTTGCCCCAGCATGCCAGTTTATCATCTTTGCCCCCATTCCAGGCTGAATTTGTCTTACCTGAACACAAATCTCCAAATTATACTTAATCATCCAGGTAAGGCCTTACCAGAACCACATACAGGCATCAATTTCCCCTCTATCTAAATACTCATTGTCTGACTCACAGTAAGAAATAATGGCTTTCCTGCCCATCACGGTTGTGATTTGTTGGCAGTTTACAATCATCCCATGGCCAGCTCTACACCCAGTTCTTTCTCCTCCTCTGTTGCCTCCAAGTAATAAGCTCAAAGCCCACAGGAGAATTTTCTATTATTATGCATAACCTTAAGATTTGTGTTATTGATGCTTATCTCCTCTCTACTGCTCTAATCCTTAGAACTCTAAGTTCTTCCTGCAAGGTATTCAATTCATTTTCCATATCAGTTTTATCTGCCAGCACTGCAATGTCCTGGATTTAATAACACCTCCTTATGTTTTCTACTGAGATCATTAATAAAACTGTCAAGTCATATGGAGCTGAACAAGAAGAATTTCACCAATAACCTGCTTCCAAGACTACCCTTTGTAGTCTCCCCATTACCTCAGTCCTTATCTTCTTTGTCTTCCTGTACAAATTGTCATCTCCTCCAGCTGATAACTCCATAAATGACACTGACTTCTCTTGCCTCTCTTATTTCATTATCATTGTAAAGATCAGCAGAGCTGGAGCAATTTTGATATTTTCCTACCTCTGGTGGTGAAAAAAACTTGTACTTCTTGTGTGCCTGTTCTTATATTGCACTGCTTTTCATAAGAAGGCTGTTAAGATATTTAACTGTGTTCATTTGATCAGTGAATTCTGCCTGCTCCTTTGGACAAAATTTTGATATTTTCACTGGGAAAAGGTTTTTCCTGTCAAGCTTTGATAAGCAGCATGGCCTTAACTTTTGAAACTAAACCCATTTCCCCATCTCGACATGCAGGCAAACAGCTCCTACAACAGAAATGCAGGCACACTTCTCTCTGTATTTTTTTTCCAACTATAGTAGGTAGTCTATTTAAAAGAACTCACTTTTTTCCCTGCAGACCACACCTCTCTGAAATCCCCACGGCTAAAACAGCACTAACCTAGCTAACCATGTCTTCTCTGTTGCCAATTCCATCAGCCGATGGCAGAGTGTGACAAGGTCCAGGAGAACAGAGAAGGAATCCAGGATAAAGAGCTGTTTACCTCTGCCTGCCTTTTCTCTTCATCTGCTTCCATCTCTAATAATGACAAAGCAATCTCTTGCACCAACACAGGGTCTTCTATCAGCACCTCAGCAAATAACTTCTAACAAAGGGATAAAATGAAAAGGAAAGAGAGAAATCACTTACATACAGATAACAAAGGCCTTTAAATACTTTAGGGGACCATTCAAAAATTAATCGTAAATCATGACTGGATTTGTTCCTGATTAACTACCCATGCAAGGCCAGAATTGTGCCCACCCTGACCTATCCTGGCCCCTAAAAATATGCTGGCATTTTGTCTTTTGCTTTGAAGGCAAAAGACACTGAACCTATAAACCTGGCTTTACTCAAAGCTTATTTTATCCATAAAAAAATGTTATTTTATCTATTTTTTATATCTAATGCAAGATATTTATCTTTTGACTCACTATTCAGCAGACTTTCAGCTGTATATACCTCTCGAAAGTATATATACCCCTGTAACCTGGTTCTCTTATTACTAGCTGGGGCCATTCCTCCTGGCTCTGTGCATGGAGATGCTCCTTCTCTATGTCTGTCCCAGCCTGTACAACTGGGCCACCCTGCTCATAGCAGACGGCAGGTGTGGCCACTGCTATAGCCGAGTGGCTTCACACTTTGCTGCTTATGACCAATGAATCACAGATCATAAGAACATGTGAACACAGCCATGCAGTTATTAGTAATAAATGCTTAGATTTCAACACCAGCCATTCCCCACATATTCACAGCTACACTGAAAAAACAGAGTTTGGAAAGACAGCACCCCAAAGTTCAGTGTCAGAAGCTGTGTAACTTTATTCTGTCCTTCTTATCCTGACTTTGTGCACTTGTAATTCTCTGGCTCTGGATAGGTGGGACAGGACAAGTCATCTTTACGTGCTTCTTCACAGAGCTGCTACAAGGAGAACAGCGTATTTTTTGTTTCCAATGAGGACAGGAGAAGTAGCAAGCAACAACTACGCTGACTAATTAAAAAAACCTCAACCTGCTGAGACATCCAACATCAGTAATTTCATTCACAATAATTAGCATTTATCAAAATTATACCCAACCAAATTTGGAGTCCTACACCAGGAAATAGTAGACATTATAGTAATAATTTACTTCAGCTATAACAATATTTGCTTTAATGTCAAGTCTTTCTTTTCTTTGTAGACTGTACACACACACAAACAAAATCTGGAGACTTATCATGACCTCACATCAGTATTAACCATGTATATTTTCCTTCTAATTAAGCTGGTTGTTTCTACTTGCTGCCATCATGAGGTCAAGAGTTCTACGTTTCTGTGGTCATTTGCAGGAAAAAAAAAAATCTTGTTTTAAAGGTGGATAGAATGTATCTTCACCAATCTTAAGCAATAAGTAAATAAATTAAGAATCACATAGCTAGAATTTAACCAGGAAGTGTAATTGAACTAGCAAGATCACACTGGGACATTCTACTTGAAAGAGTTACTACTAACATAAGCAAAATGGAACTTATGTCCTTTTGAATCAAAGAATTCTAGAAAGTTTCTGGGGTTTAGCCACTTACCAACTATTAGCTGCATTACTTATTTTTCTAGATTACCTCCTTTAGTGTCTGTTTTTGGTCTGTATATGCTGTGGAGTTCCTGGTAGACACACTCAAGAGCTTTGGGGATGGAGCACACCAAACCAAGAGAAGGGTGAAACTCTAGCTAAATAAATGTTCCTCAAAGTAGAACTTAAAACCAACAAAAACAAAGAAAGAACAAATAGGTCTCAAATAAGACTTTTATTAATTGTCTACATAAAAAACCTTACAATAGCTTCATTTGCAAGAATAAACAGCAATGCTTTATTGCACATCAGATATCAAACATCCAATATGAAAATAGAACTGTAGTCGTAATAAATGTAATTATATTGGAACACATCTAAGTAGTCTCATTTGCTCATGAAAACAGAAAATGTTTAAAATTCTCTTTCATTAGCTGACATGGTTTATTAACCACATTGTCACATCTACTATGGTTATGCCTGCCCATTAAAACTGCCTGCACTTAAAAATAAACCCTCAGATAACCAACAAAAAATCACAAGGTCTGTGGGAAGAGGAATATGAGCAAGGGGCTCAAGACAGAGGCAGGAATCCAGAAGGGACCTGAGGCAAGGAGCTCTTGGCTTCTGGGTGTATATCAGCTGCTCTGTGGCTGCTCTGCATAACCCACAATGTTGCACAGCCGAGGGATTGGGAACGAGGGGCAGTTTTGTACCTGCAGGTAATGTGTGGATTCTGTATGTGAAGTCACAGTGCACACATATCCAGCTGGGCAGCTGTACTCAAAAGAGTAATAGACTGTGGCCAAAGGGCAGGGAAAGTTGTACCACCAGGTCAGGATACTGATGCAGCAATCCTGAGGCCAGGCTAACCTCAGTAATTACTTCCATCATTACTGTTTAATATTCTGTACCCATAGGAAAACTAATGCCCCAGTGCATTGCAAGATGCAAGTACCAAATCCATTGTAATGAAAGGGCAGTGTAAAGCTGGTGGGGGAAGAATCACTTTTTCTCCTTTTTTTTTTTTTCTGGGTATCTAAATAGCGTGAGACTTTTTATCTATTGCTTGATTCACCATAAGACTGCAATTCTTTCCAACAGTCTTACTTTCAGGTGTTGGATACTAAATTTTTTACAGTCGATGTGGTGACTGGATGCCAGGTGCCCATGAAGCTGCTCTATCACTCCACTCCTTAGCAGGGTAGGAGAGAGAGGATATAACAAACTTATCATAGGGAGAGATAGGGACCAGGAGAGATCTCACCAGTTACTGTCATAGGCAAAACAAACCTGACTTGGGGAAAATTAATCTATTGACATTCAAAATCAGAGTAGGATAATGAAAAAGAAAACCAGATCTTAAAACAGCTTCCTCCCAGCCCTTCCTTCTTCCTAGGCTCTACTCCACTCCTGATTTTCTCTACCTCCCCCTACCGGTGGGGCAAGGGGACAGGGACTGGGAGTTGCAATGAATTCATGACATGTTATCTTTGCCACTCCTTCAGTGGCAGAAGTCCTCATGCTCTTCCCCTACATGGAGTCCCTCCCACAGGAGACAGTCCTCCACAAACTTCTCCAACCCAAGTCCTTTCCACAGGCTGCAGTTCTTCTCAAACAGCTCCAGCACGGGTCCCCCACAGGGTCACAAGTCCTGCCAGAAAATCTGCTCCAGTGTGGGCTTCTCTCTCCATAGGCCACAGGCTCCCAGCCTCTTTCAGGCATTCACTTACTCTGGTGTGGGGTCCTCCAGGGGCTGCAGGTGGATCTGTGCACCACCATGGACCTCCATGGGCCACAGGGGCACAGCTGCCTCACCATGGTCTGCACCAGGGGCTGCAGGGGAGTCTCTGCTCTGGCACCTGGAGCACCTTCTCCATCTCTTTCTCCACTGACTTTGGTGTCTGCAGGGCTGTTTTTTCTCACTCCTCTCTCTAGCTGCAATTGCTGTTGCACAGGTTTTTTTTCTCCCTTCCTAAATCTGTTATCCCAGAGGCACTACCACTGTCACTGAGGGACTCAGCACTGACCAGTAGTGGGTCCATCTTGGAGCTGCATGGCATTGGCTCTGTCAGACATGGGGTAAGGTTCTAAAAACAGTCTTGTAGATACATTCCCTTTGGGCCTCTACCTAAAACTTACCAATAAACGCAGTGACGTTAGCCAACAAAATTCACATATAGCTAGAAATCAAGGCAAAAATCAACTATTCTTTATTTAAACAGAAGTTTAAAAAGATTCTATTTATATATATATATAAAAGTTTTCTTGTCAATTATCTATGTACCCACTCTACATGAATCATTTATGCTAAAATTATTTTGAGCCTTTCATATTGTTTCAGAACAAAATTTGAGATCCAGTGATGCTGGCAATATTCCATTTTTGTTGCTAGCAATGTGGAAGCACTGGTGGCAACAGCAGCACAACATTGAGCCTCTTGTACCAAACCCCCAACTTCTGTCTGTGGACTAAAAGCCACATTACAAAAGTTAGCTAATTAAGCTTCCCAACCTGCAGCCTCTGAAATCAAAGCTCAGAGAAAGGAAACACCTTGTGACAAGATGTAGAGGAAAGCTGAGGCAGATTTTTAGACCTGAAGAAAAGTGTGAGGATTTGAAATGCTGTACTTTAATTATTAGCACAGGAATTCCCAGCTATCTGAAATTTTTCAAAGTGCACTACGAAGCACAAGTTTTGTTTGTATTCTCTTTAAAGTCTCTTCTCTCTTACTCTAAACATGACTAGTTCCTTATATACTTCATTACAGAAAAAAATTAGATTATCATTTTATTTACCTTCCATGCCTCTCAAATACTATTTCTAGGTGTCTCAAACAGTAGCAGATGGGGCTTTAACATGACGTATGAAGCTCTGCAATCTTTCCAATGTTTCATTTCTTATGTTGAGGAAATGATTGTGGAAATACTCACAGCACACTTAGCCAGCTAGGCTCTCAGTTCAGTGCCTCAGAAAGCCTCGAGCTGCCTAGAGAGACTGCACAGGCGATCTAGCACTTTAGTAGCTCCAAAAGCAGCAAGTGGTAGCTGCAAAAGCAGGAGCAAAGAGGTAGAAATATAGCCCTCGCTCTATGCTTTAATTCTGCTAGTAGATCACGCTCAGTCCGAGACAGAGACACACACAAGCTGTTAGCAGAGGGGTAGCCAGAGCAAGAGTGGGGGGAGGCTTGCTCCGCTCGTCTTTTATTCAGGGGAAGGGGAAGGGGAGAACTAGGGGCGGACCCAGGGTAACCAGCCAATCAGACTCTGTTTCGGTGGAATCCCAGTTACTTTCAGTTTTACCCGCGCTTAGAATGAAGGGGATTCAGAGCACGTGGTTCAAGCAAGTCAGGGCATGCCTGCACAGCCTTCGGCCTGGCTGCACCTCAGGGGCAGGCAACAACAAATGATAGCTTTCTGCTCTTGATCTTCAGGTCTTCTATTTACAAAACATCCGTGGACTTCATTTTTAAATTAGTACAGACCCACCTTAACACTGTAAACCCGTGCAGGCTTTAATCAAAGTTTCCCATGATGGATTTCACCTACTTGCCAAAAATGGCTATACTGTAAATTCAACCTACTTGTTGGTTTACTATGTCCCTCAGCAGTGGGGTGAAGTTGCAAACACATACATTCATCTTTGTAGGTGCTAACATACATTGAAGCTCAAAATCAAACCCTGGATGTTTATGCATGATGTCAGTAATCGCTTGGGCCAAAGTGAATCTTTCCTTTGGATCCAAAGCATTCTGATAAGCTTCAAAGTAAACAAAAAAGCTGAAGAGATACTCCAAGGCATGTTTAGAAATGTTTGTTTGCCCAAATACTCATTCTTTTTTGGGGAGAGATTTCTGAGCATAAAGGTTGCTGCCTGTACCAAACCACCAGTAACCTGCTGCAGCATCACATTTGTGGTACAGGATATTACTGAATGCTTCATCAGAAGGCTCAAGAACAGAACGCAGAATAAACTACTCACAGGAGAAATTTCATCCAAATTTTGCAAAGTTAACATTTGGGTTTTTTTCTACTGAAACATGAAGATCTTTATGATACACATTATTTCTTTTAAAAAGTAATAGGCAGTGTACTTACTGCTTTAAAAACATCTGCTTCTTTTGACAACTAATCCCTTCTCATATATTTGAAAAGCTCCATTTCCCTCAACCTGAAACCTGTTGACTCTTCCAAGACTTCTGTTAACACATTTGGCAATGACTGTCACTGTTACTTAATATTTTTTGGAGAAACTCTAAATTAATTGAAGGTGTAATTAAAGTTGCGCAAAGACTCAAGCCCTCTTAAGGGTCCTTTATCAAGACTAGCTCTTAAGTTCTTTTTAAATAAAAATTTTAATTACCAATGCCCACAGCTTAGGTCAGAAAAAGGAATGTTCCAAGAACAACAGCACGTGTGAACTCTTGAGATAGCATTGTAGTTCTTTTTGGTCAAATGGTAGTTAGGAGATTGAAAATATGAACATCTAGTGCTCTTCCTTCTGGACATACCAGTAATGTCACTATGCAATGACCTAGATCTGACTCTCTTGCATTAACACTTAAGTAGAAAAGCATCTGTGTTACTTTCCATACTGAACCAAAAGATTCTGGAAGAGGAAGATGCAGAAAGTCTTAGGAGGTAACTTGGTTGCTGAGAATACAGATTTCAACACTCAAGTTCTCTGATTTTGACCTTCCTGACCTGAACTGTTCTGAGGAAGCTAAGAGAGTGCTTGAGCAATAGACTAATAGCAAGCTTTACGTTAAGCTAATCTGCCGTACAAAGTGCTTTTGTTTCCTCATTCATCTGCATGAACTCTGTCCCAGATGGAAAGAAAGCTAGCTAAAATTTTAGCTAAAAGTGAGACCTCCAGCAATAACACATCTGTACATTTAATCCTGCTTAGATAGCTGGGTTGTGGGAGCAATTCCAGAATATACTCTGTGATGCTTTTGGAAGAGAATTACTGTATTTTTGCTGTAGAGGCTTCCTTATTCTCTAGCTGGAGCTTTTTCTTTATAAAATAAAGCAAATTCCCTTGTACAGAAGACCCATGATAAAAATGAAAGGTAGGTGCACAGAGGTACCAGGGTTATATAGCAATGGAAGGTGAAGTCTGTTGGGATGAGGGCAGAAGCTTAGTGAACTAGGCAATTAGACAGAATTTACATAGCTCTGTACCCTCCCCCTGCCCCCACCCCCCCGAAAATGGGAGAGTGGCCTTAGGAGATTTCCTAAACTACATACTTTTAGTTTTAAAAGGTTTTCTATTTAAAGCCTCTTCAAGGGTACACAGGAGATTCCATAACACCCTCTACTATTCCTATTTTGAGAAGTGCCCTGTGTTCCAGGACTGAGAACAAAACATTTCAAGTGTGTGAAGACGACCTCAATTAGTGCCATTTCTCCGTGCTTCTGAAGTGGTTTATCTGCTCCTTTCCACTGCCTGACACTCACAGCACTGTCCTTGGGACTGCTGAGTCCCCTAGACAGAAATACACTTCCAAGCTTCTCTGGGTCCATTCCTCTCAACTTGTCTAATCTTCATCTTTCAACACTGAAATCTTTGGGCAGAAACCCTATATGCTTCCATGGGGCATGGAAAAATACAGTCACATTTCTGGATTGAGAGGGATGAAGGGGAGAGCCCTCAGGATATGCAGCAGCCCTTGTGGATAACAGTGCTATACATTGCTTAATACACATTTTAGTGTTGGTTTGCTTGTTGTTTTTTTTAAACTACATAATAAAGCATGGCACTTTTTTCTCAGGTTAAATAACAATGAAAAAAAATATAGTAAATATAGAGTGATATTTATAGAATAAGTATAGTTGCTGGTTCTAGCATTCATACATATACGCAACAGGAAATGTTGTTGAAAGGGAATCTTATGCAACCCAAACTGAACTGATTGCAAATCACTGTTTTCAGACAAAAAAAATTCCGTACCTGACTTTTTTTTCCAGGAGAGCAGTTTCAGAGGTCCAGAGGTCAAGCAGCATAGCACATTGATCCACAGAGGCGTGTGCCCAGCCAAGGATGGGCTTGCTGCCACTGAATTGCTCACAAGTTACATTGCCTAAGACGAGCCAAAAAAGGAGAAAACAAGCAGACATTAGTATCACAGGGATTTCCACATGCCTACAGTCCCAGGGCTTGTGGTAATTCTGTTTATTTCTAGCACGGGGTTGTGGTTTTTGCTTGCAGGGAACCCCAGACCAGGAAAAGATTTCAAGTTCCATAAGCTTTGGCACACCCCAGAGTATTCTGCAAGGAGAAGAACAAGCGCACCAGCCATTTGGTGTAAACATATCTCTTTCATCATCTTTTAACAAATGTTCTTTGTGAGGTTCAAGTTCAAAAAACCCACATCAGGAAACATAAAGCCAGAGAAAACACAAGAAAACTAAGGGAGGAAAGTGAAGAGAAGCTTAATTGTTCACAACACCAAATCCTGTTGGTATCATCTGTTGTGGCCAGTTAGCCTGCAGTACAAGCCTCAAAGAAAGTCCACTGGTAAGACAGTCCCTAGTATCACAGAACCTCAGGTTAGGGTGAGAAAAGAAGCTTCTCTCAGGATGCTTTGTTCTGTTATGGTAATGTACCCCAGTTCTGCTTCCCTGGTTGGCTGTTGGCCTCCCCACCCCTTGTTACCTAATATGTCCCATGCCCTAGAAAGTTCTCTACTCCCTGTTCCCCCCATTGGCTCTTGCCCCTCGCCACTCCCCCAGAGTTTTCCTATTGGCTCCCATTCCCCAGTCCCGCCTTTGTACCGGCCCCGTGCCCTCAGATCATTGGTCTCTGATGCTCGCCCGCTCCCATACTTAAACCTGGACTCTCCATTGTTCTCTTTGTCCCTGGACTCCTTCACGGCGCAACTGCAATAAACCTTCGGCTGTGGAACTCTGCACAGAAACCTTTCCTGTCTCTTTGCCATCGACTCATATTACTGGAGCTGTTCATGCATGCATGTGTGTGTGCACGTGTGTGTGAGTGTGCGCTGGTCCTGCCGAGCGGCTTTGCTTAGGAGACGCTTTTGGAAGGTGGTGGCATCATGCTCTGGCACTGCAAAGCCACAGCGCCCAGCTAGCGACAGTCATCTTCATCCCTTCACCTTCACTCTCAGATCAATGAAAAGCAGCACACGCTACTGAAAGATAAATTTTACTAAGAGATAAAGCAGGACAGAGAGTGGATCAAGGAGGAAGACTTTCTTTTCAGATAGCTTAGTATCAGAAAAGTCAGTCTTCATAATTTGACAATTACTCTGAAAGGAGAAAAAACCACTATCAATGCTATTGATACACCAGAAGTGGTGTTCATTTTCAAAAGATTCTGTTTCTTGACTAGGAGTGCCACAAAGAGAGCTACAGATGTACATCTCTGGGTGTGTAATTACTGAAGTTAATCTTCCAGTATAAATAAACACTTGGTATAGGGAATAGCCATGGAAATTTTTTTAATGGTTCTTGTAAGAATCCAGCAAGCAAATGCAAGGTCCTGGTTTTCTGCTGGTTTTGCTATTTCAGTGCTATCAGTCCATGAGAAATCCTTAAAGAAGCGATTCTTTCGTTTTCCTGGTTGTGTAGCTATCTAAATTAGAGCTATTTTTGACAATAAATGATAAATCAAGTAGAGTGAATCTGAAAAGTTTAGAGCTGCAGAGTTAAAAATCAGCCATGGGGTGGGTTTCCATGGGGTTTCTTCCTCCTCACTCTTCTAGAAGTACAGCTGGTCTTTTTTAGAAATCCGTAATAGTCTCCCTTAACTCAGATTTTACTGTTTAAGAAAAAAGAAGTCTGGAACATCAAATAATTTGTGGATTTTTATTTACAACTGAGAAAAGTTTAAAATTGTAGGAAGTTAAATAAGTTCTGTGGAAAAAGCAATCCAATACATTAATAAAAAGGCATTCAGAAAAAATTAACATTTTTCTTTTCTCCCTGTGCCTAGAAGATGTACTTGCTCATTATATTACTTAACTCCATCAGTAAATGTCTCTTCTCTGTTATTATTCCCTCCAGGGTGACTTTGATGTCTATGATCCTGAAAAAGTGCAAAACTGTGACATTAACAATATGTGACAACCAATTCCACATATTCAGTTAGGTCTTTGTAGAACATTCATCACCTAACTACCTAGAAGGATAAAAAAGTTCCCAGAAATGCAGTCAGCAGTTGGTCTTGCACAAGCACAGCAACAATTCAAGTCATGGGCTCGGCCTACCTTGAAAAGAGCAAACCCAACTATTACAGGTGTTTTGGACATGTGGATATCTTAAGTTTTTCTTTCTTAATATACTGGCTGGTCACAAGCAGCAGCTGTTCCCAATCTCCTTTGGGTCCTCTAAATTCACGTCATATATTATGTATAGCCCTCACTGGTCCTGTGTGTGAATTTATTCATCCTCACTAGTGTGAGGGTTGCCATGGTTTTCCACCTCTGCAGACTCTATGAACTGAGTACTGTGGACCTGTGCCATGAGAAAGAGACACCCAGGAAACAGCAGCTGGCTCTGCAAAGATTTCAGTTCTGTATAATCAACCTAAGAGTGGATCTGGCCTCGGAACACGGTATTTTGTCACTAGCAGAGAACAACTAAATAAAATATCGTATCAAAATATCAAATATTACTTTTTTACAGGTAAGACCTACACTGTGGCTTCATTTATACTACCACAGAGTAAGACACACTGTATGAATTTTTATTGTGCCTAGTTTTTCCTTCAGTCATATAAATTCACAAAAAGTACCAAGAAGGAATTAAACCACAAAAGATTAGCTCTTGAACTAGGGTAGAACTTTTCTTCTTTTTTCTAATTTAGCTCAAGTTTCACAAAAAATGTCTTAAATTCTGATATTCAAGGTCAACATATTTTTAAAGCCTTCTTGGCTAAGTTCCACTTGCAAGATTTGGAGATAAGCTCATGCAACACAAGGACTTTAGCACTAATTAAAAGGAACACTCCTTGACTGGTGTCCCAAATTGCTGTGACATCAGAACTTGTTCAGTAGAATAGTTTAACAAGGACCTTATTTTTCTAAAAAAACCCATCAGCATGTTTAAGAGAGAATCGTCTACCTTAGCAGTGAGTCATTGGTTAGGTTGGTAACACCCCAGGCAAGAATCAGTACTGAAGTCAGCAGAAGTGGTGTTCATTTTCAAGAGCTTCTGTTTCTTGACAAGGAGTGCCACAAAGAGAATTACATACATACATCTCTGGGTGTATAATTACTGAAGCTACTATTCCAGTATAAATAAACACTTGGTATAGGGGTATAGCCATGGAAATTTTTTTAATGGTTCATGTAAGAATCTAGCGAGCAAATGCAAGGTCCTGGTTTTCTGCTGGTTTTGCTGTTTCCTGGTGTGTAATGAATGCACCTTTGTTCTCCCTTCAGTTCCGAATAATGATGCATGATGTACTGGGACTTCCTTTTTTCACTGGCTGTCCTAACATCTGCCTTGACAGAATCTCCAGTGCTACCCAGGTGTCTCAAATTCTATTCAAACAAAGGATGGAGAAAAGGAAAAACTATTTGCTTAAGTCACTGAAATCTTAGTAAAATGTAAATGTGCTGGGAAGAACAGCTTGCCAGCTTCACAGATCTATGCGGAATCAGAATTCCTTATTTACCATAAAGTTTATGAGACACCCCTGAAAAACGTTCAGCTAATTTGAACATCATGTTGGATCAGCCTGGTCAGATTCTTCTCCTTTTTTTGATACAGTTCTCTGCACTCTGTTCTTTCCTTATTCTTCTGAACAGACTGTTTCACTTCTCTTAATAATGGGGTGCAGAATTTGCTAAAGGTTAAATCAAAGCCCTTTATAGAAGAACTAAATTCAACTTGATTGAGGTAAATAACTGAGCAAATGCTGGGCTGACTTCACCATAGCAGATAGAAGAGGTTTTTGATTGCATTTTTAAACAACTTTATGGAGAACATTTATTGAAATATTTCTACTTTCAAGATCTCAACTTATTTTTTTGGCTATTCTTACTCTTAGTCCTAAACATCTCAATCAAGACTACTGCACTTTGCAAAAGGGGTGTGTGACTACAAAACTAGAGAGCTCTTGAAAAAAAAAAAAAAGAAATGAAGACTTTCTCCCTGTTGTGCTTGTTTTGGGAGTCATATTTTAAAGAGACTACCCAAGCCTTCTAAATACTACTTATGCCTATAAAAAACATTAGTACCCAGTTATGTATTTTAGCAGCAAATCAAGTAACTGGATGTTTGTGTGATGCTTTTTGCCTCCAGGTCTTGGGTTTTCTCCTCTCATTCTACTCAGGTTTACTGGGGCTTAATAAATCTCTTTTGGGTTATAAAGCAACACTTATGCACCTACATGTATCTTATCTACTTTCTTCCAAGCTGAATTTCAAAGTGCAACAGAAAATAGTTTTAATGAAATGTAATTAATTCGTTCGTAGGGCCTTCTGTTATTGTAACTCACACCTCTGATCATCCCAAGCAGTCTGCTAGGGAGGGTGCAACGCCAACTCAGTCTCAGTTTCAGATAGATTGTGTGCTGAGCTGTCACACTGGCTCACAGCTTACAGTGTGGAAGGATTCATAACACAGGTACCCTTCCAATTCTGAGCATTGATTAAATGATAACATATTTAAGAAACAGTGCCATATGTTTTGTGTTTATGGCACATGCTAGCTACATGTCAGGTAGGTCTCAAGTAGTTTGCCAGTAAATTGGCTTTCCTGTTTTTTCAGTTCTTGAAAGGCAGTCTGTGCAGTATATTAAAAAAAAACCAAAACAAATGAAAGGCATTAGAGACTGTTGTTAAGGAAATACTGTTGCCTTTGCTTCTAAATTCACTGCCAAATAAACTGTAATCAGATTAGTAAATATTTATTTAGGCTTTAGTTGAAGTTCAAGGGTATATTTCCATATCCATGTATTAGTCCAGGGGAAAGACAGGCCCCTGTGCAATAATGTTGCTCTCATTGCAAGGGCTCTCTGAAGTATTTCACAGGTAATCTCCAGATCAGAAATTGCATATATGGAAGGTCAGAACTGATCTTTGCATCATTTCTTCTGCCACTGAAAAAAGAGGAATGAAAACAAAGGTATATAATCTAGAATTCAGATTTTGTCCCAATGCCTGCTCCCTGGAAAGCTGACACCTCCCAAGAGCAAAAAATTTTCAATTATTTTTTTATGACTTGAAAATTTGAAGATGCTGGAGCACTCAGTTCAACATTTCCTTAGTGGAAAAATACAATTTTCTAGTTCCAAGTATCTTTCATTTTGGAATTTTTAGTGATTATATTTTTAAAGGATAAATGTGATCATATTAGAAGTAAAAGTAAAGATACCTTAAAAATATCATCAACTCCATGTCTGTCCCCTGCATTTTATTTTCAAAGAAGTTTAGGATTTTTCATGTTTTGGGATGAAGGTGGTATGGGGTTTTTTTTTGTTTGGTTGGTTTGATTTTTTTGGTTTTGGGGCTTTTTTCATTGTTGGTTTTTTTTTTTTCTGGGGAGTGGGTAGAGTGTTTGAAGTTTTGACAAAAGCAAAAAATGGGGGCTGGAAGCCTACTTCCTTTTTGGTTATAGCCACAGTTCTTCTGTATGTGTGTTTACTTCTATGTGTTTCTATGGAGAAAAACACACAAACAAGTTTCCAGTAAATAAGAAATAAATGTGAGTTCAAAATGCTGAAAAGAATCCTTGTAGAATACTATCATGCTTCTTCAGGTTTTCTACATGAGAACTTCGGGATGAGTGTTAAGTAGCAGAAATTCTACAGCTCAAAAGACAAAATACTATATATCTCACATCGAACCACTAATATCAGCATGAGATACTGATTCTGTTCAGGATATTTCACAAAAAAATTTGGAAAGTCAAAGTTTTATAAGCCTTAGGAATTACATTTGTAGTTATTTTTTCAAATCTGTGAAGTAAATGTACAAATTATCTCACTTTGGCCACATGCCCTCATCCAGGATTAAAAACCAGTAAGTCCTAAGGTCTACCTAAATTCAATAATACATTTTAGAATTCATTAGGAGTTACTTAAGCTTTTTCATAAATTGCAGGATGCCTCAGATTTTTCAGGAACATCTATGCTGTATGATAGTCCCACACTTACAAAGGTGGTAGTTTAAGCATAGCTAGCAGCCATCTGTCTAAGTGAATGTTTATCTGGCAGTCATTATTCACATTGTACTTCTACATGCCCGAAGTTTCTCAGGTTTGCTACAGACCACTGGTAAATACAAGTTTTAGTTGGTTGGGCAAGACGTGATTCTGAGGAATAGGTTACCTTGAATCCCTCAGATCATTCAGCAATAGATCACAACACAGTTGGCATGGAGAGATCCAGAGCACTGGATAGGGTACTCCTGGTGAAGAGCATGTTTTGGAAGACTCAGGTGGTACCTCCCCTTGCAGTCATCTGGTGTGTACTGAACACGTGGCTGAGCACTCAGGCCACCAGAAACCCCAGTGCCTCCTTTGGCAGCATCTTCTGTGCTGGGATTTAGGCAACTGGCCTTGAAGGAGTGGCCAGCAGCACTGATGGTCAGGCATCTCTCCATGGACCTGAAATACTTAAGGATCCTGAGACACATTCACTGGAGCAAGCAGACAGTTGCATTTTCAGTTGGATAACAGCTCCCCTCTTAAAAAAATTAACTCTGATCTCTGCAGATTTTATGTCCATTTCTTTTACCATTAGCTCACAGACTCCTCAGGGGACATAAGAAAAGAAGGGACAAGCAGGCTCTTCTCCTCACCACGTGCTCCCTGTGGGCAGTGGCTGTGCCCTCTTCTAGCCCAAGAAGCTGCAAGCTGCCTGTGTAACTATCCCTTTTTCCAGACAGGAGAAATGTAATTTTTTTTTTTTTTACTATTCAAGGAGATTTCTGAACCTCTCCAAAGCAGAGAGTTTCGCTATGTCTGTTGTCTAAAAGAAGACTGGTGCTGCCTACAGAACTGAAAGTCATGGAAACCTGCAGTATGGAATAATGGAAAAGGATGGCACTATTGCTTCTGTCAATATGTTGGTATAATTGTTCTTTCTTTTGGGCTTTATTAAATATATACATACATTTGTAGTTTTATTCAGTGGCTTTATCATAGTAAAAAGAAAAGGGAAGGAAGTTCCATACTGGATGAAATTCATAATCCAGCCAGCAGTGAAATTATCACAGCATATAAACTCTACAATATTTGATTCCTTTCCAGTCCCTAGTGGTTTGTCCTTGAGTTGTATGAAGGAGCTGTCCCTGTTTCAAAGACAAAATTGCAGCAAGGGTCAGAACAAGGAAATTTTCCAAAGACATTCAGAACATCTGTTCCACTAAAACCTCAGCACAGCTACAGCTAGTGACATGTCTGACCTCCTAGTTCATCCTCTTTCTTCTAGACATAAAAGGAAAACTGATTTCTGGGCTCCAGAAGGTCACAGGATGAGCATGGGGTAAAATCATAGTGTGGAACAAAGAAGTAACATCAGAAGACGCTGTAGGAAGGTTTTACTGTGACATATACACAATACCCCCAAAATAAGCATATATTAAATGCTCTATCCAACATTCTATAAAATTAAACTAAATACTTGGTTTGGGTTTTTTCTCATTTCTTTCTAGCACATTCAACACTGTAGTAAAAGAATAGCAGAAGAACAGCAAGCAGGGAAACAGCTACACCTGCCTTGGTATCAATTCCAAGGCCTTCTTGCAAATATCAGGAGTTGCTCCACCAGTATCAGTGGAATTAAACTGGCATTAGTATCAGTGTAAATGAGAAGATCACTGGGAGTTACACAGTAATTATTAACTGTGGATCATTATGGACAGTGATTTACTTGGCATTATCCATTTAATTGCCTCAGACAATCAAGTAGGTAAGAAAAATTCTTATGTCTTCTCTAATCAAATTTATTTGGATGGCATAAATTGGAATTCTGTTCAGTGTGCTAAAGGTTTTATAGCATTGATCTTGGCCTTGGTTTTTCTGATTACAGAAAATTGTTTTAATGTATCTTTACAAATTGGTGCTTGACAAATTTATCCTGCTCAACATGAGACATTCTAACAAAGCTTTTAATAGAAGTAGCACAGATAGGACTACGTTGGCAGTTCTGTAAATTTGCAAGTTGACATGACTGTATTCTCTCCAAGAATTCCTTCAAGCCAAGCAAATCATGATGACAAACTGTCAAGCAATGAATTCTTTACACAATCCTTGCAATGATAGATTATCTGTGAACCAATTTCTCTGTCTTACTTAGTATGATCATCCTCACTCATTGTGTTCTCATTGACTCTAAAGATCTGATTGCTTAAATTTGGGAAACTCTTGGTCCTTCCTTCTCTATTACTTAAAATAGCGTGAGGTCAAATAGTATTAAAAGATGTTTTCCTGAATCAATAGCATTAATTGTACATCTCTTTTAAATATCACAGTAAGTATATGGACTAAGAATGGGATAAAGCATTTTCATTTAAAATTTCTACTCCAAAACAACCAACAATGCTGTCTGAAAAAATGTGAGTGACATGAAGAAAAAAGTGATGGCATATTTTTGGATGGCAGCTAAAGTTTTATTTTAAAAGCATAGAGACCTGGACAGCACCTTTTTCTTTCTGTCTTTGTGGAGGATCTAATTCTAGTTTTTCAATAACCTTGATGACTACACTCTTTTAAAATTGAAGTGAGTCACATTCCTTGCATTGCCCTCAAACAGGTACTCTTTCAACCCAGTTGTGAATTTAGTGCATTTGACAAAAGATGTACAGTGCAAACCTGTTTTGTTTCTTTCTTTTTTTTTTTTTTTAATTAAATGTCATGTTGCTTGCATGAGTCAACCCAATTTAGCCTTTTTTTCCTGAAGTTTTCATTTAGTAATCAAATATTTCCTGGTCTGGGTCAGCCTGAGGTAGGAAGACCTTCAGTATTTTTTCACATGTGGGAAATTTTCCTGTCAAAAAAAAAGTGGCTATATTTTTTAACACAGAGTCGGTACCAAGCTTGGGACAGATTAATCAGCAGGAAAGAGGGAACGGGTGAGGCTAAATGCTCTCTCTCTGTTTCTCTCTGTTCCCTTTTACCAGCTCCTATATTACTGCCATGCTTGATCCTGGCCAAGTGCATGGGCACAAGACCTTCTCATTAACATTAAGGCTGCATCCAGCTCCAATAGCTGAGACCTTCCTCTTTAAAAAACAGCAGCAAAGCAAGGAGATTTTTCACTTTTTTCTTACCTTGCCACCAGGGCCCACTGGTGCAGGCATGGGTAGAGTGAGCCAAATCAAACATTGGGCTGTAGATACAAAAACTTCTGGGGTGTAACCCTTCTGTGCCTAATGCAGCAGCTGTAGGGCTTCTGAGTCCGAAGGACAATAAAGAAATAGGGAATCAAAGTCCATCTGCATCAAAGGGATAGCTGCACGTTCAGAGGATTAGTCATAGAGCTTGCTACACAGATACTGTAACTTCCCCAGATGCTAGAGAAGTAGGTCCTACTTTTCATTCACTACCATCACAGTGAGGCCATTTGGGCTTTTCCCCCTCCTCTCTAAAATGTGGAGATCTCTTGCATTTTCAGAGCCTCTGTGAGGCAATGTCCACAGATGCCACTTCCTCCTTTAGAGGAGGAACTCGCTATCACACCTGCCCCTGCACAAAGCAGGCATTTGCTCTCAGGTCCCCAGGTGCTGAGCTGCTGGATGGCTTCCAGCATGCAGGGCATGCCCTTGTCCTTCCTCCCCTCTCCCCCATACACACATGCTAACCCATTCCTTGAGACCACTACCCTTCAGTAAGTACTAGGTCACACTTCTTGTAGCTAAATCCATGCCCCAGCCCTGCTACAGGCACATCCCCATGTTATTTTTACAGAGGTGCAGTCTCACGCTGCTTGTGCTGTACTGGAGCTCGTGAGCACAAGGAACAGAGGACACTTTGGCACAGCACCATACACTGCAGCTGGGCAGCTCCTGCTTAGCAGCAGTAGCAGGAGACTGAATTTTGAAAAAAGGGAAGGCTGGTGTCCAAACAGGAATCTGTTGGAGAAGCCCTCTATCAAAGCTGACAAACGCCTGCTAGATGTGTTAATTGACCATTATCCATAATTTCTACCATTCTAGGTATCTGGTGGAACTCCTCCCAGACATGATCATAGCTCTGCTGTCCAGCGGCATGAAAAGAAGTGGTAGAATTTGACCACACAGGATGTGTTTCTGACACTGCTGACGTGTGCTGGAGATCCTCCATCACTCTCACACCAAATACAGACAAAAGATTGACAAGGCCAATGAGTCAGCATGCCAGACCCCATCCCACAGTGAGTCAAGATCAGTTTAGAGCATCTGGCCTCTGCAGCACTGCTCCTGACTGCTTCTTCTGTATTTGAGAAAGTTCTCTGCTGCCCCCTCTCCAAGGTGAAAATGTAGAATGGATTTGCCTGTTACAGCATATGGAGGAAATATACAAGATTGGAAAGAATACGAAAGTGGTTTTTTTCCTAAGATTTATGGAGGGGAGTGACTGCCTCCCTTGTTTCCTGTTACCTCTCATCCTTAAGGAGTGATGATCAAAATCAAACATATCGTATTTGGTGAGCAAATCGCTATAGAAAAAACAACGAGAATTATGTTTTTATTTCATTGTCTCAATGAGCAGCAAAGCCAGTTTTACTTCTGTTAGTGGTGATGATGGCTTGCATCCAAGCTTTCCAGAAAAATTACCTGCTGTGGGAAGATTTGAAAGAATGGTTTCTTTGTGAAGTATCTGGCATGGGGAAAAGGTCTGAAAACAGGGATCATGAAAAAAAAACTTATTTCAGTACCAAATTTTTTTTTAAAAAACCATAAACATCGAATCTTTCTAAGAGTATCATCAAAATCAAATCCATTACATTAGTTAAAATATCGCAAAGCCAAATTCAGCTGTAAAGCCTATATATCCAGTTTCTGAATTCTGTAATTTAAGTCCTCTCTCAAATGCTTTGTGAGACCCACAAAAGTAATAATGAATGTTAAATAGGAACCAGGGAGAATAATAGTACATAGAGTACTGCCAAACCCTAGGTTAAATAAAATTAATAGCAGTACAAAAGGAGTTTTAAAAAAACCACATCTCACCTTGAAGGAGATTTTTTAATTGCCACTTCTATCAGAAGTATAATTTGAAGAACATAGTCATGTTTTAGCAGTTATTAGTACCCATAAAATTTTCTTGACACAACTTCTAGCAAAGCATTGATAGGAATTTCAATGATATTCAGAACAGGAGTTTCATAGGACTCTGTCATTTGTTTTGAACAAACGGAACCATGCTTAAAACAGGAGAAAAAAAAATTAAAAAGGCGGGGCAGAAGACCAAGAAGCTGTTAATAAAAATATAAATTAAATATCAGAGTCTATGGAAATTACATTTCCATTTATTTCCCAAGTATTTACTTTATTCACTTTCTTACTGGTTGGGAGTCAACAATTTCTGACCCATTACTGCTTCTCTACTAAACAGCTACCAGCCAACAAGGGTCCCAAATGAATGCTTGCCCACAACTCAAACACATCCACAGCATCATCTGTGGCTCTTTGACAAGCCCACTACCCCCTTTCTAGACAGCAGGGATCTTCAAGCCTGAGCACAGAGGTATTTGGATGAACTGCAGCAGTGGTTCTTTGGCAACAGAAACCTCAGGAGCTCAGTGACATTTCCAGGCTGAAACAGCCTCACATGAGCTGGAATAATAAAAGAAGAGACAGTGCACCAAGGACTTTCCATTTTTCAGGAATGTGATTATTGATAGAAGAGGGCACATAGGGGCACAACTCCTCCACAGCTTCAGAGAAGGTATTTATTTTCTGTAAAACTGGGAGATGAGTTACAAGGTCTTGTTTTCATAGTGCTTCAGGCTCATCCAGGGGATGAGAGGCAGTAGCCTCATCCTCTGACGCCAGATCAGTGTTACTGGATGAGATATTTATATTGATCCATCTCTATGTAGCAGTTCACCATCTTAACTGCATTAGTTTTCCTCATGTTTCAGAGGCAGAGCACTCCTGTTATTCCAGTTTTACAGATGAGGATATCTCAGACCTGCTCCAATTTCACTGGGAAAATGTGGCAAGACCCCAGCACACTTGAGCAGCCTGTCACACCCCACAGCTCCTTCAAGCATCAGCAGCAGGGGTAAATGAACAGAACTTGCTGGACAGGTGCAGGTCAGCCCTGAAGGATACACATAGTCAATAAGATGCAATTAGGACAAATGAATGGGAGGTGTTAGAGATGCCTCAGGCTCCCTGTGGATGCAAAACTGGCCTGATCTGTGAAGACACATTGCCATTTTTCCAAGGAGGCTGGGTGGCAGGTAGCACATCCTCCAAATGTCCCAAAATGGCATTATATCACCAGAATCAAGAGACCCTGTGAAGCTAGAACCAAAATAAAGACACTCAGTAGCTGCTCCCTGGGGCACATTGTGCCCCACCGACTTCTACCTTATTATTAGAGTATCTCTCCTTGTCTTTTGAGCACAGGTCTGAACCTTGGTCACATTACAAAAAGAGCTGTTCTGAGCAATCCCTTTGACATGAATTCCAGGGCTGATTTTGACTTGACTTAGGTGAACTTCAGAACTTTTGAATATTTATGCAGGTGTTTGAGCTTCCTTTTGAAATTGCTGAACTGAGAAAGAGGGGAAAAATATCTCTGTAGTGCCTTAGTAATGGATCTTTCATGAATTCAAGCATAAGTACATGATACATAAACCTGAGGCAACCTTTCTCTAGAGATTTCAATTTCCCTGGAAGTGTCCAATAAATAAATTAAAATAACTTTAAATTAAATTACTGTGAGTTCTATTACCTCTACAGATTTTGAATGAAGGTCCATCAGCTTATCTCCTTTTTTCTATTGTTGCAGTTTCATCAAAAGCTTTTGCTGCCAGGGATCTACTTGAGGATTAATCTGGTTGACATAAAAGTAACCACAAAACTTATGAATATTGCTACATGTTTTTATATAGGATGCAATATATAGTAAAGCAAGAGCAACACATTCAGTTTGTATTTTAAGCAGATATGAATAGGGGCTCTTGACTATGGAAATATTGTAGTTTGATAAGGTCTGAATTATTAAAAAAATCATCCCTCCATTTGTCAAAAGAAACATTTTAGACCTTAATCACTGAAATGTATCTTGGTACATCCTGAAGACTGGTTAGGACTAACACAACTAAAAAAGGAAAGTTCCTCATAATTACCTTTAAATAAGGAATCCTGTAGTCTCTCTTTTCCAAAGTCCTGGCTGCATCTAGCATGCCCCAGCTCTCTGACTGAGAAACCTCTGCATCATAAACTAGAAATGTTCTCATTGTCTGCTGTTTGCAGAAGATGCTTCTAAAGTTTTGCAGAACCTAAAGCACAAAAGGAGATGGTACTGATATAAATTTCCTAAGATGGATAAGAAATCCTAGAGTAAAGCAATACTGCATATATAGATATCAGGAAAAAAAAAATATGAAAATAGGTGGAGTGGTAAAGGGACAAAGGAGACATTCTGGTCCTGTGTTTCCTTTTTTTTTTTTTTCCAGCAGACACAGTGAAACTCCCTGCTGTTAATTCTGGCGCCTCCAAATAGAAGACCAGGATTTTTAAAACCACTGTTTTTCAACCAAAGTTAATGGCAAATTTCTTATCACTGGCTTTGGTAAGACTAGCATTAGCCCAGAAGATGTACTTTGAAAGTCCTGTTCAAAAACTAAGAAGCCATAAACTAAGCCAGCCTACAGTGAAGGCAGTGTACATCATTGCCTAGCTGGGTAAACATGTCTGCCTGTGCTTATCTCTGATAACTCAGTGAGATCAGCTGCACTAGTCAAATGTTAATTTGAGGAAAGGCTTACAGATCAGTTTATGCAACCAAACCTTTGTCCTTTTCAGCTGATCACCTGAGCTCATACAAGGTACAGTTTATAAGGCAAGTCATGCATTAAAAAGCAGTCTGTTATTTCTGTTTAACAGCTACACATCTCTTTTGGACCCTGGGCATGTGGTAGAGATTTTCGGTTGGTTTTGCCTTTTGGATGACAATAAAAACAAAACTGAGAGTTTTCCTGCTGGTATCCCGAAAACTCTGGAGGCTGGCGAGTTCCTGGGCGATGGTGTGCTGCAGCTGACCTCTAGTGGAAGGACCACAGCTCAGGGAGACACCAAACAAAGGCAGGAAAACTCGAGAAAATGCACAGAAAACGCTAGTGAGAGCTGAGAGAACAAAGGCACGGCCTCGGAACCAAGATACTGAAAATATGAACGTGAGCAGATATTAGAGCTTAGTGGGCGTGAGCTGAGCCTTCCTGCTGCTTTCTGTCAAGAGCAAAAATAACACAATCGTATTTCCCGTGATGCAAAACACTGACTCATAGTAGATGGAACTTTCTTCCATGCTTTTCAAGATTTTTTTTTTTACTATTTTTTTACCATTGAGAAGTACATTTCAGTTACCAGGGAAAAGAGGTCCAATCTCATCAGTGAGTTATTGAGATTCTTAAGGTTATAGTCAATATCAAAGTGAGAAAGCAGAAGTTGGAACTGAGGTTTCAGCTCCTTGGTTTCAGTGCTGTGCCAGGGCAGAGTGAAACCATTGTCCTTGTGGCAGAATTCTGGAAAAAACCGTAATCAGACCAGCTGGAGAACATCAATACTTTAAACAACATGAGTGCAAGATGTCTGAAAGCAATGCTGTCGGTGCCCTTTACTTTTCATCCACTCAGTGATGTAATTCCTTGGGTTTTTTCATCCTGAAGAAGAAATATGTCAGAGAATGGAATATGATGGCAGGGGAAACGCATGTTGTGTGGATTTTTATTATTTTCATATCTCTTTTAAGAAAGACAAACAGCTGTTGTGGGTCAAGGCACCTCCACAGTCCTTGGAGGAGTGCCTATCCTCTAGGAAAGGACATCAGCTAACAAATCCTTCTGCCTGAACAGAGTGCTGCTCAGGCATATACAACATTCTTCTCACACGCACACCTCCCGAATCTTCACATTCCATAAGAACTTCAAGTACGTTACTATTTCAGGGTTATCGCTCCTCTGTTATCTGATTCTGGCATGATGCTGCTATCATCAGCTTCTGAAACAAGGGTGTACTAGGGATGGCTGAGTCTGGCCTGGTATCAGTGTTGAAGAGTCTGTTGGCATCATAACACCCATTTTTAGAAGAAAACTGTTTTCTCTTTCTTTACATCGTCTCAGGCTTGCTCAAGGCTTTGAAGGATACCAGTATTACTTCATCCTTGAAGACCCAAAACTACTGTGTTCCTGTAAGTTTTGTCATATTTTCTTCCCTTTTTCAGCTCTTTGACAGGTATATTTAACACTGGGGGTTTGGTTGGTTGGTTGGTTGGCTGGCTGCTTTTTGTCTTAGGCCAAACCATAACAAACAGCAGCACTTTTTCTGCTACTACTTTTCCAGAGACTTTTGAAAGACTATGTGTTAGCTGATTCTTTTTTATCCAGTATTGGTGAGTGTTGCTTATAGGTGCAAAGATCCTAACAGGTAAGACAGAATTTGCTAAAGTTCAGCAGAACTCTTGGGGTTTACTGGAACTACATGTAATACAATTTTTATCTCATTGTTTCAGCAATAAAGGGCCATCTGTTCCATGCT
This sequence comes from Corvus kubaryi, assembly GCF_017639235.1. Taxonomy (NCBI): domain Eukaryota; kingdom Metazoa; phylum Chordata; class Aves; order Passeriformes; family Corvidae; genus Corvus; species Corvus kubaryi. Next base: position 25,527,378 of record NW_024582091.1, on the reverse strand, counting down.
TTATTTCAGCTTTGTTTTTAATGTCTTGTCTAATCATTCAGTTGTTTCATCTATGACGCTCGGATCTAGATAGCAGGTGAATGACACTTATGATTGTAAGATGAAACTGTTCCTCAAATATTAGATAACCAGATACTGAAGATCAAAATGATCCAGAGCACATCTGAGTTGCTTTTAATACTAATAAGGGTTTACTCCACAGAGTGGCTCAGGTGAACTTTGTAATGCTGTAGGTCTTGCTCCCTTCTCTGTGCATTATTAGCTCATTGTATCCATGATCATGGATCATCCCTCCTTCTATCCTGCTAGTGTAAGAGAAATGTGGCAGGTTTAAGAGGCTGCATTTGGAACGAAGAATTTAACCCTGCTCTTCCTGCACTCATAGCACCATACTCCTGGGGCAGTGCTGCCGTGTCTCCCCATTGTGGGACCCCTTTGGACTAAGGGGTGAAAAACGGCTGCACCAGCACCCCAAATTAGATCAATCAGAGCTTGGTTAGACCACTAACTAAATGCTACATATCTGTACTTTCCTTAGCACTGTTCCCAATCAATTGTCACTGGTTGGACAGTGCCACTCCGGCCGAGGGCTGTGTCTTCCTCCCCTGTGCCAATCCACAGGTACATCCTGAAGGGATTTTCAGTGGAGAAAGGAGACAGGGAGAGTAAGTCACAGTACTTTCTTTCCTCTGCCCCAGGCAGCCCACTCCTCACCTGCAAGGACGAGGCATACGCCAGCCTAGTTCCCAGGGGAGAGGGGTTGTACTTTTCCTGTGAGACAATCCTGCAAGCTGTTACAGTTCCACACCATCCCCACTCTGTAACAGCATGAGTTAAATCATAGGTTTTAAACACTCTGCAACAGGAATGCTGCCTTGCTTGCTAAGTACCACTTACATGAGTAACTCAATGTAAACAACTCCCTCCCTTCTTTCAAAAGGAAAGAAAACTTGAGAATAACCACAAGCAGATACTCCTAGATACCCAGTCCCAATAGTGAATCTTGCTGGGCAGCTAATTCTGATCATAAGCAGACAGCTTAGAGTGAAAGTCTAGAGACTAGAGACACTTCAGCATAACCCTTTAAACAAGAACTTTCTTCTCTTAGTATATCCAGAAACAGAAATATTTTAAATAATATTGTTGCAGAAAATTGGAAGGGTGAGTTTTGGGGTTTGGCATAATTGAGACAACATCTTGGCTTCTCCATCAAGTTGATTCCACAAATATCCTTCTTAATTGCCTGTTTCTGCAGTCCAAGGCACAGTAAGGCCAGAGGAGCAACCACTGCAGATTCAAGGCTCCAGACCCTGGAATTTGAGCACCAGATTTCCAGGATTCCTGCTGACTTTAAAAGCCACACTCCAGATTTCTCAAGAATGCAAGCCAAGGATGGCAACGTTTGCAGTGTTGACCTTTCTCAGAAAATACATATCAACAAATGCGTTCTCTGTAGGACTGTGGTTTTAAAGGAAAGCTGGTAATTCCTCACAATTTTTTCTTAAAACTCTTGAACAGGGAAACACGTCAGTGTTAAAAATAGCTGAATTCCTGTCTAAAACACTTCTTAATTTTTCCCAGTTGTCTTGAACCACATCAGGATATTTCTCATCAGCCACATTCATTCTATAAGAAATAGGCAAATGCTGGAGAATTGGAGTTAAGAACATATCAGTTATTTTTCTTAGTCATTTAGAAAGCATAGAAAGTGTTCAGTAGCAAATTCAGTAACAAAATGAAACACAAAAGAAAAAAACAAACTGTAGCTATCAATTATATATAATTCCAGAAGTTTATTCACTGTCAATGACACATAGCACTGATAAAATAAAATTATTGAAGAAATTGGATAAAATAAGGAAGCATTCAAAACTATTTTCAAAAGGTGATGCTTAAACAAATACTCCCCAAGTCTGCAGACTTCATTGAGATGTCTCAGTCCCCAACAGTGTCCTGCTCTATCAAAACATCATCACAGTGGTAATACAGAAAAAAGTCTCTCCAAGCTTTCTCCTCATCCTAGATCTCCACAAATCCAAGCAGCTCAACACTACCTACACTGCATGCAGGAAGCTCATTAATTACCTAAATAATTTTTATCATTGTAACATTTCCTTGCTAGTAAAATCAATCTGCTAGAAGAATTTAAAGTCACATGTACGCAGCCTAGTTCATTACTTATAAACTTATAGATTTCTTACATTGAATTTGATCTTTCTCTGTTTACTTTTTTGAGGGCTTCATAGTTACATTTACTGTTCAAAGAATGCTCATCTTACCTGGAGAAAATTACTTTCAGAGAGTGTAGGTGACACACTGTAACTACTGGGTGTAAATCAACAATCATCCTGTGTCACTCCATTCACTGGATTTTTCTTTCATGTTAGGAAAGCCTTGCAGCTCTCTGAACTGCATTGCTGTGTTCCTCCTTGATATGATTAAATTGCTTCTGCTTACATATATAGAAGAGAGACTGTTACTTTTGCATTTCTGAATCTTCTTACTGCATTAGCTAGAAGGCCATTGCATTCCCACTGCATGAAGAATCCTAGCCTGAGAGTAATCTCAAAGGTTTATTTTCTTCCTAAGTGCTTACAAATGTTATTTCCAACCCAATGAGGAAAACGGAATTTCAGTCCCAATGGTGAATCTTGCTGAGCAGCTAATTCTGATCATAAGTAGACAGCTGAGAGTGAAAATCTAGAGATAAATGATCCTCAATGTTAATAGCTTTTTATTTGGGTGGGAAAAAAGCCATTGCTGACACACTGTTTCTCATGATCAGCTGCTGTGCTACATGTATACATGATAGATCCTAGGTTTGGTTCCCTCCTGATAAAGGGGATAAAACTATCCGATACCACTGCTGTGCATACAAAATCTCTTCCATCTTAGTACATGCAAATATTTACTCTGGACTAGCTGAGTAATTCGGTCTGCAAAAAACTTGAATAAAATCAGAAATAACCAGCAAGTCACACATTCATAAACAATAGCAGCTTGACATAATAGGAAACTTAAACAGCCTATATGTCATCATTAGCACTAAAACAACAGCTAATCAGCCACCAAAGACCACTGTGCTATTAGACTTATTCATCAAGTGTACTTCCCTTAAGTTGACCCAGAGGTATTACAGGTATAAATCCCTCCCCTGCCCCCCTTGCCCCCCCAGTCAATACAAGGAAAATGGCAGAATTCAGACCACTGAACCTAAAAATTTGAAACTCACTTAAAAACTGAAAATAAAAACATCCTGCAACACAGATGTCATAGAACAGCACAAAACCATCAGGGAATTAAGAGAACCTTGGCCCAGCCCATCTGGTCTGGCACAGATTCCTGTCTTTTCAAGAAACAGAAGAAGAGAAAAATTTCATATTATACAAGGGAACTGTGCAATTACTGGCATTTTCATGCCTGTTTTCAGGAAGGAGTTTCATACTGGTTTTATTTTCAAATGTGCACAGTGCAACCTGCTGGGCCAGAGAGGGCTCCTGGGTCCTCGAAGTCAACGGGAGCCCTACCTGGAGCAGCAGCAGGCTTGTCATTGTGTGCGCCCTTCTCCGGGTTATTCCCAGCTCTCTAACTCCCTCTGCATGACAGCAGCCTGAATAACAAGGGCATTTGCTTCTGGCACCTGTAAAAGTGTGTTGTATACGCTGAATAAAAAAAAAAAAAAAAATTTAAAAATTCTAAAGAAGTGGTAAACACAGAAAAATTATTAGGCATTGAATTTAACTGGGAGCTGTCACCTAAATAAACGCTGCAGAGCCAGGTCCACATTACTACTTAAATAAAACAAGGGTTACACTCTGTTACTCCTGTGAAAACAGCATTATGCCCCCTCCTATTCTGTTTTTACAGGCCCAGATTTAAAAAATCTTATTACTTTCTCTGGTTTTAATTTTCAGTTACTTCTTGGCAAAGATTTAATATTTTTTTTTTAAACCACTGTACATTTTATCTACCTCCCCATAAGTCTTTCTTCAGTATTAACTCCCTTTCTTTTCTGAAACATGATGCATCATTTGGAATTCCAACAGAACCATAGACAAAAAAATGTTCAACAGGATGCTACATACAAGCTGGTATAATCCAAACACTCGTCAGGCTCAACACAGCTCAGATGGTAAATTTATGAGTAGGCAAGTTTAGTGATATGAAAAGACTATATTGAAACAGTAGAATTTACTTAATTAGAAGACATTTTTTGGCAAACTCTTGTCTTCCACTTTTTTTTTTTTTGTTTTTTTTTGTGTCAAAGCTCTTAAAAAGCCCATCTGGATACTCGTCAATCCTATAAACACATATTACAATGCACATCTATGCAGTGGAGTTCCTTGACAAGCATCCTTCACAATTCTGTCACCTTCCTAGTATGCCTGTATCACAGACAGGAGAGCTGAGAAACCTTCTGGAGGAGAACAGGTTTTTAATTCTCATGTATCAACACTGGACACTAGGAAAAGGACCTTCAGCCAGAGGGTGGTCTGTCACTGGACCAAGTTCCCAGGGGAATGGTCACGGCACCAAACCTGCCTGAGTTCAAGGAGCATCTGGATGATGCTCTTGGTCATTTGGTTTAGCTTTAGGTAGCCCTGCAAGGAGCAGGGAATTGGATTCATTGGTTCTTATGGCTCCCTTCCATCCTGAGATATTCTAAGGTTCTATGATAACTTTACTTACAAGAAGCATACATTACATAATTTTTCTCCATTTGAGTAAAATGAATGCATGAAAATCAAAAACATAGGTGAAAAACTGTGGACCATTAAAAAAGGCCCCCTAGATCTCACCCAAAAGCAAAACATGGCAAACTGCTGAAACACTTCAGAGCCCTAAAGAGGTAGGACCAGGGAGAGGTTTTATGATCCATCTACTACTTTCACTGCTCTTGGGCAGGAAAAAGTAAATCTGTTCCCTAAAGGTATTTGTTTATCCTGTTCTTAAAAATGGATGCTCATTACAGATGGTCAACAGACTCCTAGCCTAGATGTCAGTGTTTTAACTTACACTACCTTTGGAAAGCTTGAATTTTAGCCCACTATTTTATGTCCTATTCATAAGTGCAAAGAGAATTTTATTCTCTCCACCTTTACAACAATGTCCCATGTTTCTTAAGATTTATAACCTAGAGAAAATAGAGTGGAGACGTAAGTCCAGCTCCTTTGTTTTCTGTCTCAAGTAGGGAAGTGTTCTTCACCTCTGTTTTTCCTCCACTTATTGTCCAAGTAGTCTGCAGCTTCCTTGAAGTGTAATGGTAAACTTGGATACACCATCTTAGCTTTCACCTCATCATCATTGAGGAAAGTCTCCTATGTGACCACTCTGTTTATACATTGCAGCATTATGTCTGAAGCTGCTTCCTCTTCACTGTAAGAAGGACACACTTGACCTGCCAGGGAAATAAAAAGTTTTGCTTACAATATGCAACATGAAATGAATTTAGTTTATGTTTTGACATTCCACTCCATTTCAACCCTAATTCTGTGGTAAACACACAATGAAAAAGCTGGTATTTCTGGATCCCATGTGTGTATTCAGGTCTCAAAACTGAACAGTTGACACAATCATGACCCAAAAAAAAAAAAAGACACGGGTGCAGCTAAGCCAAAAGTCAGGGCTGGGAAGCCCAAACTAAAGCAAGAAACACCAGCTAAATTAAAATCTGCTAAGGAAAATAAAGAGCAGGCAGTTCTTCAGCTGTATAAATAAGAAGGAACCAAGAGAAAAGAAATGATGCCACTATATAGCCAGTGGAGTTCAGATAAAAATAACACAGATATGGCTGTAAGACTAATGACTTGGCATTTGGGATAAGATTCATCTGTTTCAGCTGTTCCCTCAGAGCAACACTTTCAGAAATGCTTGTTTCTCTCCTCTCATCTAAGACAGACAGCGGGACTCACATGGGACCCCTTGGAGACTCTCAGGTAAGCACCAGAGCCACAGCCCAAGCAACTTGCAGAAGCTTCAATAGGGTCCAGCAGGGGACACAGTAGAGGCAGCATTGACCACTTCGGTGCACGCAAGCAGAGGGAAAGAGAACATGCTTCATCAAAAGTAAGAGTGCTTGTTTTATTATCCTCACTTCCTTGGCTTTTTTTCCCCTGCTATAAAATCATCATCTGTTTGTACAATATTCTTATTCTGGGAATGTATTTCAGTCCACATAAACATCTGCACTTAGTTACGTTAGCCAGTATCCAAATCCCAGCAAGATCCTGCCCTGATTATGTAGCTCTGAGTGTTTTTGCCAGCTTCTATTCCCAGAACACACTGGATTTATAGCTATGTCCAACCTCCAGCTTTGCCGGTTAGAAGATTGTAACACACATGCTCAAACTGAATGTCTTTTGTACTAGGACAAACTCTTTCCAGCAGGCTCAAGTAACAAGCCATTAAATTGTGCGAGCATATTCCATTAGCAGCGGGAAAGTGAACTATTGTTGGATGCAATTTGTTGGTCTGTGTTTTTAATCATACTGTTTGACCTACATCTTTTGTCTACTTTCCTTTATATCTAACCATAAAATATGACCTTTGATTCAAATACCAATAAAACCTGTTGTCGCAATTTTGCACAACTCAGCGTAAAAAACCCAGATTTCAAATAAATAAACCAGTAAGTCTTTTTTTTTGGGATCGCTGTGTGTTTTTGTCTGCTGCCTTTCAGAGCTAGATCCAAACCATTAATAAAAAAGAGATATATACAGTTTCATCTGAGAAGACAAACAAAAACATGCAGGATATAAATCAAAACAAGGATTTGCAAAAGAATAGAGTAAGCACTTACTAAGCCAAAAACATATTGTTCTTGTGAACAAGCCTGCTCTGACCACTGTGCCTTCTCCAAATGTACGTTTATGGAGTTCCAGGCCAGAACATTTTTGGAGCATAAAGACAAGAGGCATTTGGATCCCAGCAAAATTCACTGTGATCTGCCTAATTCTCATGGAACTGAACTTCACCACAGTTGTGCACAAGCTTACCTTCCCAATGCAGCTTCTAGAGAATTATTCAGATGGATATTTCTTTGAAGACTTATTTTACATGACTGACAATTGCCTCAAACTGTGAATATGCTAATAAATAAATACATAAGCTGACCTCCTACCCTACCCCTCCCTCCCAAAATACAACTGGAAAACAAATTTTGTGCCTTTCTTCAAGCAAGAAAACTGGTTTGGGATACACTTTCTTTGTATCCGGTTTGAATCTCTCAGCCAATGCTGAAATGCATCTGCTTTGCTTTGGTATGTGAAAACACATGCACTACAGAAATAAAAGCTTCAGAAAGAAAAAGCAGAAAAGAAGAGAATTATTGAACTGTTTTTAAATCTTTTGAGTTGAAATACAAGTGATGTAACCAGTCAGCCAGTGTAAGCTCACATATCATTCATCGCTGTTTCCCCCTCTCGAATCCCAGCTTCTGGCTCTGGGCTAGACAGCTTTTTCAGCTCCTCGCCCTGCTCTGAAGCAGGCAGAGATGAGAAACACCCAGCCACCAGCAGGACCGGGTTCAACTGTTTCCCTTTCCCTCCAGCCACTCACCCCACAGAAGGGCAAACACAAGTTTTTTTCTGGGACTGGACAGCCCCTGTCAGCACATACATTTTGGAGACTGACTATTCAATGCTGCCGTCATTTAAACACTGCCCCATCCAATACCTGGTTGATGCGCCCAAAGTTGCAGCCCTCCGCCACAGCTCCTGCCCAAGTGGGGAGCCAGGGCCCTGCTTCTCCAGCTCCAGAATAACCCCCTCTCCCCAGGATTCTGTAGTCAACAAAAATACCAGGGCAAGGCACAGAGGGAGCCAGAGGTATTTATATACTGTATCCTGACCAGTGTCAGTGATTCCAGTATCCAGAAATGCATAAACCTATCTCAGAAAAGCCATCGGCACCACAGAAAAATACCATGCTTCAAATTTTGTCTAAGCAGCTTTAAGCATACAGTGTGCTTTTCTAAGCCAGAAATAATCTGTAAATAAGAAGATTGGTAACAGGTACACAGCTGAAGGTCTCCTCTATGACAGCTCAGTCACTGCATACTGTGCTAGAAGCAGGTTCTGTTAAAAGAGAAGACAAGCACTCAAGTATTTGGCAGTGTCCCCTCCCATGCACGTATCAAGAACACTCCCATATTATTGTGGCTAAACCAAGTCATGGGTTCTGCTTCCAGACCTCAGCTGTCCCTCATGCTAAGACTGTCAATAGAGCTTATAAAGTAATAATATTAATAATAATGAAAACATACATACATTCATAAAGAGAAAATACCTCTTCTGCCTCATTCACAGTGATCTGAATCTTCAGTTATTAGAGAAAAGGAAGGCTTTTGTTTTTATTTGTACAGAAGCACTAGCCCAAGTCATTCTGGAAAAGCAAGCTCTAAATATCTCCTTGGCAGCCGGGGAAATAGGACACCAAAGATCACATACTATTTTAAGTGTAAAAAAAGTATAAAATTTTATTTGACAAGTTAGCAAATAATAACATTTCATTATTCCATTACAAGGAAGTGTAGTTGAGTTATAACTACACTACATGAAAGTTAATTCTAAGGTGAACAATCTGACCTACTAGAGAGTTTAGAATGTACATGTCTACTGTATCTAGTTTATTTTTAAAAGGTATTTTGTACAACTAAAATTCTACTAGGTGTCAGACAACTTCAAAAACATCTAACATAGCAAGCTTCAGAACTGTTCTTTTCAGATGATATCATCTTTTTTCAGAGATAACTGAAGTTTCCTCACAGCTTTTAGCAGCTGAAGAGAGCTTCTGCTTTTCTGCCCAGGACAAGGTTTACACATACTTTCTTTTACAGTGACTGCAACCTCCTTTGTTTCCTTTTGTTCACCACCCTTTAGTTTGACGTGAGTTGCCCCTTGCTTCAATTTCTCAGTTTTTCTCTTTAATTTCTGCACCTAAGAAAAAAAAATTACTAATTAGCATGTTACGTACTCCGAAGACCCACAGCTGTAGAGCTGACTGGACTTCTACTGAACTCCAAACTACAGGTGTCTAAGGGACATTAAAGAAAGAGAAAACTTTAAATTTAGTAACCTTGCACAGTTGTCTCACTGTAACAGAAAACTGACCTTGCCCATACAGAAACCACAGAAAACTGACCTCACCCAAACTCAATTGGTTTTTGAATCCCATCGCTCCCTAACATAAAAATGCTTGCTTGAGAGAGATGGAATATCATCTCTTAATAATCTATACTTACAACAGTCTCTTTCCATTTCAGATTGTACTACCCTAACAAAAAAACCAAAGAACAAATAAACCTCTAAAATGTAAACTGTTAATTATCGGTTACTGGATCTAAGCAGCTTATTTTGAAGCCTCCTTAAAAGAAATGGAAAACAGAATAAATAGGGTTAATTGCTAAAGAATGTTTTTTAAAATGTCAAATAATGAGTCTTGACTTGCACTTTGCATGAAAAGGTCACTTCCCAATGACAAAATTAGGCTGGAAGCATTCCAAATGCCAAGGTAGGCTTTAAGTCCATTTCTAAAAATAATTAACTTTAATTGCATTCTAGAACATATTATTAACTGTGAAACACAGAGATTAGCATTGCACTTTTAGTGTGGCAGGTTCTAGAAAGAGAAATATGCATCAGAAATATTAAGATTGGTCTGTACAAAATACAAATAGAAATGTCTCAGTGCAAAAGCACCAGAAAAAAACAATATAGGCCAAGGAATTAGAGGAATGGCCTGTATGGATAACCAGGGCATGATGGACAGTAATCATACAGACACTATTTTCAGCATGACCCTAAGGGGTGTGCTCTGACCAGGCTGTACCAGAGCACAGAGGACTTGCCAGAAGATCTGCACACCGATAAAAGGCAAAGACGATAACAAGGTTGCTCCACATTGTATGTGCTACTCCTCATCATCTCAAAACAAAGGCAAGCTGTAGCCATAAAGATATGCAAAAGAAAGAAACAAAGGTGCAGTTGTTGTCTACTGTCTTAGGTTCCTGAGGATGAAGTCAGCAAGACTTTGAGGCAAGGAGTAACACTAATTGTTGGCTCTTCAAGAATAAGAGTTTTATCAAAAAAACCAGTAGACATTGCCAAGAGAGGCAGCGAGGACTCAGCAGTCAATGTCCTTTTGTCCATATTGCTAACATGCAAGTCTGACACATCTGCTATGACATAAAGCACCTCTATGCTTGCAATTACACGGACAATAAAAAGTTTAAGTGAATAAACTCTATCAAAAAATGACTGGGAATAAAATTGGTCAGATTTAAATTAACTATCACCTCCCTGTTTCATAAAGTCTCACATTGAGTTTTATTTTGGCTCCTGTATAAGCAAAGTTCTCAGGTAAGTCTATTTGTCTTGAAACATAAGATGAAAAAACAGAAAACAATCAGAACTATGGATTGAATGTTTAATCATATGCTCCAAACCAAATTGCTACAAAAGAGTTAAGCAGTTCAGCTACAGAAGAGTGATTTTATGTAGGCATATCTGAAAAGTTGTTATGTATGGCTCTAAACTAAATACTGACAGAATGAGGACTCACTCAGTTTAAGGGTTAAACAAAACTGAAAGGCTTGTCCAGCTATTATTTTTGGAGAAGCTCTGGTCAACAGACTAATTAATAAAAAAGCTTCAATGTTTCAGTAATATAAAAGACACTTAATCCAGTCTGTAAAGGAATTACAGCTTCTATTTTCTCACTCCCCTGAAGGACAAGATACAAAGGAATGAAATTTCAACAGTTTGTCTTAACACGGTGAGCAGAAGTGACAGACAGAGCAACCCAACTCTGTATTGCAGAACTGCCACAGGGCAAGAAGCTTTCCCACCAGAATACATTCCTAACTGCCAGTTGTAAGCACTTTTTCTTGATTAAATGAAGGAATTGGAGGTACAAGAATATGAGACAGCATTCTAATTATAATCACCCATACTGGAACACCGTGGCTTTAAACAGTCCAGTGACATTCTAGCTGATGACAACAGGAGGCAGAGTTGTGGCAGCCTTTCAACTAGAATGTTACTAGCTAGAGACTTTACATTTCATTCTTACAGTAGCCTGATGCTTTTTCAGCTTGGATATTTGTTTTCTTTTGCTCTCCATTTGTTTTACAAGGCAATCCAGCTCCTGTTTCAGGTCTTCACAAGCTTGGAAGTCTTGAGTCTCCTGTATCTGCTTCAGAAGTTCTTGATGCTCACTATTAAAGACAAGAATGGCAATCTAAGTATTCATGATATGATATCTAGGATTTCTTCCTGCAAGAGTTGCTTCTTCCTGCAAGAGCCATTTTGTGCAGACTACAGAAATTTAGCATTATTTCTACCCTCACACAATACATATTAATCTGGAATATATTAACTTGAGAAAAGGAAAAGGTTTTCCTGTGAGTCTGATTTTCTTGTTCCAAATTTTTAGCTGATGTCCATCTTACTTCTCCTCTTCCTACAGGCATAACAACTACATGTGTAATAGTGTGCAAAATGAGATTTTTGAAAGTGAACAGCACCTGTGAAGTACAACATTTTCACTTCCTGCACAATTTAGCGTAGACTTTGAAGGCTTAGTGTAATACACAAGTATTTTTTAAACTAGTACATTCAAGTTACAATTTTTCTGACAAATTATTCAAATTTAAATATTCTACTCAAAAAGTTTTACAGCAAAGTGGGCTGCTTAATTAAACTAATCAGATTAAGTAAAAGAAATTGTGTAGATCTTGATACCCAGATACCTGAACAAGTTGAAGCCAGAGACCCCCTCTTAGACAAGTAATCCCTTTACAAAAGACAGAGCTTCTTTTCTGACTTTTGAGTAACTGCTTTTCATTGACAGTTTAATTGAAGAAACTGGTTGTTGCTATAAAAAAAAAAGCCTGTCCTTGAACTGCCATGAGTAAGACAGACATTGCTTTTTGAACATGCGATTGCTTGCCAGTTTAAATTTTGCCACATCAAGGATTTCGAATCAGTGTCAACATCCTAACTGGTTTAATCAGCACATCCTCATCTGTTCAAACCACAGCTCATCATGTTGGCATGTCTGCTACAGCCAGCTACAGAGCTTTGGTCCACAGTCCCACAAGCCTGCATTAATGAAAGATGCCTAAGAACACAACAGGTTGTAATCCACATTTACCTGCATGGCTAGAAAGATACATACACTCCCACCTAAAGTGTTACCTTCTTCCACACCCTGCCCATTTTCTGGCAGGAAACTGTCCCTCTTTCACAACCCCCTTACAGGACCAGCAGGTTCTCCTGCTATCAACAAGCAGAGGGTATGAGCACCAGACTGACTCAGCACAAAGACCCAGCAGGTACACTGGTAAGGAAAGAACACAGAGTGAGTACAAAGGAACAGGACAGATGTTGTGACAGGACTATTCATGCCAGACCTGTACTAACCCATTCCACCACCCAGGCTGACTGCATCCTGCAGGCCTACTCAATATTAGCACCACCTTTGCAGCCTTCTCCAGGAGAAAAATTTTGGTTTATTCTGTATATCTCACAATATGTTTAAAATTTCTAAAAAGCACAGGTCTGAAAGGCTTTTCACTTGCTGCAGCTATTACTTTAGTAGCAGCCTGTTTAAATACGGGATGTGGAAGCAGAAAAACAAAACCAGTGAAGCACCAGGACAGAAAGAATTTTTTGAAAGAGAAAAATCCTACCAGTCCAGCCTGCTCAGGTCATTCTGTCAACAAGAAGTCCTACAGCTAAAACAGGCTAGGCTTGTCTGCAGCACCCTGTCGCTTCTCAGGGCTACCACTGAAGTCACGGTTACACACAACACCAGGGATGGGTACTCACGAGCTCATTTGGCCCAGCTTGTCTTCTAAGGCCAACAGAAGGTCTGAAAAGCTCCTGGTGACAGTGGGTGATGTGAAACAAGAGGATTTTGAAAGTGCACTGTGTCCTGAAAGCCCAGACGTAGCTTCTCCTTGTCTTCGTGACGAGATACATGGATTGCGATGCTTCATAATATGCAACACACTTTGTACATTTGCACTGACAGAATGGCTGGAGCTGACAGACTTAAAGAAGACTTATTAGTGGCTTACAGAAGTAATTAACAACTACAGAGCCTTACTCAAACTGTAGATGCCACTTGAGTGAGAACAGTGGTTTTCACCTACCTTCCCAGCCACAAAAGGTAGTTCACCAGCCTTTACATGTAATTGTGAAAGCTGAATTTTCTTCATTGTAGGATTTCTCTGCCGTAAGCAAATATAAGACAAGAAATTCCAATCTGCTGACCCAAGAGTACAATCTTAAACTTTTTTTTAGTAAGTAAAATTCAAGTAAATACACAGTGAAATGCATCACACCTCAGTTTTCTTCTGGTTTCAAAAAAAACAAATTTCCCTCCTGTATGTGTAACAAGTAAGAATTTCCAATAGCTGGCACATGTAAATTTTATTCCATATGCATGTAGGAGATTGTTTAACAATTAGGCTAACATTAAAGGAATAGAACCTTTTTTACTTACGTTTTCAAAAGCACAGTTGCAAAATTTTGACTGATCTGTAACATGCGTTGCAAAATAAATTCTCTGGATTTTGGCTATCCCCCCAAAACACACCATCTTAAGATGCTGAGCTAAAACTTTGGAAACTAATTTTTCCAGATAAACTGAAAGGCAGCTAAGACAGGACGTGGGGAATGGCAGTAAGACTTTAACAGAGATAATGGTAAAGCTGGTAAGGAAAGGTTTCCAGTGATGTCCTATCAGCCCCAGTACCATTTTAATTAATGAAGGAAAGAAAAAAAAGGGAGAAAATGAGTTATTTGGCACTGTTTGTCACTTTAGAAGTGGAGTAAAGTGCAGCAGATTAATCAAGTGCCTCTTACATCCCCATTTTTCACAAATTCCAGTCTCTGTGCGAGTCAGATGCTATCAGCAACAGTATGCTAATAAAAATTTCCACATTACCTTCCTAGGTTTTTTGTTCTTCCCATTTTCCTTTTCAGGTTCACATTGAGATGTTACTGAAGACATCAAAATTCTGTTTATATCCAATCCATTTTGAAGCTGTGGCAATAAGCAAAAGAGAAAACAACCATTTAATGTAATATTAGCAGTATGGAATAGCAAGGTTTAATTAATTCTCTCTTTCATGCTTGGGTAAGAACCAATTAAGAGCACTATTAACTGTCCTGCTTGGAAGGCATAAGCTACTCTTAAAAACTAAACAGATTACTAGGAAGGCAGGGTATCAGGCAGATCTTGCAGCTCTTAGTATTCCTCATTTTCGTATTCAGCTGCACTAGCAGCTGTATTTTTCCACTGTGACAACCAGCAACTGAGATAAACCAATCCTGCCACATGTTGAGGATCTGATAATAAAATCCAAATTATATGAATATTTGGCTCTTACAATCTGGGGACAGAGAGAACTAAGCCTGTCTGTGTAACACTGAGGTCAAACCTGCTGGACAATCCTCAGATTGCTCAGTGGTTCAAAGTTGATATCAAGGCCCATGATAAACAGGATGATAATCATTCCCAATTAAATGTAGGACAAGGACTTTGTTTTGGCACGTGCTACAGTTCTGACTAAACAATGCTGGAGTTCCACCACTAAAGTGAGAATATTCTGGCTTTTGTGTCATCAAGGGGAAGTGAACCACACCACACCCTGTGCTTCCCAGCCCAGATCCAACAGACCGAAATCCATCCCACAGTGTACTAATATGGTACCAACACTAGTTTAGCACTCAGTTTACTGCACCTAAGTCCTTTCTTGAGCAAATGTTTAGACTATCTGCTCTGGGAAAGTCATTCTTACCATGTTTTGCAGAAGATAAAATCTCTGTACTAGGCCTTTTGCTCTGCAGCAGAAAGCAGTCTAAGCAAGAAGCCAAAAAACCTACCAGTTTTCAACTGTGTCATTCTTCTGGATTCTGGAAGTGGTCAGACATCTGGGCTACAAATCTGCATGTTATTTAAAGCTTCCTGGACTGATGAAAACCCATCATCCTTGGATGAGGTATAAAAGCTGACAGCAGTGATGAATTAAATTAAGGCATCAGCTTTGCTTAGGTTCTTCCAATATTTCTCTTCAGCACTGCACCCCCCACCCCACCTCAAGAGAATTCCCCCACAGCTGGTCTGTCTCTCAAACTGGCTGCTACTTATGCACAAAGTGAGCTTTGGAATATGACTACTTTGCCCCTTTAATAAACAATTTCTTTGATTTTGCTCTCTTTGGCAAATAGTCCTCTCTCAGATGGATGGTGGCCCAGCAAACTGATTATGGCTTCACAGAATAATGAATTGTACAAGATCTCATTTGATGAACAACATTTCACTGGTTTTTTTTCAAGTATAACCCTATGTATTAGATTTCTACAGTCTTAACAAAGGGAGGAAAATAAACATAATAACCAACCTCACTTGGGATATAAGGTTTCATATGTGACCACTTTTGAGTTACTGTAAATTAAGTTTACCTGATTCAGTTACAGATTTTCTAGAAATTAATTTTCTACCTGGGTCACTTAGAGCAGTGTTGAGGCTGATGAACTGTATCACTAATACAAACCCAAGCAGAATCTTTCTTCATTGAGATATGCAACACACCAGGCAAGCTTTCTAATAAGTAGTTTATAACTGGTCTAGGTAGTGTTCCAGGAGTTCTGCCTGGGTAGTAAATATGTGGAGTTAAAGTGTAATGAAAAAAAGAAGGGTATTTTGAACAAAGAGAATAGCTTTCTTCAGTACTAAAAAATAAGGTAAAATAAAATCTTTTCAGTCTACCTGAGCAGTTTTATCTTGTATTAGCTTATGCTGATGCTCTTCTTTACAAAGCTTTTCTTCTAAGTGTTTGATCTTGTCCTGAATTTGAAGGCAAGAATGATTAGTCCCACTTCAATTTGTCATGCTGAATCAGAAGTCTGAAGGAGCTCGCAATTGTAATGTGGGGATAAAACTGGACTGTAGGAATTTTTAAAGCCCAGATTGAAAAAAGACTCATGCATACAAAGCCAGGGTGGCATTCAGTCAGGTATGCTTTAACAGAGGTAACTTTTGCAAAACTTAGTACTGTTAATAGTATGCCATAAAATTAAACCAAATGACTTTCAGACTGTCATTCCATGCATGCTTACTTCGGCAATTCTCTGAGTAGCAGTAAGTTCAAGACATTCTTTTTCTAGCACTTCAAGCTTTTCAAGTTTTGCATGCAGTTCCAACCGGTTCTGATCTTCCTCTTTCTGAAGCTGAGCCCGGAAAAAATAAGCAAGAATGGAGTTGGCAACTGACTGAAATTGTTTCAGACAGCAAAAAAACCCACCAAACCACCCCACACCACAGTAAAGGTGTTTAATTAGTTTAAATTCCATATTTTTTAAATTGCTAAGTGATGAAAAATACCAGGCAGACAAAGACAACTTAAGTTTCCAGCAGCTTTTTTGTCTACCAAGTGTACAAGTAGTAGCATGGTTTTGCTCATTAGGAGTTCCACCCAGGGAGCTTTTCATACAATTCATTGAATGGTTGTCATCAGTCAGAGTAAATTGCTTCTGTTTGCTAGCAGCCTGAGCAGAGCTGAGGAAAAACAATGGCCACAAAAAACTTCGGATCCTGCACATTTCTATACTTTTGAACTACATCGCTACTTTGTTATTATGCTAAAGGACTTCACCTGTTGTTGTAAAATCATTTTCTTTTCCAGTTCTGCAGTACAAACCATTTTTCTCATGTAATCCAGCTGTTTCTCCAGCAGGGAGCAGCGGCATTGTGCTGCACTTAACTGCACACTTGCATCTACAGAGAGAAACAAGACATTCAGTACAGCAAAGGGAGCTACACATTTAGCCAGACTGTCATTTCATTGAGAAATTCTGTCCTCGAAACAGGCAAGAATAGTTCTGTTAGTCAGAGCAAGTCATGTGGCTAAAATGTATTTTATATATAATCACAATGTTTTTTCAAAGCTAGTCCCTAATTTGAATTCCAAAGGGATGAGCACTGCAGTTACTTTGATTTGTATCAGCAGATACCTAACCAGAATCTGGTTTCTTCTCTTCTCCTATCTTTTCTCAAGTTAGCAGTGTTGTGTAAGCAGCTGCTTGCTTATTTTAAGAGTTAAACATACCACCTGAAACATGCTTAGTCTTTAAAATTGCTTTATAGCCTATGCATACTTGGTTTATATATGTAAGAAATATCTCAACTTGATTCACAATTATCAAGCTCCTGTTCCTCCTCAGTTCTGAAGCAAAAAATGAAAGGGGGCTGCATTAATTAGCAGTTTTTCAAAACAAAACACTCCCTAGATTATACAGTCTTAGTGTTGCTGTGGCTACACCTTATCGCTCAAAAGAAATACCTTTCCTCTGTTGCATCAGCTCTTGATGGGCTGTGTTCTTCTCGTAGGATCCCTGCTCTAAGACATTCTTGTACTGAGCAGCTGCTCTGGAGAGGCTGCACAGGTTATCTTCAGCCTGTGACTTCTCCAGCTCTAGACGGTGGATTTTTTCTTGCAGAGTTTTCAGGGCTGCCACTACAGCTAGCAAACAATGCAACAGCTACACCGTAAGTAACAGTTCCTATTTTGATGATGATCATTATTATTAGAAAACACTTCAAATTACAATATACTACCTAAATTTTCTTCCTAGGATCACTCCCAAAATTAATTATATTCCCCAGCTGTACACTAACATATGCAGAGCATACATGGGAGAAAATGGATGTGTTTCCTGCATAACTGAGGTATGAAGCTCTGGCCCAATGAGCAAAACTATTTTCCAAATGGCACCAAGCACAAAGAAATCATGGCAAATAGAATATAGTAAACCCTGGGGCTTCTCTTTAAATACAAGGAGAGAACACAGGTATCTAAGTGAAGTCACAAGTTCTGATGTAATGCAACTGGCCTGAACAGATTAAAAACAGAAAATGTGCTCAGAACAGGGGGAGAAATTAGATACAAAGGGACAATTTAGAAAAGGGTACATTCTTAAATACTTTATTGTTTCCAAAGGTAATGTTTCAACATCTAGTATCTTGTATTTGATGATTCTTTAAACCATAGAAACAAGTCTGGAAGATTTTGCTTTCAGCCTCAAATCAGTATGTGTCAAATTACACCAAAAATAAAAGCTGCAATTTCAGCTATAAGAAAAAGTTTGCTACGTCTCCATAAAGTATATACACTTGTGGAAGCTTAAGACATGTTCTGTAACAAGTCAAGCTTATTTCTGACATTTTGTAATTTATAGCTTCTTTATTCCAAACTCTCTCATCAAAAGAATACCATCAAATATTGCTACCTCCTTAATAACTTTCACCACCTTATCACAGACCTATTAAAAAACAAAAAAAAAACCCAAGCCAAACAAAACCACACAATAGCAAAAAACAAACAGCAAACAAAAACTCAAAAAAACCCAAAAAGCAAATACCAGATAGCAGAAAGATGAAGTAGGACCACCTTTTCCATCTTTCTGTTGGTATGCTAAATACTTCCTTAACCACTTAGCTACATAACACTAAACTGATCACTGTAATCCAAAAAGCCAAAGCTCTGTATGACATAAGATTACTACAGAAATCATAGATTTTCCAAGTGAAGAGCAATGATCACATGCACACTCATAGGCTATGTCTGTGCAATGTTGCAAAGTTGTCCATGATAGTAAGTCTGAGTATGGGTATCCTCATGATTCCCCAAGCTCTCCAGACATGTTAAGCCACTGAGCATTTGCCTTGTGAGCTCCAGAGAGCAGTCCCCCACTAAAGCACATGAGAACCGTATTTCATAGGGACTAACTTTCATGCTGCTAATTTTCGTGGGAGTCTGAATTGTTCAAAAGTTCTCCCAAGGAAACACACCACGCAAAAAAAAAAACCTTAAAGTGATTTTAAGCTGGAAGGAGTCAAATTTTGCACTATGCAAAGCCAATTTCAAGTCAGGGTACCATACTAATGATCTTTTTTTTTACTGTATTTGAAGTCATGAACTGCTTCTACTAAGTTTGAAGCATTCTCCTTTGCTTTCAGAGGAAGTCTGACGATTTTAATTTAAACAAATTTCAAAGCCAAAGTTTACAAGGATGTTAGAAGACTTGCAGAGGTTTCCATTCTAGACGTATGACTTCAGGGAGACTACTCCCTCAGGACACATATACATCCTGTCTCAATGTCAGACTGATAACTGCAGCAAGTCATTGAACTCAGTAAAATAGGATGGGGAGTTTGCTCAAGAGATTTCACATGGAACAATTAAAAAGACCATTTTAAGGACATATTTTGGCTATACCTTGGTTATTTG
This sequence comes from Corvus kubaryi, assembly GCF_017639235.1. NCBI lineage: Eukaryota > Metazoa > Chordata > Aves > Passeriformes > Corvidae > Corvus > Corvus kubaryi. The sequence goes on along the minus strand of NW_024582091.1, from coordinate 25,508,078 downwards.
GGAGAGAAGGCCTGTCACCAGCAGCAGCTGCCAACTTCTTTGATTCTGTATAAACAAAGGCTGCAGGAAGCATCTGATCTGGTGGCTGAAGAAAGCTTCCTATGAAACTGTTCTTTGATTCAAAATCCATAGCCTGTACAAAGAGAGCTATTTAATGCTATTACTTCTTTACCAGTCTCTTTTTCAAAAGTATGTCACTGGGCAGTCCCTGGCTTTGTTTATATCAAACCAGATCATGTGCACCAATATAATAATAATAACAGTCGTAATAATAATAATAATAATAATAGATAACAACAACAACATCAACAATAATAATAATACCCACACCCCACCAGAAGAATCCTGTCTTTTAATGCAATTCCAAAACACTGTCTTTCATAACACTAAACATAGCTTCCTTTGACTGACCAAAATTTTCCAAGGTTTTTCTAGGTGCTTTCTAATAACTTAGGCTGATTTTTGTCCTTTTAAAACCCAAGTATTAACAGCATTTTCTACTAACTGTTTTACAGACTTCAGTGTCTTTAAGTGCTCCCTCCAGAGCAAGCATTCCAAGTTTTACAGCTGTTTTCCATTTGCAGCCTCCTTAGTGCTCTTCTCCCCATCTTTTTTGATGTAAAACCAAATTACATATGGTAAATAATGTACCATTATTACATAACAAAGACATAATTCTCCACATTTAGTGTTGAGATAACAGGAGGATATTTAATATGCAATATCTCCAGCATTATCTCCATTATTAGGTGCATGTTTTAAGTCCTGTTTCTTCACTCCCTTTCTGTTCCACCCTTTCACATTCTTTATTTTATGAGTAGCACATTTGAAGACAGTTCACACCCTGTCAAATAGTAATTTTTCTTGATACGACAGACATGGACAGTAAAATGTGCAGAAAGGGCTTTAGGCTAATACAACCCCTAGGAAGTTAAAGCAAGTTTGAAATCATCCTGCAGCTACCTATCAAAGTAGTATCAAGCATTTCACTTGATACAGTGTAAGTAGTGAAGAGTCTATACAGCTTCAGCTAATAAAAAACCAGCTTATTTGAAGGTTCAGTGATATAACAATTATGATATCACCTGTGTTTAAAATACAAGGCATGCAACTGGAACAGCCTTCCTGCTTGGTAAGGCTATTTACAGATGTTAGTCCCCAAGAAAATCACCCAAAGGAGGTATCTAGTAACAGGAAGAAGAAACAGACAAAGACTGGAGCCTGCTGATGAAGCACACCCCACAAAAAGCCATTCACACTGGGTGGCAAGCAGAGAAAAAAGTTTCCAATAACAAAAAAAGTTTCCAGGAACACTGCTCTTACAGCCTATTTCAAAGCCCATATAAAAAACCCCAAAAAAATCATCTTCCAGCCACACTGCCTCTTCAAGGTATGCAGTAAACTGAAGGCAAGCAGAAATCCGTCCTTCTTCCTCCAAGTTGTCATCACAGAGACATCAACAAGAGCATCTCTTTGCCAGGGCTTGCTTGACTTGGGGCCTCCCAAACACCACCACTTTTGTGTGCTAACAACCCCGAGGTCCCACCGTTCAGAGCAGCCCTGGTCCCAAAGAGGGGGTCTATCCAGGCTACCCTTGTGCCACAGGTTTTTTCCATGGGGTCCCGCCGGCATCCTACCCAAGGCTCTCAGTGCTGGGTGGGCAGCAGCAGCCAGCCAGGCACTCCACCATCTCTTGCAAGACATCCCATCTGGTGACCCCACTGTGTTTATGGCCACAAAAGCTATTTATGGGCCTCCCTACCTCTGTCCTAAAGGACTGGGAAAGACCATCCAGGGACACCTGACCTTAACAGCTGGCCAGGTCTATTGACCATGTCCAACAGCACAAGGGGCAACGGCAGTGAAAGACACAAAGCAGGGAGCAGCAGAAACCTCAGCAGAAAGTCCTGTGGCCACAGAGGTGGTCAGGAACAAGACAGGAGAGGAGATGGTCCTGGCATGGCACAGTGATCAGCATGGAGTTCCACAAAATAAGAGATAAGCAAGACTTAAAAATTTTCCTGCTGCTATTCAACCCCTTTGCATTGGTGATAAAAAAGACTAGCAAAAAAAAGTCCATAAAAATGAGCATATGCACAGGCAAGAAGTTTCCTGCCACTGCTGTGAATAAAGGAAGGCAACTTTGGAAACACCAGAGGAAGAAGGTGGTTTTTGCTCACACCATCCAACTTTCTGGCAGTCAGCATAAGTGGAGACTTGCTTTTCCAACATCCTCCAGTGGAACGTGGCTCCCCCACATGCCTGCACAGCTATACATCAATTACTTTCCTTATTACTTTCACATAAACAAGTTTTGCTGTTTCCAAGGAGATGGGTCTGTGGACAGTTGTAAGGAGGGCAGTGATCCGAAGCAAATAATGAATAATGGAGGGAATAAAGCAGCAGAAAATTTGAGAGTTTGTGGACAAGCTCAGTAATAAAAAGGTGGGGGGGGGTCATGGGGGATACCTATTTGGCAGAAAGGGAAATAAAAACCCTTTTAGTTCTGCAAGTGAAACCAAAGGGAAGTGAAAAAGGCCAGCTCACCTGCCTGGTGGTGGTGATTCAGCTAATCCGGTGTGGGCTTCAGCACAAAACCCCACAACTTTGCCAGCACAGCAGAGGGTAATACAAACCCTCCAGCTGGAGGGGGGAGCTCCCCAAGCTGCTCCTAAGAGCACAGGCTCAGCAAAGGGTGTGAAAGGAAACACCACAGGACCGAGACACCTGTGTTTGCAGAAACTCTGCTGCAGACACGGTTACAGATGCCTTGCTTTACCACAGCTTCCTCAGATACAAAGGCTGTGCGAAGCAGTGAGGGAACGGTTGCTATAGTGCTTTGAGGCTGTGTCAGCAGAAGTACTCTGATAGAGTTGCTCTGATGTAGATGAGTCCTAATATCTTAGCAGGTAAATAGCAACCATACTGCACAGGAGAAAAGTCTACAACCCTGCAGACCTCAGGCAAGGAGATGCACTCCAGGAAAAGGATCAGGTCACTCTACATCAGCATCACTAAACATCCTGGCCACTTCCAGCCCACTGCAACAAGAAACATATCAGGAAATAATGAAGTAGCTTGACGTCTGTTTGAACGTCAACTGTCCTACCATCAACTTCTTCCCCCTCAAGTATTTAAGCTTCAATAAAACCATCACAACCAGGTTTGCTTTTTAAAGTCTTATACAGCAAGCTTAAACCACTCTCTTATTCCATGCTGCCACTGCCGTGGACACCTGGTACACAGCCTAGAGAGGTGCTTTAAAGCAGATATTGCTTCCCAAACAGCAATGTTTGTACTAATGTAACTCCACAAGGCTTAGGGGGATTTAGCACTTGAACAACACTCGTTAAAGCAGCCAGAACATCGTTGTTTAGACAAGCCCTTGGTTGAGGAAAGCAGTGCACTCCTTCAAGTCTGGGCAAGAGCCAAGGGAGAAGTATGCATATTAAACAGAGGCTGACAAAATACCCCAGTTACATGCAGAGGGGAGGGGAAGAAGGAAGAAATGCTGCACTCCCACCTCAGCAGCCTGCACCACTGCGGTGAGCAGGGTGAAGCACTTGTGTTGTGCAGGTCATATCTGGAGTCAACACTGGCCCTTTGGGTTTTTTAAAGAGAAATGGCCCAGCCTCTGTTGGTGGATGCAGTAGTGATGCTCAGATACCCGGTGTTATTTTACCCAGAAAAATACAAAGTAACTGGTTCCAACAGTGGCTGCATCAAGCATGGGGTAACTTAGTTATGCCCTTGGGCTTGCCATGCGTCCCTTCCAACTTGGAATATGCTGTAATTAAACATCAGCCTCGGCAAGCCAGCTATGTTTTTCTCCAGGTCTGAGCTAGGAGGCTCATGGAGTTCTGTGCCAGACATTTGCAACCCTGTGCATGGTGCATGATGCCAGGCACAGTACATTAGATCTGGGACAGGACTGCATTAATGCAAATACTCTGCCTACCTCTTGCCTTGCTGCAGCTGGAGTGCTCATCCCTGGGGTGAGAGCACAAGAAAAGCTGGTCCCTTCAGTGGGACCACTTCTGCCTCTTGGCTCACCATCACATGCAGGCTGAGAGTGAGCTTGCACAAAGTATGCTGGGGAGCAATCCCACCATCAGGTCCATCCCTGTATATGTGACTTTCATGCCTTAGAAGAGAGCAAGCAAACTGGAGTTTGGTGCCTTAAGACAAACAGAGAATTTCCCATTTCATCAGAGGCATTTAAGCACTAATATGATTTACCTGTTTACTGTTTCTATTTACTTTTGCTGAATATGACCTGCATTAAATGCTAGAGTACTGGATTGGGGTGCTGTAAAAATCAATTGACATTTTAGTTACTGCTGTCTGGCCCAAGTAAGCATACCAACAGTGGAGAATTACTGAAATCCCAAGTGTTACAGAAAGACCAGTTATGAGTTCTTCATCACCGTTCTCCCCTCCTTTCTGTTTCTCTCCTCCAATGCAAGCCACATCATTACGAAGTTTTAAAAAAATGTCTCCTGAAGTGAAAAGTCCAGAAACATTTTGCCACATATACAACTACATCTCATACTGTAAAGCAGCATATGGAAAAGCTTTTTCCATATGTAAACTATAGCAGGCTCAGGGAATAATGCTGGCTTAACAGTCTCCCAAAAGATATACACTAAACAAATAATGTGATAATGTAAGGGATACTTTCACTAAATTCTCTGATGTTTGTTATCTCATATGGACACTGGTTCATTCAAATTGCTGTGAGGGCAGCCTTTTAGAACCAAAGAAAGAGGTGCTGTCAGAACACCTTCAAAGAGGAAAAAGAAAAAGCAGATCAAAGCATTTTTTAGAAAGAAATACAAAGATGTCTATCTTCTGGCCTGACCTACTGGGCATGCACAATTTATAGCGGGTTTTTTTGATAACTAAAAAACAAAGTCTCAGATGAAGCAAAGACTGATTCAGTGTTTATGTGACATAAGAGAAGTTCTAAAGAACTGCCTCAACACGCCTATACCAAGAAGCTCCCAAAATTCTGGCTGCTGCCTTGTCTTCTTGAGCCAAGCCTTGCTGGCTAAAGGTTATGTGAGAGGCCATTTTTGTGACACAATCCAAATTGGTCTATTTTTTTCCCCTTTCACTTTCCTTTGAGAATGGAGAGAAAAGCTTGGTCAGCTGTACTAGCTATGCTGCAACACTCAGCCTTATTCCCAACAGACAAAGAACAGCCCTTCTACAGAGAAAAAAAAGAAATAAATAATGTTGTGGGCAAACTGCACTGTTGTTTTGGGAACACCCAGTCTCTAGCATCCTGACACAACCACTTTAATCAGCCTGAAACACATGACATCGCTCAGAACATATCTAAGTAACTGATACTCCTGTGTCTCCTCTAATCTAAGTGGGTTAGACACGAAATGGTGGCAGCTGCAAAACTAATAGGAAGGGAAACCTCACTGAATCAATAAAACATTTCAATGTGGTTTTTAAGTTATGTCAAGTTCCACTTTACATAAGTTTAGAGCAAATGGCAAAAATTTATTAGAGAAATTAAGGAACCTGGGAGTGGTGTGAAAAACTGACACAGACAAATCCATGGGAGGCAGCTTGTTGTACAAACTGCGAGAATACACATTGGCAGCCTCAGAACTGGATACATAAAGGTTAAGTTCCCAGCTCCTTCTTTGATACTACTGTAGCAAAGCCCATCCATTCCTGAATATCAAGTCTTCTGCAGAACTTTCATACAATCATTGTTTTTCATTCTTGGAAGAAAAGGAAAAGAAAAAGCATTCTCTGTTTTCTCATGACACCGTATGTACTGTCAAGTAGGATAAAACCTGGCATTTTAATGAAAAGCCAAACCACAAACGACCCAACACATGCCCAAAACTCCTAAGACTTTTCACTGTGTCAGCATTTCACTTCTAAGCATTCACACGGATATTTCTCTAGTTCCTGTTTGCTAGAGAAAAAAGAGAGAACCAAAAAAAAAGAGGAAGAAAGAAAACGGAATGAGTTACACGAGTATTTTGTGAACAAGGCAAAGAAACAACCTGGTGGAGAAAAAACCTGTGATTTTTTAACAATTTTTTGGGGAATAGATTCTAACCTGGCAGTGTATCAAGCATGCAAACTTGGGTCAAAATGTTATTAGAGTTTTGCTGCTTTTTCAATGAGTACAGCAGACCAAATTCCTCATTCAATTGAGCCTTCATCCAAAAGTACATGATACACCCACAATCAACACTTTGTGGGGAAATCGAGTTGGTGCAAACTGCTTTAACTTGTACTTGCAGATAATAACTGAACTAGGCATTTAGAGGAGAAAGACTGCAAATTCCTATCTAGTAATAAATAATTCCTATCTTAGCATGAAAACATCTACCCTGTAATACAATGCTATCAAAATAATTACATTTATATATCTTTAATCAGTCCAAAGTAAACATAATCTTTTTGTAATAAGCATCAAACAAAACCCAAATACTATAAATGGTCACTAATATACTTCCTCACTTCACCCATAGTTCTGTTCTTATTCTTTCATGTACCTTCTGTTACATTTGGGTTTTGTCCCTCAACTCCTCTCTCTTTACTGTATTTAAATGATCCTATAGCTTTGTTCCTTGCCCTTTGCCATTTGATATTCTTTTTCTCCCACTCCCTCTTCTAGCATAAAAAGCTAGGATTTTTTCAAAGTAAAAATACCCATTTTCCACCCCTCCCCTCCCCCTCCCTGCTCCAACAAGAGTAACTATCAAGTTCCTTCCCTTTATACTTAAGATCAGGTTCCAACAGACGCTGCTTGCTCTTAGTACACTGACTGATGTGGAAATTGAAGGTGTTCTCCTCAGTATTCCATATGAAGAATGTAAAAAGCTACTTTTTATGTCCACTGTTATTTCCTGCTGATGCCATCACACTGTCTTCCACATGTAGTTTGTTTAGCTTAGTGTCTCCTGATAGATTGGAAGGCAGGAAGAAATTACTAGCTTTGGCTATAGACCCTTGACAAAAAAAAAGGAAGGCTTTGCTGTTGTGGAAAGGGAAGGTTTTCAAGGGCAACTGACTCCAGTATTAAAGACTGCATCTGTGCACAGGCACAATAATTAGATATTAGAAAGACAAATGCAAAAAAGAAAAGGCATATTAGGGTAGGGCAGAGCAAATATAAGGGTGGGTTGAAATGACAACCATAGTGAAGAAATGTAAGAGGTAGGGGATTATTATTGCAGGTGTTGACTCATTCACAGTAACCCCTTTTACTGCATGATAATTTTCACCTTTTATGTCTCAAATATTTATTGGTATCATTGAAAGATGGTTTTGAATGTTGCAACTTGCCCTCTAGGCAGATGAAACACACAGACTGTGTCCCCACCGTTGCCTTGGAATTAATTTTTAAAGTAGACTTCTGTTTTTACCAATATTTTCTCAGGGAAAGTGTCAGTCTCTTCATCCAACATCCTTTAACCTAGCCTGAAGATGGAGTAGGAGGTAGATTTTTAGACAGATAACCGTAAAAGCTTGACATGGATGAACAGAGAAACACAAAGAGGGTAATTATTCATAGGATTTGTCTCTTCTTACCAACTACCACACCTACATTTTTTCATATATTCCTGTGCTGCCGATAGCTAGGCACCTGGCAAGGAACAAAAACTTCATTCTACATTTCTACATCAGGCAGCCTAAGAAACAGAATGAGAAGGAAAAAAAAATTGTTAGCAAGGAAAAGATAAGTTTCACTCCAGGCAAGAAATTATTCCCAAAATCATATTTTGTCAGAAATAGTTGTCTTTTAATATGCAGAAAAATTGCAAGCAGATCTGAGTTAGAGCAACTCCTTAATCTTATTTTGGAGACCTATTTTGTTGAAGAATAATTTTAAATAATATCATCTGTTTATATGACTCAAAATAATCATAGCAATTCCAACACATCCACATTGCACATCCTGAACAAGCACAATATCCTAGGTATTAATGACAAGTAGTTTGTATATCATATGGTATAAAGAGTATTCAAAAATGCAGAAATGGTTTTATCACTATTTTTGCCCCGAGTTGCCTGGGGAGACTTAAAACAGTCAAAGCCGTTACTTGTTTCAAATAATCTGTATATTTAAACTTGCATGACTTCAGAGATACAGAAAAAGTAAATCTGAGTAAGATGCTACAAAATCCTGCACAATGTTGCAGGTAGAAAACTAACTTCAATTGATTATTAAGTTTTTAATAGGCATTTCTTCCCTATTAACTATATGCCGTTTCTGAATGCAAGGAAATTTAGTGGATCTCTAGGTTCTTGACTTCGATTCTTGCCATTGTGTGTGACCTTAATAAATCAGAGGGATGGGACTGATAAGGGACTGATGCTCCTTTCAGCCTCGGGGCTGAGTGTGGTAACAACAGGCTTACATTCCCTGCATGTAAAAGAAATGCAGGTATAGATCCAAAACAAGCAGCACGCTCAGTGAGGAGCTAACAAGAGCTCTGGTTTGGGGTAAAGAAACTCTATGAACATAGAGGTGTGTGAAGTCCCACCCTGGTGCTTGCCACCTTTATCTTCTTTGGACTCAGAATTTGGAGTCCTCTTCTGGCAGTGAATGCCAAAATCTGTTCTTTAAAACAATGAATAAAGAGTCCCTGTAGCTTTTCTGGTCTGTGACTTCATTTCATGTGGCTGCTGGTCACAGCATTTTTCTTTGTGTTATTGCTGGAAAACACCAAGGTCGATGTTAACAGCCTGCCAAAGGTGCTTAAAGGGCCTTTTGGGCTGTCAGCAGATATAAAATTCCCAATGAACAACGTTCCTTTTCTTTTAAAGTGCAGCTGGAGGAAACAGTGTCCACCTTCTCTGTGCTGCTACCCAGTGGTCAGAGCATTGGCCGGGAAGTGAGAGTTCCTGAGGAGCGTTCATGCCTCATCCCTGACCACCACGCTAGACTGGGAGGAGGAAGAGCAGGAAGGAAACAGGGAGTCACCACCTTTTCGTTTGAAGTTATGACCCTGTTCCAAAAAGCATGTAAGTCTCGAACAAGGACAAGGCAGCTGAGGCAAAATGCAGAGTATAACAAGGAGGTGTCTCTCTCATCTAGTTCAATCATCAAAACATAGTCCTGGGGTTAATTTATGCATTTTTGTAGTAAATAGTTCCTGGATAAAAAACAGCACTGGCTTGGGAAAGTTATCAGAAACCAGGAATAAGTGCCTACAGCTCCCTGTGTCACCTTCCTTCTCATTCACACTAGTGCCACACATTTGCCATCCTTTCCAACAGGATACAAATTCAACAACTGAGGTGATGGATGCTTCCCTTCCATTTTGCAATCCTCCTGAGCACCTGGGACACTCTCCTGGTAGTTAGGAGGTGTTGATGTAAATGCCTTTGAGCTAAAAGGCAATTTGTTAATTTCTGGGTTACTGTACTGAAGGTGAGCACTCTACCAAATACTGCCAGGCACTGAAGCCATCTGTGGCTACAACAGAAAAACCTGACTTGTTGGGCTTGGAGAGGTTTCACTCAGCAGGATCTCTCTTAGAGCTGCTTCACCTACTTCCTAGATCACAAATGGGAACAAAGGGAAGACAGGTTCCAAGATGCACAGTCTTGGGCAATTCTGAACACTTCTATCCAGAAACAGATTAACAAGAGTTCAAGTGGCTGCTCAGAGGAGTTTTTCAGAACTGCACTTGTAGTTTACCCATACTGTTTTCCTAGTCCTCAGTGTTTCAGTTTACATTTATACAGTTAAGTGGAGCGTAGTCAGAGAGTTGGCAAAGCACACCAGGACTTTAAGAGGCCCGTAGTTCTGGTACATCATAGCCCAGCTCTTCTCAAAGCAACCCACTCTCCAGCATAAACTATTCCACAGACTTTCTGCATGAAAGATTTGGTCTTCTAAAAACAAAATGGTGTCTAATTTACCCATCCCTGCTGTGTTTGTGACCTCTAAGGAGGCAGGGTGGCAGGGTTTGGTGCAAATGTACACCTGCAACACATAATAGGCCAGAACACATTAGATGTAAAAACACATGCTCAGAAGAAAAAAAAGGCCCCATCTTCTCCCAAATATAATGGTTTGGGCTTGACACAAAGCTTGAGCCTGTGTTCAAAGGCAGTAGAGGAGTAGCCTCTGGCTTTCTGGTGTCTCTTTGCAAAACATGAGTTACAGAACTTTGTTTTCTCAGAGGGTAGCTGTGAAGAAAAATGCATTTTACTGTGGAGTACCATTTATTGTGGCAACATGCCAAACCCCCATCTAAAAAGGGAGGGTGAGCTTTTAGAAGAGAGTCATCCCATCCTAGATATTTAGCAATTGGAATGAAGTAAGGTGTAAAGGAGAGCAGTTGAAGGTATGTAATCTACAATGCAGTTCCTTCTAGACTGCACAAGTTTTACTGTGTTATTATTAGTTCTCCAGTATATTGACTAAATGCATTCTGGAATAAAGTGCTCTTTTGCAACATACAGAAACTGGAACACACTTTTAAAAGTAAATATAATATATTTTCGATCTTAGAAAAGACACTAATACAATTACTAGATACTGTATTTTCAAACATAATTCTGCTGTTAGATGTCATGGCTAAAGAAGTCCTTATCTAGTTAAAAAAAAAGGAAGTTGATAAATCATGAAGGAAGGAAATACTGAGGTTTAAAACAGCCACAAATTTGTTTTTCTTCAGCTTATCATTTTGAAAACTCAACTGCTGTAATTCTGGATGAGTTGCCAGATTGTTTCCTTCATAATTCTGCATCTCTCTTATCCATTCTTCAGGGATCAAAAACAAGCATATTAACTTCAGTCAGTGAACACGCAAATCAAACAAACACATTCCCCTAACTTCGGGCTCTGATTAATTCCACTGGTAGCCTTTGACCTTGATTTCCACGATGACTTGCCGTGCATAAAGAGGCCTGACCTGGTATCAGAAAACTGCAGAGATTTGGTCTGGAAAAAAATAAAGCCATCCTCATCACTATTCCCTAAGTACTACATTAAAATCTATAAAACAAAGGGCTGAAATCTGAAGTTTAGGCCTTGGAGCCAGTTTCACAATCTGTTTCCTGTAGCCAGAGTTCATTTGGAGCCAGTGGAAAAAACAGCTTCTAAAAGATAAAAGGCAGTACTGTGACTTTCAATCAATCTTAGCGTTCAGTGCATGAATATAGCCGTACCAAAGTCTAAAACACCAAAGCTCCAGTTCTGATTCTGGTTCAGTCTACTGATCTTGGATGTACGTAGTCATTGTCAGAGACACCCAACAACTCATGATGAGAAAAATAAGATCTAGCCAACTTCTGGAGATCAAAATTTAGATAGAAATAAAGCAAACAGATGTGACATGCCCATTCACAGGAAAATGGGAGACCATAATGAGTGACAACAGAATGGGATGGGAAGCTGAAGTGGTAGCTAATGTAAAAACAAAACAAACAAAAAAACCCTCCAACAACATAAAAGGCACTGGCAGAACTATTTTCTTTGAACCCATCAGTTATGATGGGTGGAGGCCTCGAATGCTTAGAGAAGTCAAGACTCATATTTATTACAGGTAGTGATGATTTCAGCAGATACATTGTTCACGAGGGTGCCAAGGGCCTGGAGGAAGCAGCTGTGTGAAGCAGTCCAGGCCTGTCCACCCTACCAAACAATGGCAATGCAGTCTCCTTGCAGAAAGGATTTTATGGGAAAAAAGAGACTGGTCTTCCTTGAAAGGTACAGGTAAATGCAAGTTTTAAAGAAACAGTTCCAGAAAACAGAGGGATGTCAGATGAAGAAACCAGATTCTTTACAAATAAGAGAGCTGTTGATGGATGGTGTTGGGGAGCCAGCCCAAGCTCTGCTCCTGGACTCAGAAGTGGGTTCTGCATCTTTCTGTGGCATAAGACTAGCTTGTTCTGCATTGACCTTCAGTTTTGAGATCTGAATTTTAAAATGGGAAATGTGTATATGAGAAGCTAAAAATAATTGTGCAAGACCCTATGTAGGCCCAGTGTCCTGTTTTTAATTAACTCCCAAGTATTCTTTTGCCTTTCTGTATATTCAAAATCGTAGTTTCATGATTGCTTCAATGTGACAGCTGCAAACAGTTCTGCCCTTGTTTTCCTCTTTTTTCTGCCAAGAGGTGAACTGGATCAAGGAACTGACTTGGCTGAAAATTAAAATTTATCAAAAACAGCACCTTTTTTTTTCCCTGCAGGAAAAGCAAGGAAAACAGCAATACCAGCCTCTTTAGTGGCAGATTACGCTTAATCACAGAACGGCTGAGGTTGGCAGGGACCTTTGGAGACCATCTGGTCCAACCCCTCCAGTCAAGCAGGGCCACCTAGGGACAGCTACCCAGGACCGTGTCCAGGCAACTCTTGAATATCCCCAAGGATAGCAAGTCCACAACCTCCCTGGGCAACCTGTGCCAGGGTCTGGTCACCCTCACAGTAAAAAAACGTGCTTCCTGATGTTCAGAGGGAACCCCCGCTGTTTCAATTTGAGCCCCTTGCCCCTAATACTGTCATTGGGCACCACCGAGAACACCCTGGCTCCATCCTCATCGCACCTTCCCTCCAGGGACATATAAATGTACGGATATATACACGGGTAAGATTTCCCCCCGAGCCTTCTCTTCTCCAGCTTCATCAGCCCCTGCACGACTGGGATTAAAAAAAAAATCCCCTTGGATTAACTTGAATAAAAATACCGCGGAACTGTTGCTCAATGTGAATATTCCGGGGATTTCCCCCCGCCAAGCCCTCTTTTATCCCACGTGATGACGGGACTGCGTTTCCCTAGCATCGGCAGTTTTTCCCTTCCCGCTGACGCGCTAATTTAGGCTACATCCCAGGCTCCGCCTCTGGCACGCTTACGCGGTCGTTTACAACACGTGCGTGCTTAAGTGCTTGCCGGTGCAGAGCTCTGAGGCAAACCCGCTACGGGGACTGCTTCACCCCGGCTGCCGCCAGCCGTCGGCGCTCCATAACCTGTCGCGACAGATCGCAAGCCCCCCCAAAAGCCTAACGAGCAGGATAACGGGAGTACCGTGCGCACATCCCGCAGCGAACGCCCTCCCTGCCCCTTCCCCGGCAGGATCCTGGCCGTGCGGCGCGCTGCCTGCCGGGACACGTAGTCTTCCCCCGCGAGGGCCACAGGACCGCCTTTCGGCCGGACTACATATCCCAGCACCCCCTCCTGGCACTGCCGCTCCCCGCTGCGACTCGGCCTCCCGGCCGCGAGCGCTGAAAGGCGATTGGCTAACCGGCGTGTCTGTCATCCGGGCTGCCCGTGCTGGGCGGGGCCATTTTCCCCCAACCCTGAGTCAGGGGACTGCCGGGGGTCGGTGGCGGTCCCGGCGGGGACGGCTGAGGGGCCGCCCTGGGAGAGGCAGGGTCGGGGCCGCCCCTTCCCTCCATGCCCGGGGCAGGGAGGAGGAGCCGCCGGCGCCGCGGGGTGGTGGCCGCCCCTCTCCCCGCCGGGAAAGGCGAAGCCGCAGCGGCGCCGCTCGCTCGGCAGCCCCGGCGCGGGAGGGCAGCGGCGGCGGCTGTCCGGGATACCGGCCTGCGCTGCCCCCCATGCAGCGCGGGCAGCGGGCTCTGCGCTCGCCGCGGCCGCGCTCGTCGTCGTCTGTGTGGGCGGGCTGGCTGCTGCCGGGAGCCCGCCATGGGGCGGCCGCGCCGGGGCTGCTGAGGAGAAGGAGGCGGGGGAGCTGCGGCCGGACGGCCCCATGGAGGAGCGGGAGGGCGAGGTGCGCTGGGACGGGCTGTGCAGCCGCGACGCCGCCGCCCGCGCCGCCGCCCTGGACACCATCGGGCAAGCCGTGCTCCGCCGCGCCGAGAGCATCGCCTCCGGGGCGGCCGCCGAAGGGCTGCCGGTGCCCGCCGCCCGCGACGGGCTGGGCGAGGTGCTGGCCCGCCTGCTCATGCTGTCCAAGAGGTGCCCCTTCCCCGACGTGAGGGAGCAGAGCGAGGCGATCCTCAGCGGGGTGCAGGTGAGCGCGGCAGACCGCCCCCTTCGGCTTCGGGACCGGGCCGGGGGCTCTCCCGGCACCGTCCCACGCAGGGCACCTTCGGGTTTCATCTGTGCGACGAAGTGGGTGTCTGATCCACCCTGTCAGATGTATTCGTGTAATTAATACGTGCTAAGTGCTCTCCACCCCTACGGCTCTCTCCCCGAAGAAACATTTGGAAAAGCGTTATTAAAAGGCGGCGGGGGCGGTGGGGGGAATATTTCACTGGAGACACTCAAAAAACACCTGGATGCGTTCCTGTGTCCCCTGCTCTAGGTGACCCTGCCTTGGCAGTGAGGTTAAACTGGATGATCTCCAGAGGTCCCTTCCAACCCTAACCATTCTGTGAAAAAGCATGAAGTCTTTCAGTGTAATCCAGCAGAGAGGATTTGGCACTGAATGGCTGGAAAGTTGGGGCATCCCCAAGGAAGCACTAAAATGACAACTTTAACGCTCTAGTTTCAGTCTGTATGACCAGTGCTGTGGTATTACCGGGTTGGTTTTAATAGAAAAGCAGGAAGGATTTGGGTATTAACATTAGTGGTTGCCAATTGAAAATATAAATGGGAAGTTGTGGAGCTTTTAGAAGCCATATGAGCTGAAACGTTATTAAGCCAGAGCCTGTCAAAGTTCCCTTCTTGTTGTTTATTGGAATCGATAGGCTCCAAACTATTTTTTTTTTCATAGCTCATAGGCAGCCTAGCCAACAGAGGGTTACATTTACTGACCTAATGCTAACAAAAATAAATGTTACTTTGTACTCTTCCACTCTTCCAGTCTAATTATAGTTACTTGCATTGCGATTCTCTTGGTCACCTCAGGTTTTTGCTCAGGTTTTGGAATTCTTGTATCTCAGGTCCATTCTTGTATCTCAGGTCCATCTTGTATCTCAGGTCCATCTTGTATCTCAGGTCCATCAGCACTGCTAAAAATACTGCTTGCTGCAGAGTAGGAAAAGGAAATTCGGGTATTTGTTTTAGTCACAAGTGAACACATAGAGCTGTGCTTGGAGATAGCTGCCTGATTCTCACTATTGTACTTTATCTCCCTGAACTTTACAGGTTGAATATAGGGAAATCCAGGGAAAAAAATAATAATATATGAAAGTATTACAGACATAATAATTTATATATTATATACATAATTATGAATAACGTAAAAAACATTATATGCTACCGTACATATAGAAACACATTCTGGGCTTGAGTTATTGGAGCTGAAAGAGTGTCTTTATTTTGTCTAACTTCTCAGTAGTGTGCAGTGTGATAAGTACAGTATAACTTATTTTACACAGTTTGGGCTGTGTGGGGTGTTTTTCTCAAAGCAGATTTTATCAGAGCTGATGGCTTCACATGGTCTAAATGAAAAGCTTGACAACTTTTCTGTAAAAACTGAAGCCAGTGAAACAACCACCCACTCCAAACTTGAATATTAAGTTGAAAACCTAATCTGGCTTCTTCCCTGTTAAAAGTTCATATGAGCAGGGAGTCTGTTACCAGTGAGAATGATGAGTCACTGGAACAGACTGCTAAGGGAGGACTTCTTTTTTGTCAGGTTCAAGATATCAGAGTCTATTCAAAGGCCAAACAGATGGTGGTCTCTCACCTAAATTTTGGGGGGAGGTCAGAATACAGGACCTGATGATTCCCTTTTGTGTTTTTATGTGTTTGAAGTTAGTGGTATGTTCAAGTCTTAGTCTGGTTTAGAAACTTTGTTACTAGTTTGTTGTTTGTTTTATTTTAACTAGGCCAAAAAGTTCTGGCAGAAAATGTTTGTCTTCATACAGCAAATGCAAGTTTAAATACCCTGGTCATTGCTGGCTTGATTAATAAACACGGATGTGAAAGGTTTAATAGCTGTGAAACCAATTGTATGCACACAAGCTGCAGTAAAAGTAAAAATAAAATCCAACAGAACATTATTTTAAGAAAATCTTTAAAAGCTGCTTTTGTAACTTTTCCTTTTCAGGAGCACAGATTTAAGGGAGAAGTATTCTATATTTTATGAATTTAGAGTGGCACATCTTAGTTCTTGTGTCTGTACTCATAAATGAAAATTTTCATTGTAATCTTTGGCTCTGCATTTGTTGGAGAAATAATCCAATCCAAGTATTCCGTTTTGGATGCTGAGGACTACTATCAGGCCTGAAATGGTTTTCTGTTGATTACATGACCAAGAAAAATTCTGTTCAGGTCTCTGCAGTGGAGATGGCAGATAAAGCAAACTATTAAATTAAATATTATCACTCCATACAACTTGTGGCTTTCAGCAGTTTTTCCAAAGGTAAATAGCTTAGTGACATAAAGATGTGAAATCCCATTCAGAACAGCATCAGCACTTGTATTACTTTATCTCCCTGTTTTGGGATCTGAAACAATACCGAAGTCCACAGCAATATGTACCATAATGCTGTCTAAAGTTATTAAATGGCATATAGAGCCCAGGGCAGGAGAGGCAACTTGGAGCCTAAAAGTTCTCCTGTGAACTGGGTCTCCCTTCTTTTTCTATCCCTTGGGATGGTCCAATCCAGACTTGAAGTCTGAGCCTGGACTGATACGTTTCTTTTTATCCCTCCCCACCCCAGCTGCCTCAATCTGGAGAACTGTAAAATGTGCTTTATTAATCTTTCAGACTTGCTTCAAGCATAAATCACTGGAAATAAAAGATTAGAAATTTCCATGTGGTCTGATTGCTATTTCTTTCTTTGAGTTAGTGCCCTCTTGCCTGTTGGGGCACTCAGCAAATATTTAGGCATGAGCACTTGTGCTCCTGGTGTTTTTGTGGCTTTGTGTCTGGAGCAGGTTGGTAGAGTGCATTATATGGCTGGTGTAAGCTGCAAGCTTGGCAGCAGCCTGTGTCAGCATGGCATCCCTCTAAGCCTGCCTTTGCTATGTTTTGGGGGTTTTCTTCCCTGGATAAAAATCCCTCTGATATATGGTGGAATGCTGAGTGTGCAGCTTTCTTCTATGGTATTAATGAATAGCATTGTTAATAAATAATATTGCTTGTATCAGAATCTATAAAATTAATTATTGCTTAACATAAATTCCTGTTGATTTGACTTATATTCAGGATAATGAGTTTCTCATAGTAGGATATATATTCTTATATAATAATACATACTTTTTCACCTAAGAGAATATATCTATTTTTCCCATTTAGAATACAAGTTGTTTTTGTAAGTTATTACAAAGACAGTGTCAGCAAACTACTCCCTTTTTTTCTAATTGAAACGTTTTTGCTTTTATTAGTAAAAGCAAGTTCCTAAAGCCACTTTGACCTCAATAGATAATTTAAAAAGTATTTTAAGGATATTTCAATTTCAATGCTTTAACCAAGTGAAAACAGTTTCAATGTTTGACTTTGAAAACATTAGATGAATAGTTTTTGAGGTAAAACCACAAATATTTATCATAGGTTTTTAATAAATTCTTTTTCATGGGGTATTTTTCATGTATTTATAGCATAGTGCCTGTGACCTTGCAGAATAGAGTGTCATTCCTCCCAGCGTGCTGGGTGTCTGCACACCAACACAAATATATTGGGAAAGAACAGCAGTGGAATGTCTAAACACATGCTCATTAAAAGTCTTCTGCCAGCCTCAACTGGATCAATTAGATGTATATGACTGGAATGTAAGTACAAGGTGTCTGTCTGTAGCTGGAGAAGAATCACTGAAAGGATGAGATTTGATAATTAAAATCTCTTGTAACCATCCAATGGAGAAAACTCAGTCGAACAAACTGCTCTCCATGGGTATGTAAATTCATAAAAATAATTTTTTATATTAATGATGAGAATGCATAGATGGAGGGCAGGTTCTGCAGGTGCAACAAGATGCTAGTCTACATAGGACAAAAGATAACAGCAGCAGAATAAAACCCGTAAATGTTAAAAAGCATAGAATTTGGCATGCAGAGCTTGACTGGGGGCAAATATAAGGAAGAAAGAAACAATTTCAACCTCTCTGAGAAGTAATCTAATGATACCAAACACTTGCATTGAAGGGGAAAATTAGTAATGAAAAAAGAACTCCGCTCTCTGTTGATCTTTTCATTGATGTAAACGAAAGATACAGAAAATTGGAAAGAGTCTGTTGCTGACAATGCAAAGTGCAGAAAGATATATGAATAAAGCTAGGATGGGCAAAAACATAAGGAGGTGTAGCTAAAATGAATATTGGAAGAAAGCAAGAAATAAAAGATCCACAGATTAATGGATTAACAGATAATGCTGAGGTGATTGAAATGTTTTCTGAAACAGTTAATCCGTCCTGTGTAGTCAGTAGCCGTGATAAAAGCATAAAGAGTACCTTTCTAGGCTGGAGGGTGGGGGGGAAATCTGTAGGTTGCTTGGATAAGCACCAGATTTTCAATCTGGTAGGGCCTGATGAAATTAATTCCAAGGTGCTTAAAAAAACCAATTAGCTGAAGCAATCTCATGTAGTGGATTGCAATTTTGAGATAGTGGAGGGAAGTAGCAGACTCAGATTAATTGGTGCATACCTCTTCAGTGTGGGCTAAAGGGGGTGGAATGAAGAGGAAGCTGATGGATTTTAACTGTAGCTCAAAGAAAAAATACTGAACTAGTGTTGGAACACATTTTCAGTGCCTACGAAAAGAAATTGAGCAACAGCCAAAGCAGACTTATCCAGGATAAATTCTTTCAAATCCAGCATTGCTACTACTTCGGTGTTGAAGTAACAGGCCAGAGAGATTTATAATGTTAGTAGATAGATGTACTGGAGTCTTCAATGTTCACGAGTGTCTCATTAACAAGCTAGGGAATTGTGATCTATAAACTACACTTTAGTGAGTAAAATTAGCTGGAAAACCATCCCCAGAGTGCAAGCACAGTAACAAGTGCTTGGTACAGGCTCTACAAGGTCCTGTCCAGCAAAGTCTTGATTAACAAATTTCTATGCTTTGTTGAATTGCAGATTACAAGATGGGAGGGAGAGTAAGAATACTGGAGAGCAGCCATGTAATTTAAAATTATGTTAATGTTTAATGTGAGCTTGTATCATATCTTCTAGTCCTTTGGGCTTTTTTGTGAAGAAAGTTTGAAGTACTTAGTGGTGGTATGGTTGGCTAAAACAAGGCTTAAGATAATATGTTCCCAAAGAAGTGGGGATGAAAAGACTGCTGCAAAAACAAATAAAACATGAGCTAGAATGAACAATGGATCTAAATTCCAGAAAGACTTGGGATGGACATTTGGGGAAAATTTCAGTGTTAGGATAGACTATCCAGTCATCTTCATCACTAGATCTCAAACATCAGGCAGGAGCAAGGTGCTTATTTGATCTCTCCCTGGGGAAGGCAGACATTGCTAACTGGATGATTTTTTCTTTCCAGCCTCTTTTTCTGTGTTTTGTATTGGTAAGTACTTGGAGGGACTTCAAGCACCATCTAAGTCCTTTGCCTTTGATCTTCAAGATTGTATTTACCAGACAAATAGTGCTCAAACTTGTGGTCTGAAACCTGTCTCATACGTAAAACCATCAGGTGGACTTGAGGGGGCAATTATCATTACCCCTTCTTTTCTCAGGCCTTCTGCTTTAGTGGATAAATGTATCAGAATTCCATAGTTTGCCATGGGCTGTTATGGCACAGAAGAGAGGGGTCATGTCAGCAGCCAAATATATCTTCTTGTCCTAAAACCTTGAGGCACTGATTGGGATCCAGCCTTGCTTGGTAGAGGACATGGAATGGAATATCCTTCCTTTCCAAATCCTGGCAAAACACTTGTATGGTTTAAATTAAATGAGCATCCAGAAGGGATGGGAAGACTTCTACTCACAGTCAAAGCAGACATTGTGTCCTCTTCCTTTGCCACTGTGGTAGGACAAATAAAGCCCCTGCCGGGAGAGGAGGTGATAATTCCTGTGTGTGCATCCATAAAGGATAAAACAGGAGGAGTCACTTTTCTGTTTCCTTGCTGTATTTGTTCTAGCAATGTGAACTCACATCAGAATTCACTCTTTGCTTTGTGAGTGCTCCATGCCTGAGCTCTGTGGTGCATGCTTCTTAAGAGTGATAAGGGTGAAAATTATGCTCATTGCTCCCAAATGGTTTATCCTGATGAGTGGTATTATGGAAGACTAGCTAACTTTGCAAATCTTTATAATCTTCTTTGGTGTAATCTTTGGTAAATGACTTTATAACTTATCTAAAGTCTTTTTTAGCCTTCCTGTACAACACAAGTAATTTTCTTTAGTGAACTTTGAGATCTGTAGGTAGGCAGATAGATCTGTTAGGTTGTGGGATTTCTTTTGTCCAGGTTAATTTGACTGTGTCCTGCTGCATGATAGGGATGTTCCCCTGCAATGCTTACTGTTGGTCAGCCACCATGGAAAGTGTCTGAAAGTTGAAATTTGAAGTCTGTTCAAGCTTAAGAATTTAAATATGGTATCCTCACTGGTGGTGGTGAATCTGATCCATCTGGAAGCTGACTAGTCTCTGCACAATGCCAATACCTAAATCAGTTCCTGTTTCTCATAGTGCTCTTGTATAAAGTGAATTAAAACATCCTTTTGTGTGAGTTCACTTCATAGCAAAACTAAGTTCTGTCTCTTCCTGCCACTGGATGGAATGGATTTAATTATTCATTGTACGTTCCTCCCATCAAAATCTATGTGTCGCTTTACCAGATCACTAGTTTAGAAAACATCTGTCTGTTAGGAGCTTTTTTGGTGGTGTTCTATACTCTTGCTTTTCTCAATATTGAGAGAGAATACTGAGCTAATGACATGATGTTTTTAAATGATAGTCTTATTTACAGCTTCTGCTGCCTCCGCAGTATTTATTGTAAACATATTCTGATGATAGGTCTACCATGTGTGTGGGACGAGGCTGGCTGGAGATGTTAAGGGTGAAGAATTAATCTTGACATGTCAGGGAATATTCTGAGCAGTGGCGTGAACATATTTTTTAAAAACTTAAATTGTCAATAACATTTAGATGCCCTTATCTGCCTCTTCCCTCATTCAGCCTACTTGCCTCCTTTCTTAAGGCTTCAGTCTGTTGAGAGAGATGAGGGGAAATTTTCTCTTGTCGAGCTTGTCAGCTGCAGAATTGCCTGACCTTGGGAATGTCTTTGGTTGGAATAAGGAGTTGCTTGAAAACAGTGGAGGTTCTCAAAGTGATGCAAAATAGGGTATCTGGGGCACTTCTAATGCTGTTTCTGTGTTTGCAGCCTCTCCATAATTTTCCATGCTAACGATATGCCATTCTTCTTGTATGGAAATGAGCTTTGCTTAGTCAACTTTTTCTTATAATTGTTCAAAATGACTTGATCTGTAAATTTATAAGTTTATGTGATTCTGCTGAATTGATTTTCAGGACATCATAACTGGAATTTTTATTTTTGAAAGAAGTGAAGCATGAAGCACACATTTGATAATATCTTGGTTGATATTTATTTTTTGTCTGCATTGAAGTGCTTTAAAACTGAAAAAAAGTCAAACACTAATGTTTCCTTATCTCTTACTTTTTAATAATGAGGTAAGCAATTATAGGATGTACACTGGTGGCTTAGTTAAAAAAGGTTTGCTTCCTGTCTTTTTTTTTTTTAATAGGAGCTAATACCAAGAGATCTGCAGAAACCAGAAATGCTTCAGCTTGAATGCATTTTGTAAATAACAGCATCTGTTCTCCTGATCTAGCAGTTGCTAAGTCACACGAGCTCTTTTTCAAACTTTTTTAAACTTTCTTTTGATTCTGCTTCTCTTTCTAGAGGTAATTTTAGAAGTTGGCTGTTCATTTCAACTCATAACTGGATACGATCCTTTCCAGTCTACACTCATATTCTAGTGTCAGCTTAGGTCACTATCTGAAATAGTTTTTCTTGCTCTGACACTAATAATGTATGGGTAGCAGTGATCCTTCCCCTCTCTGTGTTGATTTTCCTTGAAGTTCTGCTCTAAGTTTCCAAAAAGCTAATTTATTTATCGTTTTTTGGGGTTTTTTAAATCATACATTTTGTTTGTCCTGTTTATTATATAAATAACTGTCTTCATTTTGGGCTCTTGGCATACGTTTGGATGCTTTTTGTTCACAAATGGGGAAATTTTATGTATCTTGAGGAGATGTTCAAGCAAAGGGAAAAGTTAAGATTTTGGAATGTTTTGTAAATTAGCGTACAATATTAAGTAAAAAAAAAGAAGTATGGACATCTAGGTTATGTAAAATAATGTATCTTCTGTTACCCTAACCAAAGTATATTACTTTAAAGAAAATGACATTGTCTTACTGTGACAAGTGCAAAGCAAGCACTGAAGAAATACTTGCTGTTTTGTCATCTTACTCTTGACTTTTTCTTCAGGTCAGGGTTTCTCCTTTTGAAATAAACATAGTGGAAAAGTACTGAATATACCATTGTGGGCCAGAAAAAATAGTTTTGAAAGCTTGATTATATTTTCCTGTGGATACTGAGTGTTTAAATTTCCAAAAATATGGTTTGCTGTCAGTATGGTTTTCTATTCCAGTAAATTGTTTACAGTTTAAGAGGGATTGGAGGGTGGGAAAAGCTTAGGTCTCTCTCCAGAAATCAAGTGAAACATGGAAATCTTCACTTGAAGCTACATTAATTAATTAAATACAAAAAGCTAAGTGGTGGCATTTTTTCTTGTTTACTGCTTTCCTGATGTTTTCAGTGACTTTTTTTTTTTTTTTTTTTTTTTTTTTTTTTTTTTTTTTCTGGAAAGCTTAGGTTAGATTACTGCCAAAAGTTGGTTTGGAAAGGTGAACTGGTTTAGTTCTATTTAAACCCAGTAAACAATTAACCATTTTCCTTACTTCAGCTTTATGTAGAAACCAAGCTTATTCTTTCATGTAATTTTGAGTTAAAAGTATCACCCAGTGTTGTGTTCTAGTGCAAGAATATTACCCCAAAATACACTGGGCTGGTATTTTAAAAATAGAGGTGATGCTACTTATGTAATCTGATAATGTGTCCCTTCTGTGCAACTGCAAGAACTTACTTTCAATTCAGGCCCTGTGCTATAGAAAAGCACTGAAAACTGCTTCTGAGAACATGTGGGGTTTTTTTTCCCTGTAAATTAGTTAGAAATTGTAACTTCTTTTCACTACTCTATGCCTTCTGGAGTCAGTAATAAAGTTTTCCTGGTTGCATGTTCCTGGCAAATCCTTTGTCTGCCTAAATAGCTGACTGGCTTTGTGGGCCTTAGCTTTGAGACTCAAGGTGTAACCACCTCTTCACCAAATTTCCCTCCCTGGGATATTCCTGCTTGCTACTGAATTGTTTTTAAACAGTTTTCTTCTGAGACAAATCTTTTTGTCAGGGATTCCTTAACTCCTAGGGAGTAAACATGGAAGAATATGACATTTATTCAAAGGAGGAACAAACTTGAAAATGCAAACTTATTTAAAGCTCTAAAGCCTTTCCTGTGTGCCTTTTTTTTTTTTTTTTTTTTGAAGGGGGGATGGTGTTTGTTTTTGGGAGGAGGAGAACCTCTTTTCTGAAAGATTTTTTTCCATTGCAGCTTGTTGCTGGTGTTTTGGTGCAACAAAACTTTAAGCTTTAAATGCAGCCTGTTTGCCAACAGTACATTCCACTCAGATTAAACTGCTTGTTTCGATTTTCCATGTATTTAAATTTTAGTTCTAAACTAGTTTCACACTGATATCCATGTAGAAGAAAGACTGAGGAAAGGAAAAAGTTTAAGAAAAACTTTCTATTTCTGTGCATCTCGAGTCAGTGCTGAGTGCAAACTTATGTCCCTTTAACAGTACTAAATATTTGGCAACTGCCGTGCACAAAACGTTTTCTGGAGCTCATCATGTTATGAAGATAAGTCCTTACCAGGATAAGATTGCTTTTGATATTTGCTGTAACTTCCTTTGTGTCCATTCTGTCCTTCCTACTTGTGTTACAGAAAAGATTTTGGAAACCTTGTAACTTCACCTAGATTACTTTTTTTTTTTAAGAGTTATGTTTGTAATGGTTGCTTATATTTACTCAGAAATTGATATATAATAGTGTTCTGTAAGAGAAGTTTAATTCTGGCATTTTTATTGCTATTGTTCTGTTCCACGAGGCAGGAAAATAAGCCAAATGGAAATGTTTTTGTCTGGGTTTTAGAAGGCATATTGGTATCTTGGCTTGTGGTGTTCTGCTTTTCTAACTATTCAGAACATGGCAGCTCTGCTTGGCTGATACTGTCTGTAATCTGTCAGAAGAGTGTGTGTAAACTGGGAATGTCAAATGTTGCTTCTCTTTCCTTCATTATTTGGTGTCAGGCCTTTCTGTTAAAGGATTCAAGGATTTGAGTAAGGTTTCACTAGGAATGAAAGCTATTTTTTAATGCAGAAGATACCATTTGTATTGCACAATGTAAAATATCTTAATTTTAGATTCTAAAGGTAGTAGTTAACTCTTTGTAGCTTATGCATTAAGTGAATACCTGAGATTGAAGCATAGACTGTTTTGTGTTCTTTCTACTTTTTAGAGTTTTCTGTATGTTTGTGTATGATGATAAAAGACTTGGGAAAAGTGCTGGTTTTATACACTCGGAATTTGGTGTGCAGATCATTACTCCTAGGCGTGGTGGAAAATATGGCTTCTTTATGGTGCTTCCAGTGCAAAAATTAATTTTGTAGTGGTGAGCTGTGGTATGCTTCCCATATATGTGGCTTCCACCTATGATCCTCCTCTTGGAGCCCAAGGTCTGCAGTGCAGTGTGTCACGCATCCGTGTGTTTTGGGGAGAGGTACAGTTCTTGTATATTAGATCTCTGGGGTAGGGTAGCCACATGGCTCGAAAGTATTTTCCAGTTGTAATAAATCTTCATGCATCTGCATAAAAACATGCTAAGATGATTGCAAAGTTCTACTGAAAATCTCACACGGAAGCTAGATTTGCTGTCTGTTCCCTGAAAACATAGTTGCTAAAAAATACTTGGGAAGATGTCCTGAGGTTAAAAAAACTAAAGCACTTTACAAAGAATAAAATCAGATTTTAATACTATCTTCTAAACCTCTTCTTGATTGTGTTGGGGAACTGAGAATTTCTCTAGATGCACATTCACAAATTCCCTGTTTAAAGATGACTTCAGGAATAAACATGCCCTTTGAGGAATAAAATGTCTTCTAAGATATAATCTCAAGAGTTTATGCCAGGGATGCCAGTGTGGGAGGGCTAAAGCTCTAAGTTTTGATGAAAGTCTATGGCTTTACTGCAAACTTATCCCAGGTTATCCTTTGCTAATATAACCTGTCTGATTCTGGCCTGTGTGATGATCTGGTGTGAGAGTTTTCTTTTCATACGTAGCTGTTTTAGACAGCTGTAAGGAGACACCTTCTTGATTCCATAACAGAAGCAAACATACAAGTCTATCATCATGTGTTTTCAAAACTTCAGCAGAAAAATGAATACTGATTTTTAAAAGATTTGCTCTATGTACTTGTTGTGGGTAGAGTGACAAGCCCTGCTGCTGAGCCACAAGGAGCAGAAAGGAACCCCTTGCTTTCTAAACTCCTTCTCAGAGAGGGATCCAGGTGTGGCTGGATCCAATCTTAGCCCCAGAATTCTTTACTTGGCAGTATTAAAGCTGAAACTACTAGCAATGTATGTATAGGATAGTATAGTGCGCTACTGCAAAGCCTAGCAAGAAGGAATAATTAAGTAGACATGGATGTAACTCACCATACCAATGCTCATGGGCAGATCTCTTAACCTTGAGGAGTATCAAGAGGGAATATGTTAGAGGAACCTAACCATATGAAAATGGACTGGACTTTCATAGTATAAAGTGATTGACTGCCAATTGTATGTCTGCCAGGTCAGCTTAGCAGCTTGTCTGCCAAATCTTTGCCTCACTATCAGGATGCTAATTTGGAGTTAGTTAGCCAGACTGGTTTTAGCCTATTTCAACAGCAAAACCAGTACATGGCTTGAGCTCGGCCCACCACTGATAGTTTTGCAAATAGGACATCATCCAAGTTGCTTGACCACATTCCAGGGCAGAGTATCCTGCTACAGTACTATTTGAATATTTGTTTAAAAATAAGAGTATACAATCCAACTAGGCAGGACTTGTAAAAAGCATTTGAGCTCCTTTGTTGTCTAAAACTGCCAAGAAATGTGCAAATCAAATTGGAAAGAGCATGTGATGTAAGTTTTTATTAAGTATATACAATATAAGAGACAGGCAATCTAACAAAGAACTAACTCTAAATTTTTAAGCCAAGCATAATTGATTTTGAAATAGAATTAAGTTATTCTCCTAGGGATAATATCATGTGAAATATCTTCTCCTTCTGTACATAACAGAAGCTGGGGATATTATAATTTAATAGCTTTATTTGAGATTTGATTCCTTTATCTGGTGCAACACTAGATTCTGATGCTTATTGAAATCAAGCCCTCCATCTCCAACAGACTAAGACAGTATTCACATGGATAATAGACTGTAAACTACTTTCTTTTCAAAGTTTGTGCTCCTGAATATTGAGCTCTCTTTGAGAAGTCTTGAACCCTGAGACTTTGAAATGGCATGGGGAAGCTTCTTCTAAGAAGTTGAGTTTTTAACAATTCTGAAGATTATAGAATGATAAAGAATTGAAGCAGCATGCTGTATAATATTCTGTTGCAACAATCTGATTATTATAAGCAAATATAGAAGAGAAGCTGCTATTATGTCCTTGAGGCAGTTGCTTTCCTTCACTTAATTAGATGGGATAATGACTCTTCACAGAGTATGGTCTGATTTGGAAATCTGCCATCATCTGCAGGAGAGCATCCTAAAGGGAATGCTCTCATTATTGATGCAAGTTCTAAATCTGTAGAAGGATCTGTCTACACTCTCTTGTAGTGGAAATGAAGTCCAGGAAATGTGTGGGGCAGATTATTTAATAAAGAATGAATTTTATATTTTTACCCCCTTGCCTCTGTAAATGTATTGGATTTGCATGGCAAAGTTTTGGTTGTGGAGCAGCTACAGGGATGACTTCTGTGAAAAGCTGCTGAAAACTTCCCCTGTGTCCCATTGGCTCCAAGATGGGCCTGTCACTGGCCAAGGCTGAGCCCATCAGTGACAGTGGTAGTACCGCTGGGATAATGTCTTTTAAGAAAGGGGAAAAAAACCTGGGCAATAGCAACTGCAGTGTGAGAAGAGAGGAGTGAGAGTATGTGGTAGAAACATCTCTGCAGACAAGGACAGTGAAGGAGGAGGGGGAAGTGGTGTTTCAGGCACTGGAGCCAAGATTCTGTTGCAGCCTGTAGTCCAGACCATGGTGAGGTGGGATGTCCCAGTAGAGCTATGTGGTGGAGCAGATCTCCGCCTACAGCCTGTGGAGGATCCCACCCCAGAGCAGATGGATGCCTGAGGAAGTCTGGGAGCCTGTGCTGTAGCAGGCTCCTGGCAGGACCTGTGGACCTGTGGAGAGAGGAGCTGTAGAGGGTTTGCTGGCAGGATTTGTGACCCTAAGGGGGATCCATGCTGGAGCAGTCTGTTCCTGAACGGCTGCACCGCACTGGAAGGGACCCAAGCTGGAGCAGTTCATGAAGAACTGCAGCCCCGAGGAGAAGGATGCTCTTTGGAGAAGTTCCTGGAGAACTGCCTCCTGTGGGAGGGACCCGTGGAGCAGGGGAGGAAGGAACAGCAGAGACAATGTATCTGACCACAACCCCATTCCCTGTTCTTCTGCATTGCTAGGGAAGAGGAAGTAGAGAAAATTGTGAGGGAAGTTAAGCCAAGGAAGAAGGTGGGGTTGAGAGGATAAGATCTTTGAAAATTTGTGTTTATTTCTCATTACCTTACTCTGATTTATTAATAATTTAAATTAATTTCCCCAAATCGAGTATGTTTTGCCTGTGATGGTAACTGGTGAGTGAGTGATCTCTCCCTGTCCTTACCTTGACCCATGAGCTTTAGTTGTTACATTCTGTCTCCCTGTGTAGCTGAGGAAGGGAGGGATAGAGCAGCTTTGGTGAGGATCTGGCATACAGCCAGCATCAACCCACCGCAATATTGGAACTAGTCCTCTGCTGGTGTTTTTTGAGAGTGAAATTTAAAATTTGCTGGAATAGCAGTGTTTATTTGGTTGTTACAAACTTGAATGGTATCTCAAAAAAAGACTTTTTGTGAAAATGTGCTGCTTTTGACAAAGTGCTTGCAGGGAAAGGCTTCCTCAGTAATGAGTGAAAGTCCCATGAAGAATAGGAAGAAAAATACACTTGGAATAGCCAAAAACTATGAGCATGAAGGTCTCACATTCCAGTCTCTGGTTTGCCTCTCTCAGGTGAGCGACTTGAGAAGGCAGTTGAACAGACAAAGTAGATCTTCTCAAGCAGTAGAAATTTAATGTTTTCATTTAAGGTAGTAAAAAACTTAGAGCATTTGCCTTGGGTGTATGAGTATCTCATTCAAGCATGAGTGGGATCTGTACTTAACTGGAATTTGAAACTTGCTCTGCTTCATCTCAAAACTTAACTTGGTCCTAAAGGTCTTTTTTATTGACAAGATGTCACATTGAGAAATAAGTACCTGAGGTCTTAATACTTCATCACATTAGGAAAAATCCACATTTTGTCCAGATGCGGTGACATTTATTTACCTCAGTCCAAAAGTGTTTTATATTAAAGCCAAAGTAGTGAGGAAGCTCTGAAGGCCCTGTGAGGTGGGTGAAGGATTTAACCTGAATAGTGGTAATCCAGTTAGAGTAATGAGGTGAGTTGAGCAAAAATTTTGGTGAAGACTGAAATATGCTAAAATACTTTTCCCAATCATAACATTCTGTATTTATCTTCTGTTTCTTTTTAGAACACTTGTAAATGTGTTGACTTTAGAAAACTAGGATAAAGTACATGTCTGTATAGCTTTTTTTAAAGTTCAGCTTCTGGGATCTTTTTTTGAAGAGGGGGAAAGCGTATTTTGTGCTACAGAATTAGGACACAATTTTTTTTGTACCACTAGAGGAAAGAAAGCATTTTTTCTTTATTCAGATGAAGCTTATTATTATATTAAACACATCTTTTTAATTAGATTGTTGTGGATGGATTTGGCAGTTTGGGGGTTTTCCCTTGATTTTTTTCTGGAAATTTTAATTTTGAACTGGACTATTTATTGTCTCAGCAGTAGTATTTTGGCCCCTTACTCTCACATTTGGAGGGAACTGCCCTACTGAGGGTAGTTATATTAATACCATCACATGATCTAAAAATTATAGATTCAAAATAAACCAGCAGGTACTTCATTAAAAGTGTTGTGTACCACAGACATTATCCTGAAGAAAATCACAACTGCTTATTATTCCTGGGAGCAGCCCTGAATTGCCAGAGTGGCTGCTCCCGTGTGGCAGAGTGAAGCATACATGTGCTTGCAGGGTTGAGGCCCTGCGCTGGTTGGTCTGTCCAGGAGCATCTTGAAACCTTGCTGCAGGAGCCTGTTTCAGAACTCTCTTAGTACTTCCATTTATTATGAATTTATTATGTATGTCTCCTTTTACAGGTTTCAGGTTTCCTGGAGCTTCAGTGGCCATAAGGTTTGTGATCTGTGCCAAACAGACACTCATGCTTGTCTCTTAAGCAAGTATCTCTACTGTGAGTAGATAGATGCAGGAAGCAAGTTTTGGATGGGCCAAATTGGGGCCTGGAAGCACAGTGTCTCCATTTTTTGTGGTGTTGTTCCTTTCAGCAGGGCCTGAGAGGTTAAATGTAATGTCACATGAATGCAGCTGCAGTATTTTCAGGACTAAATTGGCTCTGTGTGGGCTACCAGGTGTGCCAGTTACCACAGCAGTAAATAGACATTCCTCACTTGTACATGCTTCACAGAATCCACATGGAATGAACTTAAGCTGGTGCACCTGCTCAAGGAAGATGTAATGAATTTGAAGGAACACTTGGGGGAGACTTCATGTCTCATGTTTGTTTCCAGTTTTTGATTTGTTTGAAGTAACGTCAATATGAATTGAGATGTATTGCTCTAAAACTCTTGAAAAATGAAACTTTTGTCCTTTTTGTCTCATGCTATTTCAGGTTGCAGAATAGTAACGTGAAAACTTCTTGAGATGGGGCATATTTTTAGGTATTTTTTGTTGGTAATGATATCTTGCTAATTTTCTTTGGAAATAATGTAATTGTAACTGACTTTAAGGTATGAAAGCAGTGATAATTGGCACAGTTATAGGAAAGAGAAAAGAGGAGCATGCATGAATAAGAAGTTTGTGATAGTAGGTGAATCAGCACTTTTTGTATAAATTATGAATGCTTACCACTATATTCAAGTTTCATGCCTATTTCTATTTTAATTCATGATTGTCACTGTTTCAGATTTGTAAGGCATTTCTCTCCAACTGAAACTTCCCTAATTTTACCTCTGTAGTGTTAATGAAGACTTTGCATCAATGTCTTTTAAAAAAACAAAACTGAAAGAAGGCACTAACTGCAAGAAGACACCTCTTCTGAACAGAGGAGGCATACATTCCCACATATTAAAAAAAAAAAGCCAAAACAACAGAAAAAAACCCCTACCTAACTACAGTGATGTTTTAATAATTGAAAGAGTTGGGGTCAGAAAGCTGAGGTTTGTGAAGGATATCTGTCCTGAGTATGTATGATGCTGTCTTCTGTTGCTGGGCATAGATGGTGTAGACTTGCCCCGATCTAACCAGAAAATACTAGTATAGGTACTAAGTGAAAATAATAGCCGTAATCAGTCTATTTTCTTTTTCTGAAGGATCTAGCAAGGGATCTATATGAAGGACTTTAAGGGAAATGAAATTGTTAGAAAACTTCAGTGAATAACTCTTAACTTTAATTTTGAGCTTACCGGTGAAGAATTTTAAACTAGCACCTGGCAGCTAACCAGTTTTCTAAAAACAGGTTCAACAAAAGAGTAGATTCTAGCTGGGAAGAGAGGACTGACATTTGATGTTTAGGACTTTTTAGTTCCCGTTAAACAAAATTAACCAATAATCATGTTTAAGCTGTCTCTGGAATAAAATAAGTTTTTCTGCCAAACTGTATTATCTTAAGTAAAATAATGTATTGTATGGTAGTGTCGCTATTTTCTTTTTTTATTTTTCTATTTCAAGCAGAGTAAAACTACTGCATTGTCAAGGCTAAAATCTATTTATATACTGTTAATTGTCCACTGTTATAAAGAGAGATAGTGGAAAATAGAATTCTTTGCTAGAAGAAACTGTATTATTTCGTCTATGTCTGTGGTGCATTACACAGGAGTTGTTGGTGTGTGCTCAAAGGAACCCTCCATGGTAAAACTTCCTGGCTGCATTTTAGCTTTTATCCGGCTGTATGGCAAGGCCTCATCCAGTGGGAAAGGTGCTCAACCATGGCTGTAGCAATGACCCAGCAGACTGCGTGTGTCCCCAAAGATTTACTACCAGTGTCTAATGCAGCAAAACATAGGTGGTATTTTTAATGAAAGAAGCAGGGCTGGAGCTTGTGGCCTCTTAGATGCAAATACTTTTCAGATTGTTTCAACTCCCTTACTATATGTATGCAACTGAAGGAGTTAGCTTGTATCTTGGAAGTGTTTTCAGATGCAATGCTCTACTGTTTCTTACATTTTGTTATTTACTGTTTCTTACAGCCTCCTACAGGTGAATGGCAATTCAGCCACTTAGGGTACATTTAGGTCATGATTGTGACAGATCTTACAATGCAGTATTTTCATTGACCAGTTTGTCCCTGCTTTATCATTGATGTATCATTCACAATAATAGTAAAAGAGATGAAGTTCTGCAACAGATGGCACTATAGGAAAAGGTAACCCTAACTCTCTATAGTAGAATGTGAACTTAAAAATTGAGAGTTGAAATAATGTCGGTAGACTCAACTTCTGGGAGTTGCTAGCATCAGAATGCTTTGCTTTTCAAACCTAATGCTTTTTATAGTACAGCTGGTGGGGTTTTTTGGTTGGTTGGGTTTTAGGGGTTTGTTCGTTTAAAATGGAGTAAGATACCTTCAGATTTCTGCACTTACAGCCAGCAACATGGGGATTCCTCTGTCCTGTGTTATAATTATTTGTCAAGACAAATGTTCTGGTTTTCACTAAGTCACTGAAAGACAATTATGCAGCCTAAAGACAGGAGCTGAGTTCAGGAAGCTTGTGTTTATGACCCAACTCAGAGCTTCAAAACTCAGGATCCTTCTAACTGTATACCTAAAGTCAGTGAGCATCTAGGTAGAACCTCATCAGATGCTCAGCCATGCTTAAGGGTGTTTCGGGTTTGGAAGTGGGCAGTAGTTTCATGCCTGTGCTCGAGCAAGCTCACTCTGGATCCAGAGATTAAATGTTTCCTTCTATCTCCTCTTGGGTCTTGCAGAACATGGTGTTCTTGGAGCATGTTTACTGAAGACCTATCAGATGGGCTTTGCACAAAACAAACCAGAACTACCCCTCCCACTCCTGAGTAATAGCTTAGTGGTTAGAGCATTCCCAAAGAGTGAGGACTCTGGGTTCAGCACATTTCTCCCTGAGGGGGTTCAAAGTCATACCCCTTACATGCCTAGGCACCCAAGGTGAGAGAACTGAACTAGCTTTTGCTCTCATTTCTGGGCCTGTGAACAACTTCAGAATTGCATGTAAAGCGGGACTAATGCAGTTGGAAGTGCTGGCTGTGTTGCCATCATCAAACAACTTAACTTTGTTTAGAGAGGAGGTGAAATCACCTTGGACCCTTTAATGATTTGGACTTGGCCTCTATCTTGTTAAAGTGATCTCACTGCTGAGGTGAGAGTGCCAGTCTCTGGGCTTGAGGTGGTGGTCATGAGGAGATGCAGTTGCTTTTTTGTGGTGGGCAGAAAGCTCTAGCACAGTGAGAGATGAGACTGATAAGGCACTCCTGTCTTTGGTGCTTCCTGTTGGCTGATTTAGGTGACTTCCAACTTGACCTACAGGTTTTGTGAATGCTAGTTAAGGTGCAATACCCTCCTCAATTTCTGTATAATTGTAGTAAATATAACTTTTGTGCTCCTGGGTAATAGAGTGAAGCGTGGTCTTTGCTAAGAGATTCAGACGCTTAAGAAATATTGTCTTCAACATCATTGGACTTGTCTGTACAGTGTAAAATTTGACCTTCCATTAAGGTGGTACTTCCTTGAAATACTATTTAGAGGCTTCTACACTAGATTACTAAACTGCCTTTGTTATGTTTCTGTGGTGAGAATGCACATGAAACTTCCAGCTGACAAGCATTTGAAAAGGCAGTTGAAAGTGGAGATGTTTTGTCATTTGTTTCTTGCACACATTTATAGTACACAGTCTGTGCTAATGCATAAGGGCAGTCATCCCCACATGCTGCTAAGCATCTTTTTCTTCAGTGAGGGTCTTTCCTGAATGCTTGAGAACTTCTCTCTCCCTTCCTATATCTCCAGACTTCTTCTAATTCATATCCCCTCATACCTGTGGGCTCTGTAGGTTCATTCTTCCTTTGTAACTGACTGGTGCTAGAAGCTCTTGGTGGACGTTTGAACCAAAACTGGGTGTCTCTTGGTATTTTTTGTGAGTTTTCTATTTATCTTTAGTTTTGAAGAAAAATGTTTGCATATGGAAGTGTCCATTAAGGGAAAAGAGGAACAGTTCTTTAAAATATCAACCAGTGTTTGTATAAGACTTCATAGAACAGTTTGGCACCTAGAAGGGAAATAATTGGTCTCTAGTGGATTTGCAACTTGCTTTCAAAATACAAGGGCAACAAGATGTGAGTAACCTGCACTACTGCAGCTAAGTGGCTGAAACAGGGTTACAGAACCAGCAGAACAGTCTGGAGGAAGAACGAAACAGTGTCAACAAGTATTGTACACTGGTTTGAGTTTAATAGAGGGTGAAGCTGAAATTCTTCTTGAAGAGAACTGTGTATTCTTGTTGCTATTTAAGTTTTCCCATGTCAAGCTTTTTCCCTTGACTGTACTATGCAGGAACTAGATCATTAGCATTAGAAGAACCTGAAGTTCTTCCAAGTTTATATTCAGGCCAAATGAAGTAAGCCTCAAGCAAACATGCAACTAGATGACATAATAACATATATTAAATGTGCAGAGGCCTTTTTGTTTCCCCATCTCCTAGCTATATCGAACAATAGGAGATGAAATACATGTCTCTTTAGTGACACTGGGCTTCAAATCTGCTTAATAGACCTTTTTTCAAACATAGATCTGTGCACAGTTGAATCTTGCTCATAGTGGATGGCCGTGGGCATTCTGAAATGCTAGAGGTTTCGTGAACAGTACCATGAAAATCTGCAACCTGAAGACCACCTGAGTGTTTCTCTGTGACTGAACTCACAGAGTATGCTCTAACACTTCTCTTCACGCTCAGACCTTCTGATTTTAGGGTAACTTCCCATGATTGGACATGGACTAAATTACCATTAACTTTGGAGTAGCTCATCTATAAAAACTGACTTGTCTGATTTGCTGTGTAAAATACGTCAGCTGGGGAGCGTGCTGTCAATTGCTGTGGCTGAAGTGACAAGATTTAACTCACAAGATGGTGGTAAAATGATTGTTTGCAGTTGTGTGAACTTATTATGGTAACAGCTCTTATTAATGTTTACTTTTCCTTCTGTGTTAAAGCATGCCTGCATGCTAAAGCATATATTCCAGCATCTTCAAAACTTTTTCTTAAAGGATTTTGGAAAGGAAGGAAATGTAGCAAATGCCAAACATCAAGTGGTGCTGTAGACAATTATTGGTTTAATCTATTGGCAGTAGATTAAAGAAGGTGGCTGATGATGGCCTCTTCTTCCTTGTTTTCCCACAAGACTGGGCTAATGGCTTTCACCCTACCTTCCCCAAGTGACATGAATTAGTTATACGATACCTGGGGTGACTGTTTAGTGACGTCCTGGTTGTAAAAGCTGTTATGAACATCAGAAACCTAGAGTTATAAATATGGAACTTCAAAATAGTCTGGGATTTTTTTGTTTGGTTCATTGTTGTTTCTGGAATAGCTAGCATAAAACCAAAGGCTGGCCCATTGTCAGGTTAGCAGACTTCCTTTTTGGCGATTCCTTCCCTCTTCTGTGAAGTTGTAATCTTCAAAATATCAAATGGAGAAACAAGCAACAAAACCAAAGGAAAACAAAAACCCCATAGCTTTCCTTTTAAGATGAAGTTATCAATGTCCTTGAAAAGATGGAGTCAGCCCTTTATTGTAGATCATTACATTTTGGGTGTGGAACCAGGGAAAGTAGCAGTTTGTGCAAAACTGGAGGCTGGTAAGGCTGTGCTTGTGTAATGGTCTGCTTGATTTCTCCCTGCTGGAAATCTGGGAATGTCCCTGGCCTAAATGGTGGACATCTATTAATTTGATCTATGCCACAGTGACTTGCTTCTTGTGGACCCCTTATGCATTGTTAGACCCAATAGTTGGTTGGGAAGAGGGTGGTTTATGGAGGCTTTAGTGACTGTAGTTAGACCTGTACCTGGACCAGATTTCAGGAGTAGCCCTGAGCTTCTACAGTTTACATTGTCTGAGTGCTGGTTTGTGAGTTTTACCTTTTAGACAAACCACTCTATAAACTGAAGGGGAAAAACAGGTGCTGAACTCTGGCATTAGGCTTTCCTGGAACGAGGACACAGTCCAGGCTCAAATAATGACATTTCTTCTAGTGATTTCTTTTCTTCCTTCTTAGAGTAGTAGAATTTGAGATGTGTTTTTCAGCAGATGACAGTCTAGCAGGTTGCACCTCTGGCTCAAGATATCAGCCTGTTGAATAGAGGCTTTTGGGCTCACTGCTTCAGGTGAGTTTGGAGCCAGGCAGAGCCTTGCGCAGCCATGCTGGGAGCGGTGCTCAGAGCTGAGCAGTGGTTGTAATGCTTGCTGGCTTATTTGGAGACAGAGCTGAAACAAGAGATGAAGTCTTGTTACTGTTTCTGGAGTGGGAAAGACAGAAGTACAGGTTGGTGAGGGAGAGCAACACAGTAGCATGTGACGTTAGGAAGACTTTTCTAACAGTTGTTCAGTGTTACCTCCCCTTCACTGGTACACTCTGGGAAAGGAAAATTCTGTAGTCCATGAAGGTTGTGAGAACATAAAGCTTTGAGAATATTTTCAAAGCTAAGCAGTATTTTTCAGTAAGAGCTTTGTGTGAGTGTTTATATGGGGCAGTAGAGAAAGGTATTAGGAGAAAGCATAGCTAATAGTAACGCAATAAATATTGCTTTAGAATTTATGCACCTCTGGCTGACTGTTAAGTGTTCTTGTCCTTGAAAAGTGCCATGTGAAATATGAAGATTTCTGTAGAAAAAAAGTTTTAGAAACCTTTTTGCCTGTTTTAACCTTTTAATAGTCTGATTACCAAATGGTAGGGAAATAAAAGTTCATTCAACATTAGATTGTTGAGACAACTAAGTACTGAATCATAACTCTAACGCCTGTTCTGTGCCGACTGCCAAATAAAATCATGTTATTGGAATGAAGTGCATATATCCTGCTAAGGCACAAGAATACTTGGCAGTTAGCAGCCAATCACTTCACTAAACTCCACAGCCTGGGACTATAAGGAAAGAGTGGAACTTGCAAGTATTAGATTGGCAGAATTTGAAAATGAAAGCAACATGAATGGTAAAATCCATTCAATAAATGTCTTTATTCCCAGGCTAATAAAGATTTTTGACTCTAGTATTTTTGTGCAAATTCTCAATTTTCATGTTAATTAAATTAATTTTAAGTTAATTAAGTTAATTAAAAGCTGTGGCTTTTTTTACACTTACTCTGCACCATCAAACTCATCCATGTTTTCCCTATTAATTTTCTTTGAGGTAGACCATCTCTGTTCTCTGATTTTCAGATTCCATTTTCTGTCTCAGCTGTCTGGGCATAGATCATATTCATGTCTGATGACTTGATGTCTACCTTAGTATATCCTAAACTGAACTCCTTTCAGCTTTTCCCTTCCCTGTTCTGTCATCGTCATCTCACTGCTCTTGCTTCCTACTTTGCCATCATCTTACTATTTTCCTACGGTGTCACATGATGCCAACATTCATGTTGTGTCATGAAATCAAAACTTTGTTTTTAAAGATCTGTTCAGTTCCACTGGTGCTTACCACATAAAAGTATTGATTTCTGTACTGACTGTACAGCCAGGCCCTGCCCAACTTTGTGTGCCCATAAGGCACATAGCTTGCTGGGACTGTATCAATAACAGCCCTTCCAGATTGCACATTCTTGCATCATGCAGGATGCAGAGCTGCAGGAATGCGTCCCACTGACGCATAACAGAAGAAGGTACTGCTGTGGCAGGACATGGGGGTGGGGAGGTGAGGAAATAAAGCAAACAAAGTTCAGCTGTCTGAAATATCAAATGAAAGAAAAACTGTCAAGCTGGGGGAGGTCACAATTTAGTGTTGCGGCTCCTTGACAGAGTATGACAATTTAGGATTATCTGCATAAATCTAAGATACTGCTGAAAGCAGGTAAGCATAGTAGAATCTTTCTGGTTTGTTTGGCGTTGTGTTTGTTACTTTGACATGTTTTTTTCATGCTGGTTGTGCAAAGGTTTTTTGCACAGTTTTTCCAGTCCTTACTGGTAAACCAAAAGAAAACACCTTGGTAGCGTGACTTAACTGTGTATTGTGTTACCATTAGAATAATATTCAAAATGTCTACTTTAGGTCTGTCTGAATACAGAAAATTACAGTCCCTGTCCTGAAATTCTCCTTAAAGGTGCTAAGTTTCTCTAACAGCCTTAAAACTGATTTAAATATGAAAATCTTCTGTAAAATGAAACTTATGAAATAATAGAAACTGTACAGACAGTTCTCTAATATAATAATTTTGATTTCTTCTTAAAGGATTAACACTGGGATTGTGGTTATTTTGTTGTTCAGTCATTGTATTTGCAAAGTTTTACAGTGAATCTATAAACTTGTCAGCTTTCAATTCTGCTAATCAAAAGATACTGTAGTTAGCCTTTAAGATCATATCTTCACTTCTGAAGCCTTTGCCAACTTGGTGTCACATTCACATTCATGTGTCCTGCTCTTGAAAGGTATTTTCAACAAGTTGCCTTATTGCAAGGAGGGGACAGAAATATAATCGAGACTTTGATCTCTCAAGGACTTGGCACATGAGTGTTCTCTCTGACTCCTTACTAAAAAATCTTCTGCTGGCATTTCTCCCCAAAATGTACCTTCTCATGCTTCAGCAATAATGAAATGGGCTTAGCAGTTCTAGGAACGGCCTAGGAGATGAGTTCTGTTCCTGGCCCTGTCACTCTCTGATTTGCTGTGTGATCTTGGATGAGTTACAGCCCCATTTCAGTTTGCTTATCTGTAAAATGTAAATAATGCTCATGGAACTTCACAATAATTTTGAGTTATGTGAAAAGCTGATAGGATGAAGTTACAGAAATATATTTGGTTGAAGCTGAAATACTTTCAGCTAACTTTTGTATACTACTGCACTTCAGAAAACTTCTAGCACGTGACATATTAAGGTGCAGAAAATTATGTATAGACAGAATATAGTGGAAATTGTCTAAGAGATGTTGTAATTTCTTTTGAGATTTTGAAAAGGCAACCTACAGTGCTGCTATTTTCAATTTCATTTTATTGCCATCTCACTTCACTTTTCATTTGCTTTAATTCAGAAGTGGCTAAACATGTTCAAACTTGCCAAAAAACTGAATTTAAGGTGGGGGAGAGAAACAGAGTAATAGGAAAAGAACCACATTATGGTCTTTGCATCTACATGTGCTAGCATTCTCCTTCCTTAGAATCCTAAAACAGTTCAGGGGTAGGCAGATATTCTTTTCAAGACACATTTGAAATGTAGCTAGCTTTGAGAAGTGCTGCACAGTATGTCAGGAGATGAAGAGCAACCCCATGAAAGTGTAAGAGAAAGCAGCATTTGGCCACACTGGCATCTGACCAGTCAAGAATGGTGTTTATAACCAAAGGGAAAAAACACCCAAAGCCATTGCTTGTCTCAGTATGTTTACCAGTCTTTTTAGCTTAAAATCAGTAATGGCCTTTATTGAAAGCATTCCTTTAAAATGGTGACCTTTGCAGCCAGGCTGGATTGGCATACCTTACGTTAGCACAACCTCAGCACAGTTACAAGTAAGGCTTGTAGGTTAAGGCTTTTGTATATTTGAATTGCATATTCTAATAAACATGCTCTGTTTGCATATCACTTCTCCTGCCATCTTACAAGTTGTATTGCAAAGTGGAGCTAGGCAGGAGGAAGAAAGGTGGAGAACACCATCATCTTGAAACCAGCTATGGCTACAAAGTAGACCTTGTAAAAGCCATAAAATTGAGCTATGGTTATCTTTTCTGGAAGGCAGATACAAAATAACAGTAAATTTCTGCAGCTATCTGCAGAAGTTGCAGTGTTCAGTTTGAGAAAGGTTTGTCCTCCCTATGTCATGTTTTCACTTACAGAAATGTTTTCTCTTATGAAATTCACATGTACTTGATGTAGGGTGCCAGGCTGATCACTGCAGCTGTTTAAAATAGAAAAGCAGATGGAACAAATAGAAAGATTTACCACACAGCTTGATCTCTTCCCCTGAAGCAGCCATTCATCATCAGCACGCTGAGACAAACTGCAAAACGAGTTTCCGTCACGGCTGTGATTGGGCTCAGAGAGGTGGCAGAGCTGCACGACAGCCTCGGGATTGGCTGGGTGGGAACACACCTCTGGAATCTGTTTATTTCCCAAAAATAAGATACAATCTTTTACATTTAGCCTAGAGATCTTTTATCTTGAATTTAATATCCAAATAAACTAGAGCAAACACAGTTAACCTCTTTGGAACAGATGTAGTACTTTAGATGGGTGGAATGAATTCAAGTTTTTGGGGTTTTATTTTTTGGTGTTTTTTGGTTTTTTCCTCCTTTTCTTCTGAGAAAATTATGCCTGTGTGAGTTGTCTAGATCTGTTTTTTGTATTTTTCTGAGTGACTATGATATTTGAGAGCTTTCTTGAATCTTAATTAGAGCTGAAAGTTGTTTTCACATTTTATAATGTATTGATTTCAGCTTATACTAAAGGCGGTCATTCTTTTAAAGCTGTTTTTTTGTCTGCGCAGTAAAATGTTTACACTTGCAGTACTGTCTTTCATTATTTTTGTAAATATCAAGTTGCTATTTCTGATCATGTTTTAGTGAGCTATGGCTTCTTTTTTTATTGTGTTAATAAATTTAAATAGATCTGGAATTTTCTTGGAATTTTTTTTTTTTAATTAAGGACTTAAACTATTGTGTTGCCCTATGTAAAATAACTCCAGACCACAACTGAATTAGAGATTTGATCATCTGCAGTGAATGTTCCAGCTGAGTAAGTATTTGGCATAACTGAATACATCAGAACTCATTAACCTACTTCCTCTCTCTCTCAAAAAAAAAAAAAAAAGGTAGAAAATGATATGGAAAATACATATTACTTTTGTTGTGGTTCTGATGGGATGCATACAGAAGCAGAAGGCTGTGAAAGGCTAGTTTGTGAAGCAGGAACTTGTGGTTGTTATCAAGTAACAAGGGTTTGGACAAGCACCAAACACAGGAATATTGACTGTAGGAGTTATTGCCTTTAGAAGAAGAGGCAAAGATACAGAGGAAGATAAGAATAGAAATGGATGAGAAGGAAGATTAAAGGCAAGAGAGGCTGACTACCAAAAGCTGTTAAAAGCCAAGGTCAGCTTTTTTTCTCCTCCCTGAATTGGCTTTGCTTCTGTTATATTTAAATATGGATAAAGGCAGTAATTAGTAATACCTGCATTGCCAGTCAGCTTTTGAAAAAGCACCTTTATTTTCCTGGTCTATATAGAATTAAGCATTGAGACTTTTAAAAGAATAGCCATGATACCTTATTGGTGTTGCTTAACTAATATTAGACATTCCCTTAAATCTTTGCACACTCAGTGATGGTTTTATAAGCTTTCACATTATCCTATTAAAATTCCTTGCTCTTTGGAGCAAAGGGATGAGGAAATAACACATGCACTTATGGAGGAATTACCAGCAAAAAATACTTTAAATTCCCTGATGCACAGGTCTCTAATTGTTTGTTTAAAATCGTAACCCTGAAAAGTGACTGAGAAAAGCCTTCTTCAGAAGCTTAAAAAAAACAAGTATGGAATTCAACAGCTGCAGATGGAGGAATGGGATGGTAATGGTATTGTTGATTTCTAATTTTTTTGTTACTTATCAGCTGGATAACAAGCAAAAGTAACTTTTGCCCTAAAGAAAACTTTCTTCCTGTGGGATAGGAATGGGAGAGCTACCAGCCTCATTTCTTTTATGCTTACTTTCTAGCTGTTAATTGGAGTATTTTAAAATTAGGGTATTTAAGGGTAGCTATGTAAAGGAGGGAATCTTGTTCAGTGCTGCAGGGAATTCTGAAGACTTGCTTTAAGAAAGGACATCTCTGGCTGCTTCCCTTTTGTAAGCTGTAGGAAGTCCTGAAAAGAACCTTTTATATCTGTGCCTTAGGGCTGATACAACAATTTAGGGTTTCTTTGGTTTACCAGCATTATGTTTGCATGTCCTGAGACTTAGTGAGACTGAAGGATGAACCTATGCTTTCAGATCTAAATTTGAAAGGAAGTTTCATTATTATATTATTATACTCTTCTGTGTTGCATATGAAAATGTTGAGCTGTGCTCTCCCCTTTACATGAATTTTGCTGCTGTTTAGTCACTTTTGTAGAATGAAGGATGTGTCTCTTCCCTTTCTCC
Source organism: Corvus kubaryi (assembly GCF_017639235.1). Lineage (NCBI taxonomy): Eukaryota > Metazoa > Chordata > Aves > Passeriformes > Corvidae > Corvus > Corvus kubaryi. Next base: position 25,466,412 of record NW_024582091.1, on the reverse strand, counting down.
ATAGGGGTAAAAGAGCTAGTGAAGCAATTCTGAGAGTTCTTGTTTTGTTATCTTAATTGACACTCTCTTAACCTCCTAAAATATTTGCTGATACTAAGTTGGTTAGTAAAATGGGAAGCTGGTAGCAGAGAGCTTCAAAAAGTGTGATTGAATAGCAGATGACATTTCAGACTGACAACTGCAAGATATGCGTGTAAGGGGAAACAAATTCTCATTTTTCAAGCTTTGCTCTATGTGTTTACTATGCAGAGAATAATGAAATTACAATAGAGCTGTCTGTTCATATTAGAAAATTCTAATTCCTGTTAGAGAATGGGAGCAGTATTTTGCTGTTTCCTCCTTATATAAAAGAATAAAAAGCTTTCAATGTCCCTGTTGGGTGGTAGTTTGCAAGCAAAATGAGGTGGCTTCTTTTTTTATTATTTTTCTTAAATAAGGCACAGCTAACCTTTGAAACTTTGTTTCTGTAGGCTAATATGTCTCCCAGTAGCTTATACTGATTCACACAACTGCATAGAAACTGGGAGAGGTTTTTGGAAGGGTGTTAAAATGCGCTACCCAACTCGGGCTCTCTCTGAGTGGCAGGTTGCTGGAGGCAGGCAAAGAGTGCCTTAGCAAGGCAAGTGGGCTGTGAGACTTCTACCTCACCTTGTTTTCTGGGCCTCTGGTATTGGTTGCTGTTGTTGTTAGCACTAACCAAGGGGATGACTGTGCTTTTGTCCCAAAAATAGGAGTATCCCTCCCTCAAAAACACAGTGAGCCGTGCTGTTGGGAGAGGATTGCACTTGCAAGGAGAAGGAAGGCCAAGTGTCAAAGATCTACATGAGGGGACAGAGTGAAGCACCTGTTTCACAGGCTGCACCTTGCTGAAGGTGTCCCAAGGAGGGTTGTTAGTGGCCACGTGCTTTTTCTCAGTCCTCTGTTTAACATACATGAAATGAGAAGTAGGCAACAAAAAGCAAAGCCCGGAGTGGCTGGGATAGCTGTGGCTGTTCAGGAGAACTGTTTTCCCCAACGTTTTAAGTCCTCATGTGTGGTGGATTATAAATAAAAAGAGAAAGGGTGAAGTGAAAAATGTCAAAATTATATTTTAAGGAATTGCTAGGAGATTTGGCTTCTGTTCCCCTCTCAACCTCAAAAAGTCTGGACCAGTATTTATCTGCAGAGGTGAATATGTTACTCAAACAACATGTTACGATTCTTGGACAAATTGGCAAAGTAAGAAGTTAGTTTTAGCAATTTAGAAACAGTGGATGATAGATATCTAGAGACACTGATAGGAAAGAGTTCAGTGTTAGTGTGTTTGTTCTTTATTCAGGGAGGCTGTCACCTCACAGTGATCTAAACAGTGTCACATCTCTGGTTTTAACTGCTTAACTTTGTAATTTTTTTCTTTTCAGTTTGTAGAGTAGTCCTGGATTTTGTCAGATCACCAGTTGTTTCCAATACTTAAAAGAAGCACAAGGCTTAGCATTGTAAAAGGAGTCCTCGGATGGCAAAAGACTCAAACCCCAAGACTGTGATTGAAAACATAGCAGGGACTTTGGAAGGATAGTGTTATTTATTTTGCAGGTGAGTGTTTGTAGATTATGAATTGAATGCCCATGGAGAAATAAGTATGATCAAGGACATTCACAGCTGTTGTTTTCCCCGTAAGTGTAAAAAGAACACATTTAACATGCTGCTTCTACTTTAAAAAATAAATCAAAAGTTTTATGAGAAGAAAATATTACATATAGTAGTATTCGTCTTCCTGGAAAAAGGGTTAAAGAGGAATGTGGACTACTATTAACTAAATTTGATGATATTTTGCATACTGCTGTAAGGCACTGATGTGCTGGTAATGGGAAAAGAGGATCTTGCACAAAGCAGAACTGAAAGTTTGTGTAGAAATGATTTAACATCATTGTTTGAGTCAAGTCAATATGGAATTAACTGTTGGTATGAGATTTATAGTTCCAGTTGCTCACTGGAAAATTCCAATAATAACAAAAAACTCCCAAGAAATACACTAGAATACTTTAGAGTTTGCTCATGTACATTAGTTGCAAGGAAACCAGGAATTACTTAATTTTTTTTTTCTGTAGTTTAAGAAAATTCTTTTAGGTCTTTCATTTTAATGTAGATCAATATGATAAAATGGTGGGGTGGTTCGGTTTTGAAGCTGCTGAGTCTGCAGTTGGGAAAATTCTGTTCCTCAGTCTGATCTGCTGATCCATTCTTGGCTCCTAGCAACTCTCAAAACAGTGAAACTTACAGAAATAGGTTGTAGGCTTTGTTTACTGCCCTCCAGCTCTTCAGCCTGTGGGACTCAGGCACTACAGATTTGTTTTATTTTTAATTTAAGATTCTTATGTTTACAGGTTTGTATAGCCTGGACAATACATGTGTGACTAAAATGTCTTATGAATTGATGACTTTGGCTGCTGTAGCATCTCATCACACTTACTTTATTAAATACAATGGAAACAGCCTATTGGGTAACACTGCACACAGGCAAAACCAAGTAAATGTTTAACAGTAGTTACAGTGGTTTGTAGGAATGTGTTTGTGTTACTTTTAAATGGCCTTCTTCCTAGTCTACTTTAAAACAAGTGTTTATACCTACACATATGTACATATAAATGAGGCCTTGCTCTTGGCTTGTCTTTGCATTTGTCTTACTATTTTTTCGTATCTTAATCTTAGAAAAACTGGCATGGAGAGTTACAGAGAATAAAACAAAATAAATTTTAAAGTGAAGGAGGTGAGCTTTGCTAGTGGTGTTTCTTCTTATCACCTCAGGTTAGTGAAGGGGAAAAGATGGAGTGATAGAAAAGACAGAAGGCAACCTCATTCAGGAGAGCACCAATCTATTGTCTAGTGAAACTGAAAAGGAAGTTGCTGTGGTTGAGGTGGTAAACTAACTCAACAACAAGAACAGCAGATGGGGAAGGCAAGTGCAGATGTTTGGCTAGGAAAATGGGAAAGCTCAGAGAAGAATTGATTAATTCCTTGTGCTGAGAGGATGCAGGAGTTTACAAATGATAAACTTAAGAGGAAAAAAGTTCAAAATCCCCATGTGTAAGTTTCTTCTTTTAAATCTTAAAGGAAAAGGTGAAGTTAAAAAAAACCCTTTGGATTTCTTTTGCATGATAAAGGCCAAAATTTTATTCTTGAATGCTGGAAATGTTTAACTTCAATTATGCTCACTTGTCCAGGATCTTTCATCATGCAGCCCAGGGAATAGGCAGAGCACAAGCATTTTAATGAATTCTGGACTTTACTTACATGTTTCCTGGAGGAAGTAGAAACTCTTGTGTTGGCAAAAAAAAAAAATCAAGTCTATAGTGACTTCAACCTTACTGTGAACTTTGTACCAATTTCAAAGCTCAACCAAAGTAATAGCTCCATCAGCTGGTGCTAATTATTCCTCACAATGAAGAATCTTAATCTAGAAATGAAGGTAAAAGTGTTCATTTGTTCAGACTAGTTTTTGCAACAGCATGTGCACACCTTTGAGAAGGTGAGACCTGACAGAAGAAACCTGGCATTTTAGTAGCATGGTGCAGAGTGTACATGTGTGCATATGTGTGGGTTTGTGTGCATATACAGCTGGTGTTATATGTCAGTTGTTCGTAATACTGTGGGCAGTCTAACTGGGGGGAATGAGCAGGGGGCAGTAATTCCTGAATACATCAGCAGTCTGTACAATGCTCTGACTAAACATGCATTAACAGTGCTTGCTTTGGCAGGAGAGTATTCAGCGTTGGAACCCTGTCTTGGTGGCTGTTAGAATTACCTTCCCTTTACCGTGGGGCATCGCTTTCTGTGATATTCTTTTTATCTTGTGTTTCTTGTTAAAATAAATTATAAGCCTGCTGTGATAAATGGCTGAGCAGGAAACACCTTGGTACCCTCAGTGCTTTAAAATAAGAGGTGAAAGAATTCTTTGCCAAAAGGAAGCTGATAAATAATTGCCTTCCACACAGAGGGATTGGACTGAGTTACACCATCCTGCTTCAAGTGGAAACTAAGGCAAAAATATATAAACAGTCTTTTCAATCATTGTAATAGCCCCAGATATTGTAGCTTAAACTCCCTCCTCTCTGTCTTTACTTTTGCAGATAGGTGTCTATAACCTCTCTGTATTGAACAACCGAAGGAAAAGAATGAAATGCCACAAAGTAAATGTACTTAAGAATAACTAATCTAATGTTTGTGGCACTAAATCAGAGCTGGATTAGATGCTGAATATGGTTTGATTTGGGAGGAAGAAGTGCATGGGTCAATAGTTTTGGTTTGTTGGTTTATCGATCAAATAGATTATGGAAATCACCCTTCATCAAGATGAGTTTCAGTATTGCACCTTCAAAGCTTTTTTTTTTTTCTGTTTCATAGTGCTACTGCTCAGAAATATTTCTATCAGTCTAAAATTTCCACACTACAAACTATTCTCCATTTTATCCACAGCTATAAACTGTAGCAATAGAAGTGCTTTTGTTTGTCATCAGTATTACTTCATTTGAGAGTTTTATAGCTACACCCTACCCATATATCTTTTTAAACTAGTATTGGTTTGAATTACTGAGACATTACCATGTGCAAAACCTGCATAGATATGCCCTGACTTTTCCTTGGAAAGAGTTGTTATGACCTTTTCTTTGAGAGAGTCTATCCATTTTTTTGCAGCAGGTCTTTTGATATTTGACAGAAGCACTTGAACTACACAAGAGGCATTTTCTTTTCCCCCATGGCTACCACTCAGATTTGTCAAGCCTATAAGTGTTAAATAGAAGGATTTGCGTTTGTGTAGTTATGAGCCTCTGAAAACTTGGCAGCGGTTGCAGGCATTGCTTAGGAGTTGAAGAGAGCTGTCAAATCAGTAGTGAGAGTGGAGGTGTAAGGGTAAAACTGGGCTCTGTTGTCAAATCTGCAGTCTAGTCATGTAGATGTGGTAGATTTTCCCTTTCCTTGGAGTTGCAGTGGGGGAAAAATATTACAGTTGGACCATGGATATAATTGTTGGTGTTCACTGGAATTTCTGGACTCTAACAGTCTGCTAAGTGTAAAGAAACTTCTTCTTGTGAGTAAAATTATCCCTGTACCCTGGGGCACCACCACCAGCAGCATTATGCCACAGTGCCAAAGTGTGCAGGCTTGAAACTTAGTGGGAGTTTATGCAGGTGCTGTTTGTGTTCAAAATCATTCATGCAACCTGAATTCTTCCCCCGAGTGTTGACATTCTCTTCAACTGCATAGAAATGCAACCCTCACCACAGTCACTGTCCAATTAAATTCTGAGAATATAAACTCAAATTTCAGTCAAGGACAAATTTACCACTTTCCTATGTCCAACTTATATAATATAAACTTTATGATATAGGATATTCTGTGAATCAGGGACTACCAGGAGTTGAAAAAGGGAAGTTCCTGTGTTTGCACACATTGTCTGAGATCTCTGGTGGAGCTCTGTTTCATTGTTGTAGTCTATTTATGCTTTCCTCCAAGTTCTGGAAATGCTGAAACTGCAGAAAGCAACAGTATGGTTCTGAGCAACTGTACAGCAAATTCTCTTTTAATAATTTTCATCAACTTTATCCTACAGTGAAAGCTCTGTACTATATCTCTTCATCATGGGGGGAGGAAGGGGAATTTAATTTGTAATTAAGGCCTATTCTAATATCTGATTTACATATGGAAATAATGAAAATAAATGTTAAACATTTCCTAGGACTTCCAGAGCCTTATGAATCAATAAATGGTTGACTGAATAGTTTTTCTACCAGCAACTAAAATACAAGCCTATTAGTACTGTTTCTTTGCCCATGGATTCAGGGCATGGAAAAAAGATGTAAATGTTAGTTTGCTTCTTAGAATAACAGCATCACAACATGAACTTGATGTTAAGTAGAAAATTCAAACCTGATTCTGGGGGTCTGAGTATATAATCTCCCACAAATTTTTCCACTGGCTGGTTAAGGTAGTTTGCTTAAGAAACAATTATACACTGTTGGTAAAAAATAAACCTATATCCTGTTAGGGCTGTTTTTCCTAGGTAGGTGCACATGTTCTTAGCCTTCATGTGGAAATTAAGTATTGACCGAAACAGCTTGTTCAGCTGACAGATACTTTCCTTTAATTCAGTATGGAGGTACTGCTGCTAATGTGTCCCTTAGGTAATAAATAAGAAAGAATTTCAGATTTAATTTCTGACTTAAACAAAAACGTTTACAACATTTAACTGGAGCTCAATATATACGAACTAATGTTAAATATCTACATTAAATGCAGTTTTCCAAAATAGAGAATGCTTCTGTTGTAATGTACTGGGCTCTACTGTCATTTAGGCTTTTGCTTTAGTGATACTGCATTGTACTTCTGTATAGGAAGTACTGTTTATAAGACAGATGAAGTTTAATTCCAGTGTTACGAACATTTAAAATCAGATTTTTAGATGTTTTGATAATCTTAGCAGTTTTAGAAGATCATAGTATTAACTGGCCAGATGTTTAAGCAGCTATAAAGTAGCCAACATTGCAAAGAGGAGCCAAACCTACCTTACAATACTGAAAAAAAAATCCCCCATCTCCTAAACAAGCACTTTATCTCAGTACACTTTGTGGAGCATTTTATCTCTCAGAATGTTCCCGTGTTTGTAAGATGGCTCAGCTCCAGAAGAGCTTTAACATAATCAGCCTGCCCTTTTCTTGTATGCTTTGCTGATGATGTTTTCCTGCTCTTCATTATTCAGGTCTGTAATGAATGCTATATTATAATTACTTCTTCCCTGCATATACCTGATACATGTATATTTCTTCCCATATCTCAATTCTTCCATGTTCTGTTGTTTCCATATCATATAGAACAAGGTTTTGTCTTTCTGTCCCTGGAAGTCAAAATTTCATTCAGGCAGAAAAGGGACTTCAGGACTGAGCTGCTCTAGGACTGATTTTTAAAGGGCACCTTTCCATGTCACCCTCTGTTCCATAGGTGCCTGGACATACTATTCAGTCAACCATTCATTCATAACGAACCACTTCAGATTCATAATGATCTGAAAGTCCTAGGAAATGTTTAACATTTATTTATCTAATCTAGTGATTCAAGAATATAAAGTATAAGTGTATTCTGTATTCCTTTAAACTTAACTTATTCTGACATGTCTTCCAAAAAATGTCTTACGGTTCTCCTGCTCTGTCATGAGTAAATGTCTTGGCTCCTCTGGAATCCTTTATGTGTTGGTAGCATAATAAACCTTTCTCATTATTAAATTTTTAGGAATCCTTTCTACATTAATGTCTTAATTTAAAAAAGAATAGTTACATTTAATTAAGTTCTGTTTTCTAACCACTTTATAAATTACTCTGATATTCAAAATTTCATTGTTACTGCTTATTTGGGACACCATTGTGACAGAAATATTGAGACCTTAAGCCTGGGAGTTGTAAGTTATAAGCATGTCAAATACATTTTTTGGCTGTCCCAGAAAAGATCCTGCCTGAACTGGCAATGTTAAATTTTCTTTAGCAGACAGATAGCATGAATTAGTTACATTGCTGAAGTCTTCTGCTGAGCATCCAGTGGCAGCCTTGACAGTATTTTGGAGTATGACTTGATGCATTGCCGGCCAAAGGGAGAATTTGTTCCAGCAATGGCTGTTAGGATGGACTGGAGGTTAAATTGTTATGATAATAACCACACTTGGAAACATAATCTATTATTGGAAATTTCTTTTCCTGGTTGTTACTATAGGGAAGGGAAAGGTTCCTTTGGAACAACTTGTACAGTAATAAAAGTGTAAACAAAGACTGTATGTAATGTACGGGGTAGGTTTAGACATGGATTAATCAGTACAGCAATAACAGTAAAATGCATGCTTGCTTTTTGTAATGTCCCTGACTTTGGAACTGCATTGTCAGGCAAGTCTGAGTCTATGGAGGGACAGCAGAAAACCTGAGGTGCTATTAACTTGAAAAGTGTCAGACAGCCCAGGCTATGGGAGCAAATGGGTTTTACTTCTCTCTGCAGGTGTTTTAAGCCCAGAGCCTTTTCAAGAGGCAACTCACCATTTCTTCTCTGACGGATAGCAGTTATCTTCCTTCTAATATGTTGATTTTTCTCCTTGCATCTTTCCTTTCCCTAGGGCTCTTTGAGTTCTCCACTTGCTTTCTTACTTTGTGGAATTTAAGGAGTTATTTTTATATGGCTGTTGCCTTTGACATACCTCTTTCTGTCTGTCTTTGCATCAGGTCACTTTTGTATTCAGTCCCTTCTGCTGCAAAATGCACAGACTAGGAAGCATCTCAGAGAAGCTGAGAGAAAGAAGTGTTCAGACTTCTAGGCCAGGTTAGAGAATTGTGGTCATCTGATTCAATCTTGTGTATGTAGGTCAGAGAGTTTTGTTTCTCTCCCAGAAGTTGACTATAAGTTATGTTTCTGAAAGGTATCTAAAGTTACTTAAAAATTGAAGCAGTTATGTCCATTTCCTGTAGTAAGAGCTTTCAGAGAGTAATTTTCTTGTTGCTAGGAAGTTATACCTCTGCAAGACACATTTGTGTAATGTCTATTTCTATTCATTGCAGTTTTCTGTGAGTTAATTTATAAATCTGAAAAAATCTTAATTTTTTTCCCCAATCTTTTTTTTCTTCTTAGACATCTTATAGAGTCTTAAAGGTGTGTGTATATATATAAATATATATGTGTATATGCAAAAATATCAAGTCATCTCTCAACTTTCATTAATTTCCCTATAGTGAGGATTTTAAGGTGTGTACCGAGAGGCTCCTTTTCTTTAACAAATCAACAGCGGCCTTAAAAATCCTTCCAGTATTGTCAAGTAAATTCTGACACTGGGAAAGTCACCATATTCTTAAACAATCAGATTGGCATAGTGTATGCAGGAAAGGAGGTTGTTTGTTTTACCTGATATTTCTACTTTTATGTATTTTAGCTCAAGTTAGCCTTCTAGGCAGCTGAACCACAGTAAAAAATACACAGTGGAGCCCAAGCTGCAGTTCCCCATGTCCTTTCTGGAGACAGTGCTTTCCAAATTACTTTCTTAAGTGTGCATGTTGATTATTTCCTTTGTCCTTACGTGTTGGATAGCTAAATTAAAATGTGTTTTCACAGAACCACAGAATAGGGAAGGTAGGGAAGGTGCTGAAGAGAGCTGTTAGGTCTGTTGAGATGCCCCAGGGAAGAAACAGTTATTATATCTAGGCTGTGCGTGAGAAGTTTATCTGACTGTTTTAAAGACTACCAGCAGCATGTGCCTTCCCTTGTTCAAACCTATTGTCTGTTGGGGAAGGCAACTAGAAAGTTTTTAGGATCTGTCCTCAACATTCACGTCAAACTGAATTTTGCCTTTCACTCCATTGCATTTATTGTCTAGGCACTTACAAACTGCATTGCCAATTTTTTTTTTCCCTTTTTTTTTTAGGAATTGAAATTCAGCTGGCTGAACTGGTTCCTTTTTTGTTTTCTTCTTTAAATGAAAGCATTATTTCTTGTTTCTCTAGTTTTTGGTACTTTGCCCATCCTCCATAAAATCTTGAAAACAACACTAGCCATTTCAGTCAATTCTGTGTATATTTAAGGTGAAATGTAAGTAATTTTTTAATTGGCTAATTTCTTTTCTCTAGACTGACTTTCTGTCTTCTGTGTTGATGTTGATCTTTGAGGATTAAAAAAGGAAATTCAGATGGTTTTTCATGAGTTATGTTGCCTTTTTGTTGTTTGCCATTCACTTATTATCCCAGAATTTCAAAATTTTTTGTTTTAATAGATGTTGAAATTCTGAAGTTTTAACAATTTTTTTTCTTTCAGTAAGAAAGTAAGTCTGTGTTCCATGATATAGCCATATGACCTTGTTTGCCTGTGTTACAACATACTATCGGGTCTTAATTGCATATGCTAGTGGAAATAGAAGCTGTACCAAATAATTAAAGTTATTTTTGACCATTAAGAGTATAGACAAAATACAATAAGCAAGGAAGGATAATGTTATTTCTAAGTGGAATATGGACAGAAGATCCAGACAAGAATTTCTAAGATAATATCAGATTACCTTAACCTTGATACTTGAACTCTTTAACTGGATGTTAGATGGGTTGTACTAATGTTTTCCTGGAGAAGCAGAAATGTGCACACTTTTTTTATTTGCCTTGACTTATTATTTAGATCTAATGAAACAGCAGGAAGTCAGCCATGGCTTTTGTAGCCAGGTCCTGTTTCCTTGTCAGGGTTGTTCACACATGCTCACGAATTTCATTGTGGTTAACATCAACACTTCAAAAACAGATTCCTGAAATACAAGCATTTTAGACATTTTTATGAAAGAAAGTCTTCTCAATTTATGACTAGCGTTTAAGTACCTATATTTTATCAAATAGCTGTGAAATTTTTGCCAAAGTAATTTTACAATCAGATGAATTATAGAAATCTTTCAAGATAATTAATGATTTAGATATTTTTGTTTATGCAGGTATGCAGGCACATTTAAAAAGGTGAATCTTTGGATTTTAAAAATCAATTTCATTTTTTTGGTAATAGAATTTTACAATTTTTGTCTGATTAAGTAGAAAATGAAAAGAGAAACATTCAAAGTGAGTATAAAAGTTATAAAGGTATGATTGCATCACGTTAATTTAAACTATGAATAAAACTGTAAATATATTTAACTTTTTGAGATATCACTCCATATTTTGCCTCTAATCTTTGTCATGTATTTCTATTTCTTAAGTTAAAAAGAACATATCTTTTCTTAAAAGAAGATGAGTGAAGTGTAACAGTGGTTCTTTCCTTACTCGTTTTCTGTAAGTCCCCTTCTCATCCAGAATCAAATCTTTTTATAGCCAATCTTTGCTGTAATTGTCTCCTTTTGCTTGCCCAGATGAGTGTTATTCTCCAGCAGTGAAGTTGTGTGGCCTAAGACTGGACCAGAGGACCAAAGAGTCTGGAGGAAAGTGCCTTGTCAGCAAGGCTGACACGTAAACCAGGGACGCTTGTACTTGCATGCATTTGTCACAGCTGGGCACATCTGGTCTTGGGAGGCAGGACCTGAGCTACAACTGGGGCTTCCCTCATCAGAAACAAAAGCCTGGAATTCCACTTGTGATCCATTAGGCAGGTGTGCAAAAAAGATGATATTCCTGGAAATAGGCTGATGAGCAGGGCCTTTTAGATGTTAAAGCACAGTTGCGAAAGGAATGAGTCATGCCAGCTGAGCTGTATCCACTGTAATTTATGGCCAGAGCTGAACTTGCTGAAAATTGCCATGTAGCTGTGCTGGTTCTCTAGAGTCTCAGGTGAACATACCTGAATTTCTAAGCTTTTAAAATAAAACTTCCTTTACCTCTCCTATTTCTTTTATTTTTGGAAGGGGAAAGAGCAGCACATCACACGGGATTTCTTGGCTACTACTTTAAAGACTAGTGCAGATCTGTTTAAACTTTGGTGCTAGACTCATAGAGCAATGAAGCATATGTTTTTGCAATAATATAAGTAATGTCTCCATTGGTTGTTTTGAATTGGTTGTCTCCAACTGATGTTTTGAAAAAGTATATGCATTAAAGTATTCTTATTAGATAAGTATCTATCATAGGAGGTATATCCAAAGGTTAATTACAGAGGATACCAAAATTTACTGGTTTGAGCTCTTACCACACAGGCTATACAACAAGCAGGTTTCTTTGGTTTTGAGGTTTATGATTTGTCAGGTCGAGAACTTCCTGATTGAACCTGAAGATACCTGAAGCAGAGAAAGCCATTTCCTCTTCATGCTCTGATTATGCATCTCTCTGAAACCATGTTACTACAGTTCAGGTAAAAATTCTGGTTTAGAAGGTGTATTACCATATTTGAGAAATAAACGAGGCTGTTTCTTCAATATGTAGACTTTTTGGATGTCCACGTAATGGCTGAGTGAGTGATTCTTGTGAGAGAACAGAAAAGAAACTCATTTATACTCATTGTTTGAAATTAGCATTTCGATGATAAATTGACATCAATAATCCAGTACAATCTTTGGAGACCAGTTACAGAGAACTGTATACTAATTTTGAATTACAAGTAAACAACACGCAGATATTTGGATTATGTGTATTTAAATTTGCTATTTTGGAAGCTAAGTTTTTCATAAATTTCTTTTCTGAAGCTGAAAAGGGGACACAGTTTGAAATCTTGTTTGGCTCATCCAGTATGATAGGCAGCATCAAGTGCAACTACTTAAGCTTCGAACCTGTAGTTTTCATGTTTAAAGCCCAGAATTACTTGCACCTGTGTCACACGGGGCTTTTTGTTACCCTAGTGAATTTATGAGGATGAATAATTGGAACTGAAATTCTGTCTTTATTATAATATACTCCTACAGTATCTCTTATCAGATTATAAAGTGCTTATACTTTCACAAGGAAACCACACCAGTAGCTGTTCCCAAGCTGACTTGACAGTACTGCAAGAACAATGTTTGCATAGTTTAGTCAGTAGTCTGTTTTGCAAATGCTGTTCCATGCATAACCATCAGTAAAATGTAAGCTGGTTTGAGTCCTAATGTAAATAAATGTACACTGGGTTATAAAAGCTTCATTTTCATTTTCATTTTCTTGTTTAAGCCATTTGTAAACAGTGTTTAAAAAGGTATGGACATAGCTTGTGGCACTTTAACCAAACCCATTTTAAATAATCAGTAGCAGTTTAACTACAAATACTGCATATAGCTAAGGCCATGGAAAGACTGCTTTCTCAGCAGATCTTGTCTCCTCTCACAATACAGCTATCTGCTGAGCATATCTGCAGGAATGCTCACTGCTTTTGAATCCTGTTAAGTCAATGAACTCTCCAATAGAGTAAGAAGGAATCATCAGGATTGAGCAGCATCAGCAAAGCCATTTTAGCTGCTTGAAATCTGATAACATTTCTAGTTTTGTATGGTTGTTAATGACGTGAACAGAGGGAAATTACAGTATGCGTCTGGGGTATAACTTGACCTTCATCCTTCATTACAGTTGAATGTCTTCCAGGAAGTATTAGACCTGTTTCTCACTTTAAGAGGCAGAGTTCATTAGCTCTGAAATGGTGAAAACAGTATCACAGTTACATGGTTTCTGCACTGAAGCTGGCTTGTGTTCAGACACCTTCTTGCACTGACGGTCTGTAGAGGTGCACTTTGTACTTTTGGACCTGGATGAATTTGCAAGCTCAGCTGTACAGCTGTAGAAAACTTGTTTTAAAAAACCTTTGTTTATGGACTAAGTATATTTCCTATAGAATCATTCTGATATAGTGCAAGGGCAAAGAAATAATACTGATGGAACCCAACTACATTTTTAAGCAGAAGAGAATTCTTTGCGACATAAACTGTAGGAAAAGAATTACTTCTCTTGATGGTAAGCTTTCAGTTTCAGATAAGTACAGCAGTTGAATAAATAAGATCAATGTATTTAAAGATGACAATAAATAATAAGTATCAGATATCTGTAGATAGGGATTTCACATTGAATTTGATCACATATGTAGGCTCTTTTTCCTTCATGGATTGCTATACTAATTTGTATTATAATTCAACAAACAGTGGGTCTTAGTCTTTTTCCTTAGGTATTAATTTATTGTTATTATGTAGTGACAGTTCCCAGACATTGTAGTCATTGACTGTTTCCACTGTGGTAACTGCTCTATCATGATGTTTTCTTTTAGCTGCTCTCCAATGAGATTGTAAGTTTTAAAGTAGGAAAAAGTGTCTTTCTAGGTCTTTTCATAGGAAATTATTCCATATAGACTGAAGTGCCTGATCATTGCCTCAAACTGAGCCATAATGGTGAATAAGATGCTAGTTTAACAGAGAAGAAAATCTAGCACTGATTGACAAATAGAGGTGGAAATAGGGCTTGTGTGCATGACTACAGGCAAAATGTTTTTATTTAAGGAGTTCTTGAAAGGAGACAGGGAGTCCTAGGTTACATGTACGATAAAAGGAAAGGGACATTGGATGTTAAGAGACCGACAGTTTTCCAGCCATCTTCTTTCCGTCTTACTGTGCCATTGTATACACACGTGTAAATGTTCACAAATTAGGGTAGTCCAAGGCTCCAGTGGAGAGAAGGGTGCTCATACCAGCTACACCACTGTCTCTCAGAGCTGTACTCAGCATTGTTTACTCCTTTTTGTCCTGTAAGTTTGATTTTTGTTGTTGCGTAATTTAAAGTGTCCTTTAGCCCTTTTCTCTTCTACCATGAATTTCCTTTATAGGAGCATTAGAAATATCCTTTCCATTGACTCTGTAAAACTCCTGCAAAAACCTACTGTTATCCATCCATCACCTACATCTTACCGTGGCTGTGGTCTGGACTTCCGTACTTTTGTTTCACCTCTACCCATGAAAACTTGAAAAGAGTTTCCATGCATTCCTTCCTTTTATCAAATATGACTAGTTTTTTGAAATCTGACCATCATGCACTTGGGAGAAGTCTTGTGTGGAGACTGATTGATTCTGCTTTGGTGTGAATTTTTGTAAGTATACCGAGGGTCCTCAACAAGACTTTTATTAAACAGCTGTGTGGTTTTGTTTCCCTTTGTGTGTGCCTTGAGAGGCTTGCTGATAATCATCTCTGTTCTTTGATGTCATGACATCTGTTGTGTGAGGGAAAAAATACATGGGCCTTCCAGGATGTAGGATAGGATTGCTTTCTGTTGGCAGAGTTCGTGTGATCAGGGAATAGGGATATAATTGTAGTAAATTGCCACTGAAAGAAACAATAGAGGAGAGCACAGGCAGAAAGTTCCTTTTGAACTTAAGGCACTGCTAAGGAAGCACAGAGAGGGATCTCTCACTGGGCCAACCAGGCAAGGGAGGAGATTGTCCCGCTTTACTTGGTGCTGGTGTGGCCTCACCTCGAGTCCTGTGTGCAGTTTTGGGCACCACAATACAAGAAGGATATAAAGCTATAAGAGAGCATCCGAAGGAGGGCCATTAGGAGGGTGAAGGGTCTGGAGGGGAAGCCTTACGAGAGCTGAGATCATTTGGCTTGTTTAGCCTGGAGAAGACAGCAGTACATTAGCCACTACTTGTTTTCTTCAGTAACAAAGGTTGCACAGAACAAGTAGAAGGTTTTGTCCCCATCTTCTGAGGCAAAGATGAAGTAAGAAACTTGCTGTCCAAGGTCATTACTCACCTGTCTCTGAAGAGGTAACCTCTCCCTGATAGAGTAATTAATAGTGGGGCTGCTGGAGAAGAACAAGAAATTCTCAAAAATTAGCAAGAGCTGGTGCAAAAGTGGGGTTGAATAGAGATGGTATCTAAGGCTTTTGAACCACCCTTGCCAATGGTGTACTGCAACTGATTTTATCATAGAGTAGGAATAGACCTCTCTTAATCCCCCATCCTCTGCAAAGCATTGTTCTAAGGTGCAGTAAGATTGTGTACTACTGCACTTCCTAGGAGCTTCATTTCCCTGCTCTGAAAAGTTTATCACAAAACAATTCTTTAGAATTTTTGAATCACCCTATTCTTTATCTTTGTCCCTCTGTTTCTCAGTCACAAATCGACTGTAGCCATAAAAGAATTGAGAACAGCAAAGAACAACAATGCCTTGAGCCACACTTAAGTTGAAATACCTGCTGTCAGCTCTGCTCTGTCATGCACTGTATTTGATGCTGTTTGCTTCTAGGCTTGAGTTTGTTTTGCTTTGTATCTAAAGCAAAAATACAAGGAGCAGCTGAGTCACTGCAAGAACATAATAAAAGTTTTTCTTAGCAATATGGTCTTTGAGAACTGGTGGTGTGTTAAATTATTCAGCAGTTAGAGAAGACTTTTTTTTTATATATAACACTGGTGAGTCATTCTATGTTCACAGATTAATTCAGATAATGGTACCAGGTAAAATACAGATCTTAATAAGGTTACTTGAGCACTCCTTTACTCAAGAACTTCTGTCACTAGAAGCCTTCAAACAGGTTAGGCAAACATCTGTCAGGATGACAAAGCTGTAGTTGATTCTGCTGAAACAGGAGGTTGGTCTTGAGTAGGTTTTCAGGGGTCCCATCTGTCCTTTTTCTACAGCTGGGATAATTTTGTAATTTCCTTGTGACTGTTTCCTAAGTATTTTGCATGGTGTGCTGTACAAATTTCTTTCAGGTGTATTTCTCTTAGTGGTCATTAAGATTAAAACATTGAAGAATATGTAATACTTTTCTGCCACTTGTCCATTAGTTTTTGCACCCATCAGGTAAGCCAGGCGTGTTCGATACTATATATTGAAAATAAATAGCTGCTCATTTTACAAAGTTGCATGAAAAAACATCAAAGCTAGAGAGAGAGGCTAAACCTCTCTATCATACAATTTTTCTTTGAAATCCCACATAATGCAGAGTATATATCTCTAAAATAAGCTGTCTGACCACTATTTCTTCTCCTGGTATTTGTAGCAGTGGAGCCTTTAAGAAAATAATTACTTGCTGTTTAGATGGGGAGGAAAAAACCCAATTAAAAACATTTAGCAAGTGTTATAAACTTGTTCTTTCCTTTTTGAATAAAAATAGTGTTGTAGCTGTTGTAACAGCAAATCAGACTTGTTGGGAGAGGTGCTTGCTTTTCTTAGATGAGCTCATACAATTGATAAAAGTAGATAAGCTTCTAAGCCTGAAGTAGATCTTGCCCCCTGTAGTTTTCCACCAGGTTTAGTTGATATAATGAAATATGTTATTTAAAAATAAACTTTATTTTCTTACAGGATTATTTGATAAATATTTTGCAAACCAGAAATTTCATATAGAATGATATTCATATTTACTCTGGAATTTCTGTTCTATAACACTGCTCCACGTGAAATAGAGTTCTGTTTTTAAGTATTAATAATGGAAGATGTAGTATAGGGGAGATTAAATGCTGATAAATAGGATTTACCCTCTTCTAATCTGGACAGAACTGGGGTTTAGCTCTTTCTCTGTGAGACCATAAGACAGTTGAATCTACCCATTCTTGGTTTTAAATGGTAGACCTTGTGAATAACCAAAGACTTAATTTTTCTACCAGTTTGCCAATAAGTAAGTAATATCTATTGATTTAAGGTAGAAGGTAACAGATATTTACAGCTTCTTTCAAAGGGTTTGGACGTTTTTATCTTTCAGAATTTAAATTTAGCTTCACTGTCATGTCCAGGAAGCTTTGAAAAGTACTTTTCCAAAATGCATTTATGGGGAGAAGTGGTCTTAATTCCAGCAGTGTGCATTTGTTCAGACAGGCCACTGGAAGTGCCCTCAGTTCTTGGCTGTAAGAGCAGAATACTTTCTAATGGAAATAGGTGTTCAGAAAAGAAGATTGCTGGGTTTGGAAATGCCGTTTAGAAAAGTTGATCTTCAGAATATGGTATGCTAAATTACCACAATAGCAAGCCCCTTCTTTGAAGGAATTCTTGGTCTAAATTTTCTTCATAAAAAATTGGGGGGGAGCCCCCAAAAGCCCTATTTATGTGTTTCCAGGCAACACAGTAAACAGTCTTCATGGAATAACCTTAAGCATGCTCAGAGGCTTGTCATATTTCTGTGGCTGTGCCATGTTTACACAAGCTGCCTAGGTGAGGTCACTTGCTTGGCAGTGTGATTGGTACGTGCCATGCAGCTCAGCTGCATGGAGATCTGGCTATTCATAAATGCCCAAATAACATCGTGAGGTTACAGTGAAGGAGCCAAATTGCACATTTTTAGATCATAATCCTCTTAGGTACATGCATTGAGGCAGGGGACCTGTGACTGATACTCTTGATGTTTCAATGAGGCAGCTGCCTGACTACGTTCAGATGCAAGGTGGTTTTTAAGTTTTTAAAGTTCACCTCATCTTTCACAGCCCTTACAGAATGGCAATCCAGTCCTTTTTAGTGTCATATTAAGATGGTAGGAACCCTGACAAATAGGGAAACCTGGCTGTCTTACCTATGCTGACTTTGCAGCCCAAACAGAAGAAAGTACCAAGAAACCCTCCTTTTTTCAGTAGGAACTAACTAAAAGGGTGATGAGATTTAACGAGGAATTGGTGTTGCTAAGTTTATTTCTGTCTCCTCAATGAGGATTCCCTGGGTATGTCATCCAGAGTAAGGACTGGACAATGAAAACATTGCTGCAAAATGAATAGTCACAAATGTATTTTGAATGAAAATATACTTCTTACTCTAAAGTATAAAACCATACTTATTAAATAAAGTGTATTTCCTACAGGATTTTTTATACAGGTTTATACAAATACAGCTCATTGAATATAAGCTCATTGAATCTCCCTAGGGCAATTGTATATTGATGATCCTCATTTCCACCCTAGATTTGCATGGAGGCAGTGTACTCACATGTGTCTGTGGCTTGTTTGTTTGTTTCTTAAATATTACTTCCCAGTGGAATAACTGTCCCCTTCTGCAAGTAATATTCTGGTTATGTTTACATAATGGTTTCTGCAATGCCTTGGAAAAAACATAGGCTGATAAATATCACAGATAAGTAATTGGAATATGTTTACATCATGTTTTGTGGTGCAGTGTTGGACACACCTGTACTAGCTCTGACAGGCCTGTACAAAGAGGTGAAGAACTGTGCTAGGAGATAACCTCAGGTCCCAGAAGCTGCCCAGCTTTGCTGCTGAGCACTGCACTCCTGTTAAGAGCCTGTGCTGAAGGGGCAATGCTGCTTCCAGAGCTGGCATGTTGAGCAGCTCTCTTTGGTGCTGTGTGTTGTGGCTAAATAGTCCTTGTTCAAATCAATGGCCCAGATTCTTACAGAGCTTTTTCATAAAGCTCTTATTGTATCCTGGACAAGACCAAAGGAAGCAAATCAAATGTTAGGCTATGTTACAGGCAAGGGAAACCAAGACAAGACGTAGCATTGTACATTTTCACCTTAAATGCTCTGTGGCTTTGGCCGTTTTACAAAAGGCACGTCAGAAATAGGCAACTTATGTTACCAGAATAGGCTGGATTTTGGATGGGATGAGAAGGTGATAGGGGAGGGATTAAGGACTGAAAAGATCTAGGTTTGTGTTCCTGTCTGTTGTCTTATTCTAAGAAGTGATACATAAATTAAAAACTATATTAAGTTTTGTGTAAAGCAGGATTTACAGGATATTCTGGAGGCAAGAGGAAAAAACCCTTAGAAACAAATTCTCATCTCCCTCCTTCTTCTCCCAGAAATCCCCACTTGCCAATCTCCATTGTCAATATTTACACTAGTTTATACTGAAGGTGTACGGTTATAAAAGTCTAACAGAGAATAGCAAGATCATCAATTACATAAAGAAAGGAAAAACCTAATCATTACAGCATGCCTGGACAGACTCTTGCAATTTATGTGTTTCTTTGGTATCTGTTAAAGGTAACTGGTGGGATGGTAAATGATGACTTTTAGTATACAGTTTGAAGAAATGGGGAGGGGGAGAGTGAAGGGACAGTAGAGCTCAAAGCACTGTACAAACATTAAATAGCCCTAATGCAAAGCCCACCTCACCAGCTATGCATAAGGCAGCCTGTTTTACCCCTGCTGTGTGCCAGGAGACGAAGATAAGGTTAATCACTATGTACAGAATTCAAGGGCACAGTTTCTTTTTGCTTTCTTATCTGTACAGACTTTTCAATTGACTTTTAATCCTTCTTACACAGGCTGTTTAAATCCCATCAACACTGTTTATAAATGGAGATTTCGTTAATAACTCAGCCTTACCCAAGCAGACAGTTTTCAAATTGCTGCTGAATGCTGTTGTATTCATTAAATCTCTTAGTGTTGCCAGCTGGCCACTATTTCTTGTAGTCTGAAAGGCTTTGAATCCCTCTTTGCTTTGGGACTTGACTGGTTTTGTTAAATTGTGTTAACAGGTACTCCTACATCGTTTGTCACTGGCCTGTAGTGTTAATTGCAAAGTCGATGATAATTTGATGTCTCTGAAAATCTGTGTGATAATTAGATGCTCTGTGGAACTTTGATTTATTGAATTTGGTCTGAAGATGAAAAGTAAAAGCATCTCAATTTTCTTTTTCAGATGCTATAGATTTAATAACATACAAGGTTGTCTCTAATGCTGGAGATTTTAGAAGGAAATTCTAATAAAGTCCATAGAGTAATATGAAGACTAGTTTTTGTCTGTAACTATTGCTGTATGAACTGCTGATGTAACCATCTGGAATTTTCCCAAGTTTGGGTGAGTGTTTGTCCAAAGAGCAAAAACAAATACAGTAGCCACAGTGGAAGGAATAGATAGGCTACCATTTTATTTTCACATCAGATTTGTGTGTTTCTGTTTGCTAGCAGCTGTGCTTAATAATAAAACTTCAATTCTACAAACTGAATCCATCTGAACAGGTTATACAGCAAAGCTCTCAGGCCATTGGGAAGGATTTAGTTGCATTTTGGTCACAGATAAATCCATGTTTTCCATTAAGTCCCTGCCCTGTCTTAAACTTCCACTGTTGGAAACTTTAATGAAGTTGAATCACACCAAATTTCACTCCCAAAAGCTGCTTGTAGTCTGAGAGACATGGTTCCCACTTGTTGCTGATATACTATGCAGCAATTTATGAGGCTGCTGTCCTGGGTGAGTCCCCATACTAGGGTGGGGCTGTCCCTAAGCCAGACAAGTAGAGGAATGCCTTTCCCTAGTAGTCCTTGGACCTGGATGCTCTTTCTTGCTCTTCGCACCTAAGCCTCTGGTTTGCCATCCTTCATTTCCAGAAACTGCCTTTTCTGGCTTTGCTTTCTCCCCTGTTTTTAATGATCAGTGGATCCAGGTGTCAGGCACTGGGGAGGGGTGCAGCCTGTTTTCTTCTACTTTTACATTTGTACTTTGTACAGGGAGTTTTCAACCTCTACCTTCCTAGTTTTTCCAAGGCAGAAGGAAGTTGTGGTGTGATACTAGCTGAGACAAAGCCTGTATTTATAGAACTTGTGCAAGTTTCAGCTTCATAACAACAAGCTCAAATTTAGATAAATTCTCCTAGACTTTGTTTTTCCTGGGGCAGACCAGACATTTTCAATCTGCAGGTAGCTTTGATAAAGAGACATCAGCAAAGTAATAATGAGCTCTTGCAGAGCTAGAATTTTTTTTTAAACAGCAGCAACCTATAGCAGAGCAGAGATGAGCTTCTTCCATACCATGAAAGAAAGTCTTTGCAGGTGGATGTTTAGAGGAATACTGGGGGCCTGCTTTGGTTGTGGGGCATTGTCCTGGAACCTTAGTACATTGCTCTAGCTCCTTCTAGTTCTCATGTCATTGAAAAGCTGAGCTAGTTTGGGAAGCAATAGGGTCAGGAGAGACTGAAAACAATAAAGCAGCAGTAAACTGGCTTTTGTGTTCTGAATTTTGAGCCTCTATTTGTTGAAGGGGCTTCTGGAAGAACTTAGTGTACAAGCCTTACTGGCACATAAGAGAGCCACACATAGGTTGATATCATCTCAGTGTGAAGAGTTCTTATATCTCCATTAGAATCATATTTAAGCAGATTTCCATTACATAAAATAGGTCATGAACCCAGGGTTCTGCTGAAATGTCTTTCACTGTGCACTCTTCTGAGTTGCCTAGCTGTGCTTGGCTGTACTAGTCAGTTTGGAAAAATACTGGGCAAAGGAAACAGTTGGAAAACTAATTCACAGTATGGAACAGACGTGCCGATTCTTGGAAGTGCCACTTGGAAGTTAATTGAAAACCTTTGAAGCTTTTTTTTCTGGGTCTTTCTCCACCTACTTTTCACATAATTGCAATGCTGCTTTAATAAGTTTTCAAATTGGTTTAAGGGCATCTAAACCAAGACACTGTTTGATGTAAACTGTTTTTTGTAAGCAGCAAACCGTGGAGGTCAAGTGCCCTTCTACCACAAGAACTGTAGGCTTTCCAGGGTGATGTACAAGTACACTTATGTAATGTTTGATGTTGTTGCCAGACTAGAAATGTGCTGTTTCTTCAGGCACTTCGCTTAAAATCTTCATATCCAGTTTGTTGACTTTAGTTCCCTTCACATTACTTTCACAATGTTCTGTTAGTTCCAGACTTTCTCAGTAGCTGCCCTACTCCCTTTGCCTCCTGAGACAACTGGGCTAAAGGTTGTAGACAGTCTGATGAGGAAATTCATATTAGTGTCAAATGCAGTTGGGGAGCTTCTCGGTGGAAGTTTTGTATGGTGAGAGGAAGAAAACATTTAGGGAGACACTGGTATAAAACATATGGGAAAAATGGATGCAGCTGTATTCCTTCAAATCTGATGGTGACCAAAACAGCAGGATAAATGCCATTTAGTTGATACTTTGCTAGTTGACAGAGAAGACATGAAATACATTTGCTTTTAGAGACTTTACTGTTTGAAAACTATAATGTAAGTGCTGTTGCTCTAGTCTGTCAACAAACTTCATGAAAAAAAGTTACTATATTCTTGTATTTTATAAAAAGCTTTAACCATACCTAGCTCAGTTAAGAATTTAATAGGATGCCCAAATATAAAATTCAATTCCTTTAAAATAGTCAACTTCCGTCAAGGAAGTTTGTCTAAAAAGGAGTGGAAAAGGCATTTACTTGCCAAGTTCAGACTTCTGTTTCTACTGCAGCTTTTTGATATTCCTGACTTTTAAATAGACCCCAGTCTTTCCCATGCTCTAGGTGCTTGGAATTGAATGTTTTTAGCTACTGTTGACTGAGAATTGTTAGCCAGTAACTCTCAATGTGAGGCTGATTGCTTTAAGACTAGCTTGGATACCTCTGTGTCCAATGTTCCTTAACATTGTACTTTTAGAAAAAAGTTTTGCATAGTGTCTTTTTTGTGGTTGTTCTCTCTTTTTTTAATAGCCACATAAATGTCAACAAGCTGGCACGCAAGGCAGCATAGCAGGATTGTAGGATAACTGTTTCCAGTACTTTTCTGCCATTCTTGTATCCAGATACCTTCTTAACTTAAACTCTCTCTTGGCCAGTATTCTTGTGATTCTTCTATACTCAGACCTGGATTTGTGCCATCTATCCCATACATGCTGGTTACTTATTACCAGGCAGGCCTGTCAGTGCCTGAGGATGTAGTGTCCCTCTCTTGGGAAACTTGTGGCTGGTAAGGCTTTCTCAGAACAAAGGATCGTTTGTTGATATGCAGAGCAACAATTCAGAGACAAGAATATTGAGCCAAAAATCTAAATGTGTGTTTTGTTTTATGTGAACGTCTGTCTTGTTATGAGGCAGAGCAGGCAGTTGTGGGTTGGTTTTTTCATCAGTGAGTACCCATGCAGAGAGTTTGTCTGTTTTTAGGACTTCATAAATAGTGCTGCCATTACCCGCACACATTCCTGTCCCTTCCACCCCTGCCATCTCCTCCCCTCCTGGAAGATTGCATAGACAAGGGAAAAAAGGAATTTGGTCATTTGGGGCTTCTGGTAGCTGGTTACAGTCTGTAAAATGACGACTGCGTGCATATGCACAGGTGTCTGATGTACTTGGAGCAGGTTCAGACCTGTTCCACAAATGATACCTGGGACGTCACTGGCAGTACCCACTGAACTAAGATGGTTCTGGATGCACTGCAATTACATTTCATGTTTTTTCAAAATTTGTTGATTTAACATCATGTATGCTGCCCATCTGGGCTGTGCCCACATTGCCATGCAGAAACATCGTAACCCTGTCCTGTCATTTCTTTTATGGAGTTTCTCCGTGGGAACCAGCTCCCCAGCTTGCACCTAGCTAATTTCTTCTTCCCTCTGAACCTCTGTTAGGAGAATTATCCAGTTGCTGTATCATGTGAAACAGGGCAAAGTCCTCCACTCCTAACCTACTTGGTGTACAAGCTTATATGGGGGTTATCTTTCTTTCCTCTTCAGGTCAGCTTAGGCGTGGTCAGATGATTAATTTTGGTTGCTTATACAAGACCATTTCCCTTAGCCAGGGCGATGTGTTGCCAGAAACAACCTGAAGTCTCAAGTGACTCCAGTTTAAAACATTCCCTCCCAGCAATGTCTTGATTGTATTTCAACAAAATAATTAGTGCAGGACAGCTATTAAGAAAGTGCCTGCCTGTGTGTGTAATGCTGCATTATTATTCTATAGCCCCGAGAATGAATTCATTGAAGAAAATGTGGCCCTTGCATGTGGAAGGAAGAATATAGATAATAGTGCAGTACACAGGGTTTTATTTATTTATTCTTTAAGAGCAAAGAATCAGCCTCTTGTTGTTACAAGAGGGGACACAGGAAGTCCTCTCATTTGCCACAATTGAACCTCCCTCTCTCAATCCTAGTTAGTACAAGTTCTACACTTCAGCTACTGGTTGTGGACATGCAAATACCTTGCCTTAGCAAAATGACTCCCACTAGGCTTGTTTAAATCTAGAGAGATGATGCTCAGGAGTTCTCTCTTTCCGTAGCCCAAAGCCTGAATTCTGCCTTGCCAGTCTTTGGTGGTTCAAATCCTAATGCTGATCCTGACTCTGGTTTCTCCTGGTGAACCCCTGGTCTAAGCTCACCAAAATTATTTCTCTGGGACTCATCTCAGTCTTGTTTGTTTTAGGCATTGTGCAGTGATCCTTGATATCTCCAGACCTATGCTTTGCCAAGTAATTCCTTATTTGCTGCAGCTCTAAAGAGTTGGCATCTGGCCCTTATTTGCTACAATCCAAATTTGGTTTAGTCTCATCCCTACTAGCTTCAGAGGAGTTTGATGGGACATGTAAATTTCCTTCAAGTCACATTTCACATTAAGTTATAATTTGTTACTTGTATGAAATTTACATTTACAGAAATAATAGAATGAATTATTTTTGTGGCAGTCTTTCTCAAGAGGACTTCTCAGGAAGATGACAAACGCACCTTGATAAAGAGAAATCATCCTCTCTGCTGTTGTGAGTAATATGGGCAAGTTAGCAAATGAACCAGAGTTTTTTGCTAGCATTTTAGTTTACAGGCTTCAGTGATCATTGTTGCATCTTCATCAGTAGTGAAAATGTGGTCCCGTTCTGCCTGAGTTTTCATTTGTTCTATTTTGCTGGTTTGGAATCCCTGCTGAGTGTCCAGAGGGCCACTGTCACGCTGGTGAGGAGCAGAGGGACAGGTATGGATTTGTAGCTTTACTGACAAAATGAGAAGGCGTTTGAATGCTTAGAGCTTCATATCCAGATTTATAAGCTCCTATTTTAATACTATCTTAGTAAAATTGTGTATGTTTAGTACGGCATGTGTGCGTTTTCATTTACTTACTTGTACTTTACTTACTTTCCATTTGAAAATTGCTATTGATCAGGCTTCAATGGTAGCTTGATTACAAGATGCTGATTCTGATAAGGAAATCTGAGAGCATTGTGTCTCCTACAGCACATCTGCTGTATCAATTTTGTGTGTGGTTTCAGCATGTGTGAATCTGAGAGACTACACAGTCAGTGCTGGCCTTTCCCAGGACTTTGGCAGAATCTATTGTGGGTTTAAAATGCTGTATAGAAAGTAGGCAGGTAGGCAGTAGTAGGTGGCCTTTCCTCTCTCACAACAGCAAGTGGTGGTTGATCTAAAATTATGATTGTAACAAACAGTGGACTTAAGGCTAAGTTCCAATACTGTGGTTAATTTAAAAAAAAAGATACTTAACAGTATTTGAACAGAAAGTGCTAGAATTGGTTTCAAGCCTGTTTCAACTTGGTTGCCCTAAAAAATATGCTTTTGAGAAGGTAGGTGGGGGAAGGTATTAACAGTTGCATGGTTTAGATGTCACTATCGCAGACAGCAGTGTTACGAAGTCCAGAAGAGTATGTAGGTTTATTCAGATCCTGAGCAGCTCAGTTGCAGAAATCTCCTGTGACTTTATAGTTGTCCTGCAGGGACCCAAAGCCTTTGTGGCCAGTGGAAAAGTGCCAAGGTGGCAGTGGCAGTAGAAGGATGATAGTCCTGCAGGAGCTTGGTGCCAGGCCAGTTTGTCCCAGGGGTCTTGAGGGAGCTCTCCAACCTCTGAAGTTATCCAGGATTTAGAAGGATGCAGAAGTCGTGCTGTGTTAAACAGGGGCACGTGTACTGTGTCCTCGAAGCATGTGTTGGCAGGGGCACTGCAGTTTGCTGGGGCTCATCAGAGCGGATGTTGGCTGGCGCTAGTCACAGGGCAGGGGTGGCTCCTGATGGGCTGGGAGGCTTCTGCTCCCTGCTTTACCCCAGCAAGTGTCAGTGACCTCTTAACTCGCTGTAAGAGGAAAAGGTGGCATATTCCTGCAAGTGGCAACATAGTAAGACTCACTGTAGGAAATGGTATCAATTCCTGAGTAGGAGACAGGCCAGATCTTTTAGGATTTGTATCAGCAGGAAAGCAGTGCTTTTCTCAGTTCTTCTGTTTTAGAAAGCAAAGGCCAAAAAAATTACCTGTTTCAAAAATCTTAGCCATGTCATCTTCTGAAAATGGGAAGAATGAAGACTAAAGTGCTGTCTGAATTTAAACAAAACACCAATAAAAATTGACAAAAATGACAAGAAATACATGATTCATCTCGGTATTTTGTATGATTCTCCTCAAGCAGAGGTCTTAATGGGTTTGTCTCTGAGTACAGAAGCAAAAAGAAACAGATCTGTTACGAAAATGACAGATCTGGCATTATCTCCTTAGCTTACAAAAATCAGTTGTTGAGTAGTACCTAGAGGATGATCTGTTTTCTTAATGGCTGTCATTAAATCAGTTATGTGGGTTGCTTTTCTATGATGATGCTGTTAACTGTTGTACTTAGCTTTTTGCCAAGATAATGTTCTAAAGGAGTTGACAAATCCTATATTATAGTATTGTACTTGGCTCCATATATTAGGTAAATAAGGAGAGAGATTCAGTATTGAGGAACTTGCAACCCTCCTGTCAAGATAGATCATTACAGACAATGCAAGGGGAATACAGCTTTATAGTTATTTGGATATTCTCAAGATCTAAACTTCAGCAGGGATTCCAAACCAGCAAAATAGAGCAAATGAAAACTCGGGCAGAACTGGTCCAGCTGGGTCTGGAGGGACTTGTTAACCAGAGTATTCTTGTGTGGTGCATGGGTCTGGAGCCATCTCAGAACAGCAGCAGCAGAACCCACAGCCAGCCAACCAAACAACTTCTATAGTTCAGCTGCTCTCTATCAGCCTAGGAGGAGCTGCATACCCTCACAAAAAAGGGGAAGGATAATCTGGTAAGACACTCTTTCAATCTTCTAAGCTTTAGATATGCATCTTTAATGTACCTATTTGCAGTAGTCTTAGAAACCATACTTCTGTTTTCGTGTCCTTACCAAATCATGAATAATCTCAAGATCTAGACTTCTTATAGTTCCCTAAATTAAACTTTGTATTTCTGCTACCTAATAACTGCAGAACAGAATGTTAAATTTGGACAAGCCATGCTGACATTAAAAACAAAGCAACTTGTGGCTTAGAGGTGGGGGGTGAGCTGTAGAAATCTTAAAGGCAGAAATTACCAGAATGAGGACTCTTTGGGGGGAGTGAGAGTCCTAAGTGATGAACCAAATAGTTGAGGGAACAAATAAAGCCACTGGAGTTCTTGCAACTTGGTGAGTTCAAGTTAGTCAATTGTGAGAACAGCTCAGGTGAAACAAAGGAGACTCACAGCCTCTGGCAGCTCTGAGAGAAAAGATGGTGTCTTTGGTGGGAAATACAGTGGGCTAGGAATGACCTGATTTGTAATTACTCACAAACCAGCATGATCACTTGCAAGCCATTTGCCCATTAAAGCTGAAGATGTGGCCTTTAAGAAAGCAGCATGTAAGCACGATCTAGAAATAGAAAAATAGCATTTGAAGGACAGATAAGGTTAGAAGAAAAGACAATAAATGTAATGTATGAATAGGGTAAAATGTTCAGTCTTAGCCAACCTTACAATCCTAAGGACCACAAAAGGAAAGCTTCTGTATATTGGTCTTAACTTATCTCCTGATGTGGCCGGTTGTCAGCCCTCCATTCTAATAAACAACTTGTTTCTGTTATTATTATAAAAGTATCAGGTGTAGTGACATTCCTAAAGGGCTGATCCTTTTTGACACATACAGCAAGAATTTAGATTGTACAAAGAATATAGTTTATTCTCCTCCCTAGAACTGTGTACCAATTCTAATAATAGAATGAGTTTTTGAAGATGGACAATCAGATTAAGGTTAAATCAAGAGGAATGCTTTGACATACTGGCCATTTTTTTACTTGCATGCTATGATGATATGTTCTTTTTAATTTAAATTCTTCCATCACTGTAATGAATGGTTTGATTGCTGTGCCATATTGTTATCATGATAAAGATTTTTTGTTGTTTGAGAAATAACAAATGTATAATCAAAGGATAGAAGAGATTAATAGACACATATGAAATTTGTTATGAAAAAGATAGTGGCTGTGGACAGCAAGGAACGAGAGGAATCCACAGGAAAATGTTCAGTGGCCAGCATAGGACTGCTTAGTTGTTACTGAAACACCTGGTGACTTCATTGAGGCACCATATTAGTTGCAGCTAAAACTAATACAAATCAGCTCAGAGCCCCAAAGAATTACCTGGTTTTATTTGTAAATGTTCCTGGGAAAGGATCATTTGATCATCCTCTGAGATACTAATTTGATGTCCAGGGCATTGCAGTAACAGGCGTTTCAAGTGCTCCTGCCTGGCTAGCTTTTCTATTGAAAAAAATTAAGATTTAGCTTTGCCAGTTCTTTGGAGTCATATGTTTGTGCTGAACTTGACGCAAAAAGTTGCTCTATTGGACTGAAAGGGAACTGTTTCAACTTAAAGCAGCGAAGTGCAGACATTTTTGTTTGCAGGATC
Source organism: Corvus kubaryi (assembly GCF_017639235.1). Taxonomy (NCBI): domain Eukaryota; kingdom Metazoa; phylum Chordata; class Aves; order Passeriformes; family Corvidae; genus Corvus; species Corvus kubaryi. Next base: position 25,437,674 of record NW_024582091.1, on the reverse strand, counting down.
AGGATTTTCTCTCTGTAGCTGGTTGGTCTCCTTTTAGCTTCCCCAGGACACTTCCTTTAAATGTAGCAATAAGGAAAAATTGCATTTCTGATAACTTAGAGTGCACAGATGTTAAATGCCATTTATGCAAGCAACTTTTATGGAAGTGCTTGCTATGAAGGAGTATGCTCCTGTGCTTTAGCTGGTGTTTGCTTTGAGTATCTCTCATGCACTCTTTCTGGGTGAAAGGAACTTGGTATCTATCGATATTTTCATGTTAAACATCTGTTGCTGTGTTTTCCCATAGGAGCATTTCACTAGATCTCTGTTTACTTGCATCAATACTTGGTCAAACACACTGTTGTGTTTCCCCAGGGGAATGCTCCAGTTATGCAAACCAAACCATGATCTGTCCCCGTGTTCCCCACCTGTGCTGTGGTTTGCACTCATTAATACCCCGAGCTCTGTACCAGTCTCAAACCATATTCTCTCATGAAATTGCTCATGTAAGTGATCATGCTAGCTCACAAATAGGAATAATTTCAGTCTGCAATTGTGTACTGATTTATAGATGAGCAGGTGGGTCAGGTTTGTTGTGCTCTTAAGTTTGGAGGAGTTAGGAAATACTTGTGTGAGGGCTGGGATGGAGAAAGGGCTTGCTGCAAGCTGGGGTGATGGGATTCTGCTAAGGCAGAGGCATACCTGGGGCCTGAGCAGGGCTTGTGTACTCTGGCCATATGGGAGAGCTTTTAAGTCCATTATTATTTGTTTGCTGTGGCTGTGCAACTTCCTCTTCCCCTTTGTACACAGTTTTTCTGACATGCTGTCATTGTCTCCATCTCTCCTGATAGAGAAAGTGAAGAACACGATACAATTTCCTACCTTCTGTTGTTGAGTTGGTTGTTTAAGGAGAGAGAATTTCCCTTGGATGATGCCAGAAAAGAATCTGTATCTGCCAAGGTTCTTTGTACAGGAACAACTGTTAATATAAACAGGCTTCCTCACAAATACCCAGGCAGAACAAATGCCCACAGTGGGACAAAAACACTTTGGAAGTGAGGGAGTGCTGCCCTTCCTCCCTCACCCCTTCTTCCAAGGGTGTTAACAAATTCGTGAAAGGGGATGACCATTCATCTATCATCCAGGGAGACTTTTTATGGTGAGGTATCTTCTTGCATTTTTGCTTTCAGGTAATTACTCTCCTTTTCAACAGTTTTTCTGAGCACAAGCCAGTTCTTTGCCTGTGTTGAAAGAGCAGCCCATGCCACCTTTTTGTTATACCTTGGGCTGAAGTAAGGAAGTAAGCAGTGGGAATTAAACACTGTTCTTCATTAGTTTATTAGCTCACAAAATGCAACCTTCCTTGCCAGTATTGCATTATTCTTTCTCCATGCTTCTGTTGAGAATTTTATAAAGTGCAAGTAAGTAGTAAGAACACTGTTTCTTCTGGAGAAACTTACCAGCTTCAAGCTAAGGCCCCAAATAAGGATGGAGCTGTGATACTTGGGCATCTCTAGGTAATTTAACCTTATGACTGCTGCTAAGCCTTCAGCAGTAGAGTATCCCTTGGTTCTCCAGAGTTAATTGCGTGACCTAGAGAGAGGCATGGTGGTATTTGAAAAGTGGAGACGACAGGAAGCCTTTAAGGCTCAAGAATCAAGAGATGTGCAGAACTGCTGCCTTGCATCATGTTGCCATGTTTCCCTGACAGCACTGTCCTCAGTGTTTTCTGCATTTAGCTGCAAGGTTTGATAACTGGAACAGGCTGTGAGCAATTTTGCAGCGTTCAGTTTTACCTTTAACAGAAGTTTAAAGTTCAGTGTCATGGAATTTCCCTGCTTGGTTGTTAAGATAACTTGGTACGGCTCAAAACCTCACAGCCTGAATTATAGGCAGAAGCCTTCCTCCCCCAGGTGAGTATGTTCAGGAGTTCAGAGCTGCCCTGGTCCTCCTCCCATGAAAACTGCAACAGAAGTTCTCCTCTTGGGGTCTACCGTGTTTTATTTTAATTCAAATTATTTGAAGGAAAACAATCTAACAGAATGTAACTTTATGGATCTTTTATTGTTGTGAAAGAAAAAAAAAAAGTAAAAATCACGTGGGCCAGCTCAGGGACTTGTTTCTTTTAAAATAATTGATGACGTAAAATCCCAGACCAAAAGAGGTGGGAGATGGAAGGCATCTGGCAGAGTTTACAGCCCTGGGGGGTCAGCAGGCACAGCACAGCCTGCTGCAAACAAAGGCCGAGTGTTTTGCTGATGCGATTGCAAAACATATGTTTGCCCAGGACTGTTATGATCTTGGGAATAGGCAGGAGGCCAGATTTCTGCAGCAGCAGCGCACTTAGTCACACAAATATCTGCAAAATGTGAACCACCTGCGATTTCTCGGTTTAAAAGCCGTAATTACTTTGTTGCTTAAAGAGAAGGTAGAAACTCTTGCATAAGGAACAGGAGAGGGGAGCGGAAAGCATTGTCCAAGGAGCGTCTCTGTGCCGGGGAGGAGAGCGGAACGGAGCCGAGGGGTCCGGGGCTCAAGGCTGACCTGCCGAGCCGGGGGCTACTGCTCCTGGTGCCCCGCCCGGGGCATTTGCTGGCACTTCCAGGGTTAGGGAGCAGCCGTGGGGTCGCGGCGAGCCCCGGCGGGGCAGCGCGCCGGCAGCTCCGCCCCTGCGCCGGGCGGGCGGGACGGGCCTGGGACCGCCCCGGCGGTGCTGGGGCAGAGCCCAGCGGGCTGCGAGAGCGGCGAGCCCGGCCCCAGCCCCGCAGCGAAGCCGGGCCGGCAGCACCAGGTACTCGCGGGTGGCCGGGGTGCCCCCGCCGCTTGTCCCCGCGGCGCTCAGCCTCCCCAAGGGCGGGGGTCTCTCTTCCCGGGCGCATCACCCAGAGAAATCCCTGCTGGAGGGAGGGGCGGGGGCCCGGGCAGCCCCCTGCGGACTATCCGCGGGGCTGCGGAGGCAGCAGCGGCATTTCCCTGCGGGCTCCTCTCTCGGGGGGCATCGTTCAGGGGTTCGCGGGATATATAGCTGCTGCCTGCGGTGACAGTGCAGATGCTGTCGCGGTCCTCCCCGACGCCTCTGGTCCCAGACGGGCTGTGTTCCGCTGGTGTGTGTGGTAACCGGGTGCCTCTGCAGGATGCTCAGGCTCGCCTAGGTGGTTTTTGCCTCGGAATTGCCCGGCGTTTACGTCGTTCTTGCATAGGTTTGGATTATCCTTTTGAAACAGTAAGGCTGTTCTTGTGTTTCTCATGGAGAAGAGCGGGCTATAATTATAAACAAGCGCAAGTCGAGTATTATTTTGGGCAGGAGTAAACTTGCTGATTTGGATCTCTCTTACAAATTCCTTAGTGTCACCACGTTAAGATTCTTCTTTTAAAGGAAATTTTTAAATCCTCAGAACTGCTGCAGGTAGTTAAATCCTCAGTACTGCGGAACCTGTTTTGCATTTGTCTGATTTAGAGTAATCCAGTATTTCATGGATACATATGGATACATATACATGGATATATGCTTTGCTTTGACATAATCCAGTAGTACAGTCTATGTAATGCAGTTACTGTCACATTTAGACTGTTTCCTTCTGTGTCACCAATATATTGGTATTTAAATAGTGTTTACAGTAGGGAAATTGCTGGGTTGCATTCCAAATCCTTTGCCCTTTACTGCTTTCTGTTTCATTACAGAAGTGGCATATAAAAAAAAGCTAGGCACTAATCACTGAAACTCAGCCTCTGTTTCAGTGAGCTCATATCAAAGGTAAATTGGGTTGTGGACTCCAGGCAGTTATGTCACAAAACCACTTCAGGAAGAGCTGTTAATGCTGAGGAAGAGTAGGTAGCGCATAGGCACCTTGAGACCACTGCAGTTGGACATGCTTGTCCTGCTCAGTCCTAGAAAATGACCAGAGAAGAGGTACTAGAGATGGAGACAGAGGAGTTTGGGCTTTGCTTTTATTTCTGCTGTTTTATTCCTGCTGTTGTGAACAAGGTGTGTGATCTTGGGCACATTTTCCCTTGCCTTGATTTCTGTCTTGAATCAAGTCAGATAAACTAGATAGGGATGTTTTTAAAATCAGGTATTTTAAAGGACTTTGAGACATCCAGAGAAATGATATTGAAATTAAAGTAATTTACATCTTTAAATTCATATAAGAATAACATACTCTGTATGAAAAGAGAAACAGTTCAGCATTTGCCATGCTCTAATTCCAGTGAAGAGTGGTAGGTCTGTGTAACAAAGTGCTTTGTAACAGAAGGGGAGTCCTTGTTCTCAGTTCTTTAAATCCATACAAGTGGAGACATGTCTGTTGCTTCAGCTGAATGACAGTCTGACATACCCAGCAAATGGAACCAGTGGAAACATTTAAAGTACATGAGCATTTCTAGGATAATTTTTTTCTGTCATTTTAATGTGAATCATGGTTTGTTTGAGAAAGCCACAACAATTGCAGCTACATCAGGATTAAGTAAACAAATAAAATAGGAAAAATGGCCAGTTCTGCATAGCCCCACATTTAGAAAAGATGCAGGATTTCTGTGTGTGTAGGAAAAGAAATATATTTAATCACTAGTCTTTGTTTTTAATTCCCTCCTTCCTAAAAGTTCTCTGTCCAATGTGGAAACTACAGTAGCTACTGCATTTAGCAGAACTGAAAATACAGCTTTTAAGCTGAGTATGTATTAGTTGGGGACAGCCTGTCCTGGGGGGCCAGTTGTGCCTGTCCTTGTTGTTAAGGTCCTAAACAAGGAAACTCCATTTGCAGCCTCAGTGTCACCACCAGTGAGGTTTTGCTGTCGGTGGCCTTTAAAGGGGAAGTAGGAACCAGACAGTTCACAGTGAGCGAAGGAGCAGCAGCAGCATGAAGCCTCTTAAACTGGTAAGTGCCAAGTCTCCCTTGGAAATGCAGCACGGCCTTCTTGGACACTCATGTGCGTAGGGGCATTTCATCCTATAAGCTTATAAAGCCCTAAATGGGTATTTTTAATGCCCATGCTTCAAATGCTCATCATATTCTACTAAGCTGAATTTTCAGCACTGGCATGCTGGAGGAGTTAATTCTACTGGGAGATTGTGTTGAAGAGTTTTTAACTCACAGCTCGTGCCTTTCTTAACCCTAAACTTAGGCAGGAATGCACTTAGATTATGTAAAATGATGACTGGTTGTCTAGGAAAATGTTACTTCCAAAAAATTCACCTCAATCTCATTTCCCTATTTTGGTTCTTTACATTAGATTATATTGTATTATGGGGTGTGGTTTTCATATAACTTTGTTTGAGTCTAGCAGCACTTAGTGCTTAATCAGGACATAGATGATTCAGATAAAGAAGTTAATTCAAATGTAGTTTACTGAAGTAAATTGATAATTATAATTTTACTTCGCCTGTGGCTTGTCTATGATAAAATGTTCCCTTTGCCATTTAGAGAAGGCCTAAGGAAGTATGTAAATAAGTCTTTCTGGTAGATACAACATTTGATAGTGGTACTGACTGTACTTGAGGGGAGCAAAATGGCTCACTGTGCTAACACCAGAGAAGCAGTCTGAGTGAGCATTGTGGATCATAGCTCATGAATCCTGTATGACTGAACATTAGCAGTTTGGTAACAGTCCCCAGATTCATTGGACAAAACCAGCATTGAGTTTTGGGAGAGGTTTTGTGGTAAGAGACAGAGCTCTAGCTGCAAGGAGCCAGTAGTGAGGGACCAACAAGGAGCTGAAAAAGCATTTTAGGCACACAATGGAGGAAGAACTGTAGCTTAGGTTAGATAGCTGTTCCTGTTCCAGAGGCTCTGTGACCTGGTGTGTAGTTTAGTTCTGTTTTCAGTGTTTCTAGGTGAAATTTCTGATACTGGGTGGCTGTTTAGACTGTGACTTTTTTTTTTTATTTACAATTTAAAGAGATTCAGAACCAAAGCAGATAATGTTTTATTACTAGCAGAGGTAATGTGTGTTGTACTTTTAAGTATTTACAAACCTCTTCTACACAATTGCAGTTTGACTTTTTATCCCAGGCTTTTACATAAATTTGACAGGAATAATGTTCCTGTCCAGAGGCTTAAAAAAGCTACCTAAAAGTTAGGCTGGATTGACATCTGTGAGATACAGAAAAGCTCTAAGTTGTGTGAGTTTGCACATGTTTGAGGCTTTAGAGTGATCTTCCCTGAGCTTGTATGTACAGGCAGTACAGACTTTTTGGTCTGGTTGTCCTTGTGGAGTTGGATGTGCTAAGTGAGCCAGACTGGTGAGAGAGAGTGGTAACTGGGAAGTATATAATTAAGCTTGCAGACTTGTCTCATTAACTTTTCTGTCTCAGCTCTGTAGTGCTGTTTCTTGGTGTAAATTTGCATAAAGCATTTCCTGGCTGAGAAGTCTCTGAACAGGCACACAGTCTGATGGTTAGGGCATTAACCTGTGACTTGAGAGATCTCAGCTGAAGCCACCAGTCTTCTAAGATGTGTAGCTTTTCCATTTCTCCGGGATTTTTTTTTCCTAGATGGGAGATAATATACTTGTCCTACCTCACAGGAATCTTGCAGTATCTAAATGCATGAGATGTGATGCTGGGCTGATATGGCAGTGGTGAGGGATGTGTAGATTGAGAAATGATAGGTACCTGGGTAAGCATAGTTCCTATGGAGATAATAATAGTGGCTGTACAGAAATACAAGTTATGTTACATAAGGTGGAAGAGGAGGCTTTTCTGTGATTTCCGAGGTTGTCTCTGCCAGCATAGCAATACAGCATTTATATGGCTAAAGTCTTAACGTCTCTGTCAAGGTATGTCTGGAAGGTGCGCAGTGGAGTGGATTGCCACCCAGCAAGGCCCACCTCTGTCCATTAGCTTGAGCTTCTGGGTGTTGAGGGTGAAATCTGTTCCACCCTTGGTGCTCAGCTTTGCAGCCACCCGAGTTTTATGTTCTGGCTTTGAAGATGGAGTGCCTCTGATGCATCATCATCATCATCATTATTGTTATTATTGTTATTATTTATTTACACCTAAAGCCTCAGTTGTGGTTGGCTTTCTGCTGAGCTTTGAGCTGTATTCAGCTGCAGAGTTTCTGGACTGAATGAAAGTGGTGTGGTGAGGTTGATAAACAGGAGGAAAGGAGCCAGGAGAAGTTAGATGCAGAGAATGTGTCACTAAGTAGGTCACTTTGGTGACCTGGAATCACATGAAAGTTGCTTATACTTTTGTAATAACCAAAAGAAATACAGGCTTTTTCCAGCTGCTCCTTGTCCTAGACAGAACTGCTTCACCAAATGCTTGTTGGTGCTTCAGGTGAGATGGTGCTTTAAGAGAAAGGTGCAGGAGATAGATATAGTGGTATGTCTGCTCAGGATGCAGGTCTTGCCTTTGAGAGGGAGAGTGTTGCTCCCTGAGTTGAGTGTATTTGGAAGATGGAGGTTTAGTGAAGGATATTGTGAAGCATAGAATTACACTCAGGACAAAGGAAAGAATCACTAGGACTGTTTTGAGAACTATTACTGCGTTATCGAGTATTTGAAATGCTGGGATGCTGGAAGCACATGGCTATTTCTGAAGTACTAGGAGAATTTGATTAACTGGTGCTTCTGAAAAAGAGAGGAGAATAGTTTTTAAAAGGTCTGCCATGGCTTGTAACTGAAGAACAAGTTTTCAAAAGGCTTCTAGTGGGTCAGATTTTACCCAACTCTCATGACGGTGTTAAGTGTGCACCTCATGGCAAGCTGCTTCTGTTCTCAGCACCATCTGGAAGAAACCCCCATTTTGCAGACGGGAAATGGGCTCATCTTCACAAATCCTTTGTTACATCTCTGTCACATCAGAGCCTTGACCCCAGGCTTCTCAAGTACTGGCCTGGTGCTATGATATCAGGGGGATGGTCCTTCTCCTGATGGAAAACAAAGCAACTTATTTAATCATTAAAAAAACCTTTTAAGTCAGTTTGCAGCGAGGGTTTGGATAGTGGAGTAATTTGCTGTGTAATCTTAAGTTTGACCTCTGCATGCTTTAAGAAACAGTAGTGTATTGATTGTAATGTATTTTAGATTGTGAAGCAGAATACATTAGCAGCCTGCTGATCTCAGGTTCTTAAATCTGGGTTTGGTTTTTTTTTTTTTTTTCTTCTTCTAACTGTTCTGGGAAAAGGAAAGACCGAAAAATATTTGTTCAAGAATTAAACTTCAAGGTATTTGTCTTGGAGTGCTTGATCTGGCAAACTGCAGACATCTGCTAAATTAAATGCTGCTTACAATTTAAAGGATCTCTCTTTTTGCTTGCTGTTGTTTGGCTTAAAGATGTTTCTCTAGTGTAGTTGTAGCCCAGATGAGAAGCTGTGCTGGAGTTTTAAAGAGAGATGCTGATAAGTTCCATCCTACTAGTGGCATTGCTTGACTGACAGGCAAAATTTACTTGTGTATGTTGGGACCCATAGCAGGAAAAAGCTACACTGAGGAGAAAAAGTGAAAAGACTAGTAGTAAGAGGTGCCCTTTGATCTTACTTTATCCAAGTAAGACTTGAGAAATGAAGGCATCTGACTTAAGGATTTAAGGAGACTCTCATAGTCTGAAGGGTTTGGTAGTAGGCCTGCACTCATTGTTTCCAGCTCTCTGAAGCTGTTTTTTAATCTTAGGGGAAAGTTCAGGAAACTGTAACTGATTAATAAAATTGCTTCTCGTACAGTGAACTCATACAAATAGAAACCTCAGCTAAAGAGAGAAAAAGTGCAATAGTGAGTACAACCAGTATTGCATGTTTATAAGAGCCCTTATCTATGTGGGGAAAATGTGGTGAAGTTAAAAACTGCATTTGGCAGGCAGCTCTTGGGGCATCATCTGCTCTTGAGGCTTAAACCAGCTGAAGGTGCCCCTCTGCTCTGTGTGGCCTGAACTGGTTCAGTGCATGGTATTTATTCATCTAAACCTAGTTGATATCATCACAAAATGGTTGGGTTTGGCTATGCAACAGAGGCAATGGATATGTTCTAAAAGATGACTGGGAAAGAGGGCACAGGTAAGTAGCCCAAACCTTTAGTTTTTATATAGCCTAGTGTTTAGCACTTGGCTCCATCCTCAGCTTTAATCCCAGGCCTCCCTCTGTCTATAAGAGTGCCATGCCATCAGCTGGCAGGGCTCCCACCTTTCCTGGGGAAGCCAAGCTGCTCGCTGGGGAGTAATCCCCTCAGGAGAGCTGGTTTGCAGTGAGTGCCACACGCACAGCAGAGGGAGCCTCTGAAGCGATGGGATGTGAAGGTGTGAGGTGAAGCCATGTCCTGCTTTGGTACTTGCCCCTGGAACCTGGTGTGCCTTCTCAGGGGGCTGCTCTGTGCCAAATGGAGAGACTGCCCTGGAGCACATGGCTTTCTGCCTTCCAAAGGGAACGGTGTTAACAGGCAGGACACTAATGCACCCAAGTCTTCTATGTATTTGCTCCTTGGCTGCAGGAAGGGCCCAGGATGCCACAGGCCTGTCAGAAAGCTTCATCCAGCTGAAGGAGAGGGCAAGTAGGTAACTGCCAGGGGTATCCAGCCTCCACTTTACCTGCAAGGCAACGCATCCACACAAGTGGGTGCAAGGACGTGGCTGCTGCTGTTCCGATAGAGCAAATTCTCCCTCCCTCCTTGCAAATGTGAATAGCTTTTATCCTATCTTGAAAAGAAAGTAGATGCAAATGTAGATCAGGTACTTTCAGCAGTTTAAGTGATCTTTGAGGTTGGGAAGAAGAAATCTGATTAGGGTTACAGCTGTTTCATTTCCTGACAGATGCACAGGGTGTTGTGTGCTGGCGAACTGCGGATGTACACACACACAGCAGCCTCGTTTTGTATCAGTGGCATAACCACACAGCAGCCAGCATGTTCGGAACTCCTTGTCCTGGACACCCTGCCAAAATATGCTGTATGCAGAATTTTCTGTGAACCAAGCTGTAGTGTGTCTGTGTGTGTGTGCATATAAATTTGTGCGTGTTTTCTTTGGTTGACAGGGCCTTTGTTGTTGAACTTTTTGTTGCTGGAGTGGGGCAGTGTGCTGTAAACAAGCACAGCTAATTATAAAGCACTTGTATAAAAAATATGATTTGCATTTGTACAAACAGTACTAGTAAAAGTGCCCGTGTAAGAGTACCACAAGTACCCAAATAAGTCCAGCTCTGAATGGAGAACTCTTTTCTTTCTTGCAACCACAGCTAAAAAGCTGTTTATAACTAAATGCTGAGGTGGTGTAATTTTCTTTTCTAGGAACTTGGAATAAGAATTCCTAGACCACTGGGACACGGACCAAGCAGATTCATCCCTGAGAAGGAGGTGTGGTAGTGTTTTCAAGTACATAGTGAACTTTACGCTTTTAAGGAACATCCTTTTAGTAGTAGCCCACATTTGGTTTCAGGACAACTGCTGAACTGCAAAACATTCTCAGTCCTGATCACATTCAGTCCTGAGACTTTGGACACAGTTCTAGTGTACAGAACAGTGAGAGCCTTGGGGAGCTTTGGAATAGTTATGACCCCTCCCGTGCTGCTATCTAGCATGAGAGAAACCCAATACTGTTTCCTTGTGAACATCCGGATGTAATTTCCTACTGGTCCACAAGGTACCTGCCCCTCTGCTCTGGGATTGCTTTTTCTTGAGCTGCCTCTAGCACTCTGCAGAATCTGAGAAGCTTCAGAGTGCTGTGGATGAGCATTTCTGGTGCTTCTTGCCTGATCATCTGGTAAGAGAATTTGGAGCAAAGAAAAATTAGTTATATGCCTGTGGTTTTCTAGGAATTTTAAGAGTCTTTTTCAATTTCCTTTTTTTTCTCTCTTGTCATCTTAGCTAGCCTTTTACTTCTTTCCCTCTTTTTCCCTTAGTAAAAGTGATGATTCAAATAGCTTTTAATTATAATAAACTAAGATCAACCTGGGGTATTCAAGAAAGTGAAGGTGAGAGTTAAAAATGAGAAGTCAGTGTTGTATTAGAGAGAGACTAAAGCCAAAAATCTCCTTTTGCTGACATAACCACTTGTGATCTCCTAAATGAGAGGTATTACAGGGATTTAATGTGCCTCATGTGCACTGATTTAATGCCATTAATAGATTTATAATATAATTCGTTTCACTTGGGGCCTCTGGGTGCTGTGGTAATATATTTATTTGCTTTTTTATTGGTGGTACTTGGACAATATTGCTCATTGCTCTTTCTCTTCAATCAGACAATTCAGGTGGGAAAGGAGGACGCCACGATGCACACGCTGTTTGCAGAGTCTTTTGCCACACTGGGCCGGCTGGACAATGTCACCTTGGTGATGGTTTTCCACCCGCAGTATCTCGAAAGCTTTCTAAAAACTCAGCACTATCTCCTGCAAATGGATGGTCCTCTCCCGCTCCATTACCGGCACTACATCGGGATAATGGTACGCACCAGGCAGAAACAGCCACGCTGGCAGCGCCTCGGGCCCTGTCTGAGAGCAGCTGTTGCTGTGCTTTGCAGTTTCTAGGTGGAAAGGCTTTTCACCAGCAGCTAAGAGAAAAGCAGAGTATGTTTGTTGGTGTCTGCTTTACAGATGGTTTCAGAAGATTAGCACTTCATGTTCATAGATTCAGTAGGACTGTGAGTAAAAGGGCAAAAACCTGCTATAGAAATGAGACAATTGTTACTGGCTTCCTTAGTATCTCAGAAACTGTGTCTCAAGAAAGTTTGTTTCTGTGTGTGTGTCCTGTCACATACATCTCCCTCCAACTCAATAGTCGGTCCTATCATGCATTTCTGAATATGTAAATTCTAAGCCAATTTTCTGCCAAAAGTGGTTGATTTCTAATTTTTAATCTGCCAGTTCAGTGATCTTTGCTTGCTGAAGCTGAATTAAAGTTTTGGGCTGTGTCTTAATTTGATGCAGAAAGTATTAGTGTTTGAGTAAATGATACTGGGCTTTCTTTGCTGAGAAGCTGCCCATAGTCTCTCTTGACATATGCAGTCTAAAACCTGCTTTCGGCTGTTGCTGGTAAAGATGCAGTTAGAGACAGCTTCTTCCGCCCTGGGGAGTATGAGGCAGTATGGATTACTTGCTTCAGGACATGTAATAAATCCATGCCTGTACTTCTCCCTGGGTGTAGGCACGTTGCACCTGTAGCCAGCATAATGATGGTGTGTATGAACAAGGGATATTTATGTTGTGAGAACAATAATCAGAACAAGCTGATGTGTTAATCTCAGAAATGTTTTTTTACTTGAGTCTTTGTTCAGTGCAAGTGTTATTCTTGGATGTTTTGAGGAAATGATGACTTACGGTATTTGTCATAAAGTACTAACTTTCTGTAATTGTTTTCTGTATCACATTGTTTTCCTTTCTAGGCTGCAGCACGACATCAGTGCTCTTACCTTGTTAACCTCCATGTGAATGACTTCCTTCATGTCGGTGGAGACCCTAAATGGTTGAATGGTCTGGAAAATGCACCTCAAAAACTGCAAAATTTAGGAGAACTGAACAAAATGTTGGCTCATCGACCCTGGCTTATCACCAAGGAACATATCGAGGTAGGTCTTTCATGCAGTAATGTGAATGTCCCCTTTTTTCAGTAAAGCAATCACAGGGGTTCAGAGCCAGACAGAGTGAAAGATGTTCTGTGGTAATGACTTTAATTTCAGTGCTACATCACTGCATGATACAGTATCACTTGTGCCCTTGTAAAACTAACAGGATCATAACTGCTCTCAAATGAGTGACAAATTTAATTTACAACATGCTAAAATTTCTGTGTCATGTTGGAATTCTGTTGGTGCGATGACGATGTGCTCAGGTGTGCACCTCCCTCCTCAAGCTGTGTGCTTTCAGTTTCTGAGATGCTGCCAGAGGTCAGGCAGACCACCAGCCATCACATTTTTGTCTGGCTTGCTGCCAGTTCAAATGCTGAGTTTTCAGGCTGGGATGGAGGGAGCAGGCTGGCAGAGCTGCCCAGGGGAACGATGGTGGTACAGGACAGCCAGGACTGCAGCACCAACAAACCACCAAGGGGCTGCTTCTTCCAGCCCTTCTGCTCTCCTCTGCGCTCCTAGCGAGGAGCACGTGGGTGCTGGGACTTCCCTCGGTGCTGCCTGGCCTGGTGAGAGGTGGTGGCAGGTCCAGCTGGGAGGCAGGACGATGCGCTGTGGGGGAGGGCACATGCTCTGCCAGAAGGCCCCAAACCTCCCACACTTTCCTGCCTGAAGGGGAAGTTGGGGTTTGAAGCTTCTTGTCAAATCTAGAGCATTCCACCCACAGGGACAAGATGAAGGGAGCCTGGTGCCAGGTTTTTACACAGCTGATCTGCAAGGAGTTGCCTGGGTTTTCTGATGCTGTAAAAACCATTTGAACAAACAAGGAACAGTCATGGTTGCGTCTTCATCAGAGGTGTGAAATTTCAATGCAAGTCAGTCTGGCCTCGATAGAAACCACGTGGTGCAAAAGAGAAACCCCAACTTATTCAATTGTTTAGGGACAGAGAGGGGAGAGAAGTTGCCTCCTTTGTGGCTTAACCACGCAAGTCTGTGTCTGGCAGGTCACCTGGTAACAGATCACTGAGCACACTAATGGCAGCAGAAAGTTAGGAAGCACATACGGATGTTGGGAAAATAATTTTACCTGGCAAAGAAATGTGTTGATAAACTGCATTAAGGTGGGTCAAATGAATTACTTTCATATTTTTGTCTTGGGTTATTTTTAAAGCAACTATTGAAGACTGAAGAGAACAGCTGGTCCTTGGCAGAGCTGATCCATGCAGTCGTTCTCCTTACACACTACCACTCCCTTGCTTCCTTCACGTTTGGCTGTGGGATCAGCCCAGAGATCGACTGTGAAGGGGGTCACACCTTCAGGCCCCCCTCCGTCAGTAACTATTGCATATGTGATATTACAAATGGTTACCATGGGGTGGATGAAATCCATGCCAGCCCAGCTGGGAGTATTCCAGTAAGTGAACAATCGATCTCTTTCAGAAGCAGTCATTTCTTTGTAAACTTAATATGTGGAGGATGCCTGTTTCTTTTCATTCATTGAGAGTGGGATTGACGAGTCTAATCCAGATGTGGGTATTGAAAAAGTGCATCTAGGAGGAGCTGAAATGATACTGGTAAGCTGGGGAAAGCTACCAAAGGGAGAAACAGGCACAATCTCTGTTTGCTTTTTCTGCCTGTCATTCATAAAGGTAGTTCATGATACGTGTCCTGAGCAGCAGTGGCCAGGAATGCTTTTTTCATGGGTGCAGTGGAAAGTTGCCTCTTCCTTTGATTCCAGGCTCTGACTTTTTTGCCTTGAGGTGTTTGTGATGCATCACACAACAGATGATTCTTAACAGATCATACACAACTTTGTGACTGTCTATAAAAAAACACTCTCTCCTGCCTGCAGCAGTTATGCTGATCTGGACTTGTTTTCCCTTGGTGAAAAGCATGATGTGAACTAAGTGTTGGTTTAAGAACAGCCATGAGGGTGTTCCCACTGCAGGATCCTTGCCTTCGAGATTTTACTGCAGTGGTGTGGGTGGCATTTAAATTTGTTTGATGAAGCTTGCTGGCTCTCTGAAGGAGGAAACTGCAAAAGGCAGGGAGGAAAGGGGCAGAACTGTATAAATTAAAGATAATTTTACTTTCCTTCGTGCTGATGAAGTTTTACAAGACCGATTACTGAATTAATACTGTCTTGTGGTGTTAAAACAGCTCTTGTGAAAGACAATTATCTTGCACAGGCTTTCTTTTGAGGCTTCATTAAATCTGCATTTACACTCACTCTTCCTTTTTCCTTCAATGTTTCTTCTCTGCGAGCAGAGGAGGGGAAAAATACAGTTGGGTGGTAAATTGTGGTTACTTCCTCTATCAGAATTTCTGTTACAGCTCCTTGTTTTTCAGTTGCTGAACATTTAGACTAAGAGAAACTAATTTTAGTGTGAGAACAACTTGTTCCAAAATCCTGTGATTTTTAAATCATGCTAAAAATACCAGGGATCTAATTGAGAAAAGACGATGACTAAATGTAAGCCATTGGGTCAGTACAGGTTTCTTTCAAAAACTGTGTTCCTTGAAAAATCTGTATTTAAAGATGTAAAGGACTTAAGTTGTGTTTAAACTTTCTGGCTTGGCAATTTCTGCCATCCTTGTCACTTCCTGTTGCATGAAAATGAAATGTCTTTCTGTTCTTTTTAGTCTACAGAGTCTGTCTGTGAAGTTGAAGCTCTTATGGAGAAAATGAAGCAGCTGCAGGAGTGCAGAGATGAAGAGGAAGCCAGTCAAGAAGAGATGGCCACGCGTTTTGAAAGAGAGAAGAGAGAAAGCATGTTCGTGTGTTCTTCAGGTAGTGCAGATGTAGTCTGTATATGTATTTATTAAGACTTTCCCAAATTATTTGAAGAAATACTACTGCAAAAGGGGAAAGAAGTGCTATTAGCTGTCTCACAAACATTAGCATTTCTTTGAAGGAATCAAGATTAAGGATGCCTTGTTTTCTTCCAGGAACACTTAAAAGCCAAGTAGTGCCAAGATTTGTGGCTGCTCACAAACACACCATAGCACTCTCTGACCAATAGAAATTAAATAATAGAAATCTCCAGAAGAAATGGAATCTCTCGAGAGTTTTAGAAATTTCACAAGTGACTTAAGCATCTTGCAAGATGCTGTAAAACCAAGATACTTGACATGCTTTGCTATTTAGGTGTGTGAAACATTACTTTTCAGATGACTGAGAGACAATACTTAATCTATTACAAGTTTAGGGTTGTCACGGGCTCTTCAATACAATTTCCTCTAAAACAAACTTGGCATGGAAGTCTCAGAAGTCTCTTTATTAATAAGCTCTCTATTCCAAAGCAGGTTTTTCCCCTGACATTTTTACAGACCTCTTGAGTTAGGGGGAAAATGTCCCCTATATTCAGGGGATAGGGTGAAGACTGCAGCACAGCAGAAGGGAGAAAAAGATGTTTGTCTGTAAGAAAAAACCTGAGTGTTTTTCATGGAGCTGCCTCTGAACACCATAGCTGCAGTCACAGAGCTGGACTAGACAATCTTAATACAGGTAGTCCAGTGAAAATGTGTTTCCTTAAAAAGCACAGAGACCCATTCTTGTGCAGGAGTTCTGCTCATACACCTCCAATTTGTTCTTACCAAAATTGTGTGAAATTCTGTTTGGCATTAACAGAAGATGAAGAATCTGCAGCAACAAGAGATGTGTCTCGTCACTTTGAGGATACCAGCTATGGTTACAAAGACTTCTCCAGACATGGAATGCATGTGCCCACCTTTCGTGTTCAGGTAAAAGGCATGGGGCTGCCATCAGGAGCTTAGGGAACAACCTGTTCATTGTGCCAGATAGCAAACCTGGAAATGGCTGTGCCCTCACTGCCCTGTGAGTGAGGCTTAAAGCCAGCAAATGAACAACCCCCACCCCCCAGTGGATTATCTGCCCTGGGATCTATTACTGCATTAAAGCTCTGGGCTGTCACAAGTTCATTTCTGAAATGCTCCATTCTGCATTTTTACTTATTCTAAGGATTATTCCTGGGAAGACCATGGCTATTCCTTGGTTAATCGTCTTTATCCAGATGTGGGACAACTACTTGATGAGAAGTTCCATATTGCTTATAATCTGACTTACAACACAATGGCTATGCACAAAGATGTGGATACCTCAATGCTGAGACGAGCTATTTGGAACTATATCCATTGTATGTTTGGAATAAGGTCAGTTTCACTGTTTCTGTTCTAAACACATTGGCTTTTCTTTGTCAGGTTGAACCAGAACTGTTTGTTAGGCAAACATACATGTGTTTTTTAAACATGTTTTTGTTTATGGGGGAGGGCAACTAGTGCTACAATTACCCAATAATTTATTTTGCCATAGGAGCTTAGAAACAATACAAGTGAAATAACTGCTGCTTGAAAATGAAAGTGTCTTTTCTCTCAATTCCACACAGATATGATGATTATGACTATGGTGAAATTAATCAGTTGTTGGACCGCAGCTTTAAAGTTTATATCAAGACTGTGGTTTGCACTCCTGAAAAGACCACAAAAAGAATGTATGATAGCTTCTGGAGGCAGTTTGAACACTCTGAGAAGGTACAGTTGGCATGCGTGCTGAGGGGCAGCCACAGGCCCCAGATCAGTGTCCCCCTGACAGCCACAGCCACCCAGCTTAAGCTTTACCCGATGCTACTGGGGTTCTGCTCACACTCAGTCAAGTCATTAGGAAGTGTCATGTTTCCAGGCTGAAATAATTTCCCCTTTTCTCCTGCATATTTGCTGGCTAACAGCTGACATGGACTGGGCAAGCTTTGAGAAGTTTGGGGGGTTAGACACGACAATGGTACAGCTTCACCTCAACTGCAGTCAGTACTGCCTGGATCCCAGAGAGGCAGGGAAGTGGTGCCAGATCATCCATCCCTTGGCAGCAGACCTGGAACAGCTCTGTGGCTGGCCCAGGGTCTTTACAGTCCCCTGGTCCTTCTGGCATGGATAGCCCCAAAGCAGTTTCTTTGTGAAAGCCTAAAGCTTTGCTGCTGGGTTACAGTCTGAATTGCACCTCCCAGTCACATTGCCTGTTGTTAACTCTCAGATACCAAATCCATTAAGTAAGTTTATATCCTTCAGTTTTTCTTTGGAAAGGTATTTCTTGGCCTCCCTTAATGCTGAAACATAAAGATGCAGAAATCATTAGTGTTTGTATCATTAGAGGCTCTAGTTGTTGATTAAACCCCTTAAACCAGGGTCCTGTAACTACAATGATGTAAGATTGTTCAAGTAAAAGACTGCCTATGTTTTGGCTGGACTAACTGTAATAGACGAGCTTTTCAAGCACACAAATCCTTCTTTAAAGCCCAAAACTTTGCAACTCCATAGCCATCAAAATCCACGACTCATTCACATACGTGTCACTGAATGCAATAACTGTGCATCCTCATGGAGATCATGCAAATGAAACCACACACAGCCCTTACATGCCCGAGCAAACTCACAGCAACCTGCTGTCAGTGAGAAAATACTTTCACACCCTCCCCCCGCTTTGAGGATCTCACCCTCAAAGAAATACAGTAAAGGCATTGAGAAGATGAGCTGGAGAACTAAAATTCTTACCTCTAGTAGCTACTGAACACCTGTGTCTCAGAAGAGATAATAGATTTATGGCACTTGAGAGTTTTTCTGGTGCTTCACCTTAGCCAACCACTCTTTGTTGTTCAGGTGGTAGCTGCCTGTGTGTTTCTCTCTCAGTCCCAGGGGCAAATGGCCTTGTCACCTCTGCCTTTGCTAACACCCTCCTCTGCTCTGCAGGTGCCCACTGCCCTTTAATCATTAGCCTCATTAAACTAAACTTGAACAAGCTCTGCATAGTGTTGCTGAAGAAGGGCTTGTGTGCTTGAAAGCTTCTCTTGTTTTACCCAGCTAAACCATCTGGTCTGCTAAAGGATGATTTCCTCTTCCTATGGACCTGGCCCTGCCTAAATGTGCCTGTGAGCCAGTGCCACGCCGTGCTGCAGTACGGGGTGTGGCGTTGGTTCCTCTGCCCTGCTCAGTGAGCTCCACAGCGAGATCTGGTGGGCTGTGTGGTGACACGGGCAGTGCTCCCCTGCTGCTGCTGCACCAGCACGACACCCACAGCCCCGCAGCTTCCTTTGGCTCCAGCCTGTGGTGGTGAGCACAGTGCTGAAGTGTAACTTCTTCTCTCTCCTGAAGGTCCATGTAAATTTGCTTCTGGTAGAAGCTCGGATGCAAGCCGAACTACTTTATGCTCTGAGAGCTATTACTCGCTATATGACCTGATGTCTCTGGCTGCCTGTCGATGTCGGAATGTTCTGCAGCTGCAGTATGGCAGAGGAAGATACGAAGCCTCAGGACCAACAGTAGCTATAAGTTAAGATGCCCATTGTGCCATAACTCCTTTAGTTTCAGCTATTTCCATGTTTGGAATATCACTGCTGCCACTGGGCAGCGAACGCTTGGCAGTTGACAGACAGGGTTGTGCGGAAGTGCTGCCTGCTCATGGTATTTTGGCTTTAGACAGCCCGGGACATTCTCTGAACTTGTGGCAATATAGCAAACGATAGATACATAGATCTTGTGATAAGGCAAATACTGCGGGAGTCGGAGCGCGAAAAGAACTGGGACTTGATGATATTTGCTTTCCCTATGAGAATAATTTTAGAAAATCTTGATGCTGCTATTTGTGCAGGTGGAGTGAACAGACCCAGGCTGTTCCAGTTGAGCTAGAAGTGAAAGTGAGCACTGCTATTGTCTGAGCCTTTACTCTGTGTGGTTTCAAAAAAGCCTTGTTATTTAGATTCCCTGTTTAATCAGAACTAAACCTCTTCTGTCCACACTGATAATTCGAAAGGTAGCAGTCAATTTTCTCAACTAGTTTAGCCTTAAAAACAGGATGTTTGTTCAGCATTATTTCGTGAGCTCCAAAGTGCAATAGTCTTCCTATGGAAAGAAGGGGACTGGAGTCCTCAGAGCTTCTTAGAGATCTACCTACACAAAGTGTCAAGTAGCTTCTTGTCCTCCTTTTCACGGATGAACCAAGAAGGAGCTAGGACAAGGTGTGGGAATGTTGTTCTAGACTGCCAAACAGTCCTACTGTATTACATACCCAACGCTGGTCTTAATGATTTTTGCAGTTGCTTAAATAACTAGGCTAAAAACCATCTATTTTTAGTAAATCAAAACGTGATTAAAATGCTGACGTTTAATATACAGTGGTTTTGGAGAACACATGAATACTTTTGTATGAGTGTGAATTGCTTTTTAAATTTGTCAGTATTACTGGTATTTTTGAAATAAAGGTAACAACTTTTTCTCTTGGTGTTTCTGTGTGGTTTTAACTTGAAGCTCCTGTTCTTACTGGTTCGAAGACCATTTAAAAATGTTTGCAACAGTAACTGAGCAAACATATTTAAAATCACCACCCGTGAATTTTCTAACTGAGTCTAAAATGATGGGAGAAAAAATTTACAAACACAGATCTGGAGCTTCACTAATACTGTTGTGGGAACACCGCTTCTGTACTGCTGCTATTCTCACCCATTTGGACAAAGCTCTCAGGCACAAGGTGTGGTTCTTGGGGTGTCTGGTGCAGGGCCAGGAGTTGGACTCGATGATGCTGATGGTCCTTTCCAACTCAGCTGATTCTATGAAATGGATTGTCTGAAGCCCACAAGCAGAATTTAATTTCTGTCTCCTGGCCTGGGTCTCAGCTCAGATTGGTTTCTCTTTTTACAGAACCTTCTGAGAACAGTTTTAAGTTTACAGTCCAAGAAGCTAAAATATCTAAAAAGATCTAGGGGAGAAAGATTAATAAACTGTCAAAAATTGTGACTAACAGGAAGCATCTGGTGCTTCCTCTTAACTGAAAATACAGGATTTTTAATGTTCCAAAAACAGAGCAAAACTTTCCTGTCTTAAGGGCATTGTACAGCTGGAAAGGCACAGCTCAGTCTGTGAATGGAGTTTCTGCAGTGCTTGAGTCTCCTGCTGCTTTCTGAGGTCAAAGGTAGACATGAATTTTTCCAAAAAATCTAAACTGGCCATTTCCATCCTGTGCTCTCTGGCCACATCCACGTCCCCTCTCGCTTTTCAAGCAGTAAACACTGCAGCATATCAGTGTGTGAGTGGCATCAGCTGGTCACAGCTGCCATCAATCCTGAGCACAAGCAATCCTGACTACCTGTCCAGTACTCCTGGGCAGCTCCGGCAGAGCCCCAGCCCATGGGTGTGAAGTGCAGCATCCTCTCCTGTAGCTCAGCTGCGGTGCTGGCAGCTCTCCCCAGGAAGAACAGGAATGGGCTCCTGGACATGAGAGAGCTGCTGCACTGAGGGCTGTGGCTGGGATACTCAAATGGTAAACGATGCTGTAAGAACACACCTGAAATCCAGCATTCTGGGGCTGCTTCTTACTACCCGCGAGTTTTTCTCCAGAGAAATACAGAGGCTGGTGTAGCTCAGCTGGAGGGGTGCTCAAAAGTCCTGTACCCCCCTCTCTTCCCAATCCAGCTCATCTGAACGCGCCTCTTCCTGCACAAAGACCAGAGCTCACACACAGTGGCTGCCCCAGGATCCCCAGCTCTGCCCTGTGCTGCAGGACACAGTGCCTCAGGCCCTTGGTTACAGCTTGACCAGTAATAACTGACATAATTAGTGTTGTATCTGAACAAATCTTAAACTGCCCAAGCACCACCTCGAGTTGAGCCCGCCATCAGTTTCAGCTGCCTTCTGACTCAGCCCTTGTCCATTCTGATTAGTCCTGCTGACCACAGGGCCTTTTCCAGCGCCCCCACCCTGCCCTGCTCAGCCGGCTGTTTGCCTGCCTTGCCGTGGCACAAATGCCAGGAACAAATGCCTCCAGCTTCCTCCCCACAGGGACTACTTACCCATCATCCTTTCTCTAATACTCTCCCGAAGCAAATCCATTCTTTTCTCCCAGAAACAAATGGGACATTGAATCCATTTATCTTCCCTTCAACTTCAGCTACAATTAAAATGGCAAAAGAAGGGATGATAATTGAGATATTTTTGAGCTGAGCAGAGCTCTTGTTGGAGCCAAACCACACTGAACTGCTGAGCACTTCTCTCCTGTGGATTGCAGTGACAGAGGCTGCCACCACACGAGCTCCCAGAGCCACTCACCACAGGGCTGAGCCTTGCTGGGCTCAAGTAACACCTGAACTGCTGAGACACAAAGAATGGAGCAAATTTTACCACTTTCACTGAAGTTTCCTTCTCACAACTCCCAAAACCTGGACTATGAAATCGCCCCTCCCTGCCGCATAAAAGCAGGGATCTAAACTAGGAAAAAATCTTGCTGCCCTTCTACTGTCTCTACTTCTGGGCCTCCTCACTGCCACTCCTCACCTGAAAGCAGAGGTCTGGGCACTACCAAAGGCACAGAGAACGGTGCCACTGAGGGAGCTCTGAATCGCTGCCTCCGAACAAATTCCTGCAGCCTCTCCCAGGATTGCCGTGCTGGAGCCGCTCCTGCTGTGCAGAGCACAGCGTGATGCTGCTGACCCGCAGGAGCAGGAGCCCGGCAGCCCCTGCACAGCAGCTTATTCTTAGTAATCTGAGGTCAGGAAAGAGAGAAATAGGTCAGGTCTGTAAAGCTTGCTGTGGCCAACTGGGCTGTTAATGCTCAAGGCCAGCAAAGCACCTGCTCAGCTAATCCATGGGCTACAAGCGGGGACTTTCACATGCTGGAAGGATGAAAACTGAGCAGTAAACAAGGCAGCAGCAGTCAGGAGGAACAGGGTGAAAGAGGCCTGTTTCAGCCCCATGGATGGAGTCACAGGTTCAGGGTAGACAGCTGACCAAGAAGTCTGAGAAACAGGCACACAGGTGGCTCTTGGGAGTGTGGGACCAACTGAAAGAAGGTAAAATCTTCTCTGACATCAGGGATATGCGTGTTCTGCCTTAAGATGTGAAGTCCCAATTCAGGGAAGACCAGCACAGCTGGACTTAGATCCCACAAGTGTCAAGGCAGCAGCTGGGTTAGCTGGGATACCCCAGACCCTAGCCCACAGTGTCAGAAGAAGGAAGGGGGATCGCCCAAGGAAAGAGGGGTGACTTTCCCCTGACCACCGACAGCTTTAAATCTGAAAAGTGAGGCTCATGAAGGAACACAGGACAATGGCCCAACAGCACCTGGGTTACTCTGTCACAGAAGTTCCTTAAGGTAAAAGTGTGTCAGAGTCTGTAGGCGAGATGTGGCTCCTGTCACGTAACATTCTTTTGGACTGCACAGCATTTTTGGTACCACAGAGGTCTAAGTACTCACTCATAACTTACCTGTTAAAAATTAGAAGTTCAACAAATACTTTTGTTTAATTTTTCCAGTCAAGAAACGATGCAATTACTAGACAAGTCACACTGAAGCTGCTTCATCAGCTCAAGTATATTGTAAAAAGTAATTACAAAAATTTCATACAAGCTCTTCAAAAGACAGCAACCAGTACATAAATGCCAGACTTTTCTGAATTTTTTTTTAAATAGTCATGCTCTCCAACAAGCTTACCTTCAATGGCAATGTGCAGGTATATTAGAAATATAAAGCTATACAATTTACACCACAAAAAAACCCCCTCATTAAAATGGAGTGATGGGCTCAGCTGGAAGAGTGATGGCTTTGAATTCTGTCAAGAAGTTTTTTTGCCACGGGTTTGAACTCTCTTTCCCAATATAGTCTTTGGCAGTCCTTTATAGCTCTGTCAAGGCTGCACTCCAACTCTACCTCTTCATCTGTAATCAACGAAAATATCATCATCAGTTCCAAATAAAAATATACTTACCTACATATTTTGTGACACATACAGCTTACCAGCTGTGTATGCTGATGGCTTAAAAACAACTGCACTTGAGATAAGTTAAGCATCACTGTCTGAGGGTCTTAGGTTTAATTGAAAATAAAGGACAGTAAGGTCAGTAAAACAGTGAAAATGGTACTGCAGGTTCTTTTATTCTCACACCTCAGAGGTGTCTCTGAGACAAAAACGGTCTCTGAGATTGAGCATTTACTGTGTCTGTCCCCCAAGGTTTAACATTACCCACAGCAATTCTGCTAAGGTAAGCAATCCATTAATCTAACTACAACTATGTTTTTCCTGTCACAAATTGCTCTGCTAATCTGGAGACTCTTCCAAACTATCTACTCTCATATACTGAAGGAACTTGAACTACACTAGTTATTGTATTACTAATGCCCTCCCTTCCTTGCAAATTTCAAAAATAAAACAGGACAGTCTGTATTAAAGACAAGCAATGTTAGGAATGAAAGGAAGTCTTCACTCATTATTCCCTCTCCATTTTGCTTGGCAGTGGATGTGGCAAAGAGACAAACTTAGAGAAAATAGCAATCAGTCTGCAATCAGAAGCATTCTCCTGAATCAGGAATCCACAAACACAACTGATAATGCTGAACAAATGTTGTCACACAGTTTAACAGAAGGACATTTGACAGCCTTTAGGCCATAAACACACCTAAAATGAAGGTGGAATCCTGCTCCAAATGGGCAATACTTAACCTTTGGCCTACACTACAAAAAAGCACCAGATTCACAGCGTGTTCAAGAAGTAACTCTGTAAGGGAGCTTCTGCACAGTCCCAGCAGGTAAAGGCAACTTGGGGCTGAAGAGAAACTTCAGTTACCCACATTTTGAGTCAAACTTTGTGCAGAAAAGAGATGTTCCAACAGCACTTATGCCCATCCAAAAGCATGCCAAGGTGCCTGTGCAGAGCAGATGGCCTGAGCTGAGACACGTACGAAGGAGGAAATGACATTCTTGTGTGTGGAGATGAGCTCCAGCTCAATCAAAGTTACCAGCAACTGCAAACAGTACTTGGCTCCTGTGCCACTACACTGTAACTACCAAAATTAAAGAGAAGCTGATTGTGAGAGGTTCCAAATGGGGTTCTGCATAAGGAGATGTCATTTAGAGTCTTTCTGTAATAAAATAAAGAGGACAAGAACACCCACTCTTTCAGAAAGGATGTCATATCTGCAGGAAGAAAACCTGTAATCAGAGATAAAATCTAGCCTCTGACATCAGATCTATATTTGATAATGTCATAGGATAATTTAGGTTGGAAAAAACCTCTGGAGCAGAGTCACCATGGAACAGTTTGCTCTGGTCCATGTACTGTTGAGTACTGAACACCTTCTAGGAAAGCAGCCTGTTCCAGTGCTTAACCCTTGCCATGATGGAAATCTCTTTTCCTAATGTTTAATTGGAATTTTGCCTTACTGCAACCTGTGCCCATTAGCTCTTGTCCTATCAATGGCACAGTACCCCAACATACCTAAAATCAATCTCAGCAGCAGAGAAGCCAGAGACCCTGAAGTGGAAAATAAGGGATTATGGGGTTTGTTTTCAAGGAGGATTGCTTTGCCTACTCCTGTTTTTTTCTACCCAAATTAACTCTGTTCTAACACAGAGCGAGAGACATTTCTCCCTTTTATTAGACAGCTGGGCTCCCCAGAAGTCGACTGAATATTTATGGAATCACTGAGGCTGGGAATTCCAGCCTACAAGAACAAGGGTCAGAAGCAGTTCAAAGCTGAAGTGTTGAACTGAAACAGTAAATTTCCCAAAGCAGAACGTGAATAACGCTGTGGATCAGCGAGGATCAGTGTTCCGCATGCAAGCTGTGCATCCTCAGATAATTTAATTTTCCCACGACTCTCCTCAAAAACCAGCAATATTGGGTCCTGGCCAAAGAGCATATGTGCTGGCTGCAAGCCCAGGAACAAGACAAACACACTGGGCCTGGATACTGTGGGGGAAACTGGAGACTGGAGTGCAGACTCCTGCAGTCTGCAAGGGCTGCCCATCCTTGAAATACCGGCAGGACGGGGGCTGGGAGCCCTGGAAGCTCCTGTTGTGTCATGTAAGGGTTCATACAGAATGAGGTTCCAAAATAACCTCGCTGAATGACAGTGGAGGTGAAAGTCAGCACAAGAAAAAGTCCAGAGAAAGAGGGAGAAAAGAGATTTCACTGGAAGACCAAACAGAAGAATGTTCCCAAGACAGAAGCTCATCTCCACTGCTGCTCCTGAGGGCCTGGGCCAAGGCAAAGCTGCTGCCAGGGGCCTGGGGACAGCAGCCTCCAGAAGCTCTGAGCCAGCAGTGACATGAAACTCAAGAGCAGCTCAAAGAAGGTGAATGACAAGTGCATTGGAAAGCAGGGCCACTGCATCCCAGGCTGCTGGGATCAGGCAGGGAAAAAGAAAAACACATAGTGCCTTTTGTCCAGCCTTTCTCTTGGACACAGCATCTTTTCAGGCCATTTCCATTCCCTTTTGGCTTCCTCGTATCTTTTGTCATCTTGTGCCAGATAGGGGAGGGAAAAATAAGGGGAGGAGGCCAAGCACAGCAGGTGAAGCGAGGTGTCTGCTGTGCCATGCTCCACTTTTTCCGCTTCCTGAGGGTGTGCTGACGCTCAAGTACAGTTCACAGGCTGTCAGCAGTTGCCTCCTGCTTCCTGAATGATAGAATCAGAGCAATGACGGTTCAAGGCTGTTACTGGACACAATGGGAGGAGGAAGATGTAGGACAATATTAACCAGCTGCTATTACTAAGACTTGTTGGCTCTCTGCACACAGAGGAACCAGATCCAATGAGTAAGATGTGCTTTTTCTACAGCTCCTCTTCTGACTGCAGTGTGAAGAAGGACTGGCCTTCTGATTTAATTCTAACCTATTCCTAATTCATTACCATTACAGCTGCATTACAATCACAATTGTAAATGCAGTTGCAATTGTACATGAACTTCCAGTTAATGAAAGTTATACTGTTTAATGAGAGTTACAGTTGCTATCCTGGACTCTGCAGTCAAGTCAATTGCTTCAACAAGCAGTGTTAAATGCAGAGGAAAAAATAAGCATGTATTCTCTAAAACAAAGACACATATCCCTTGCTGTGTGTCAGAAAATTCAAGCATGATTGTGGCTGTAAAGTTCGCAAGTCTCTTGCAGAATGTTAAAAAGTGCAGTAATAACCTTGAAACACTGCTATTTTCGGATAAATAGATGGAATTACTGCTCACATTAAGATGCAGTCCATCATAGCAAGGAATGTAATACAGAGAATTATTACAGCAGTGAATATTGGTAATTCTGCTGTAACTGGAAAAAAAATCCCCACAAATCCACCCACTTTTCAGATTGTCTACAACAAAAGAGACCACCAGGATTTCATGTCCTGTCTGAGTCTGACAGTAAATATACATCTTTAATCAATTTTCAATTAAAACCATATCATCCATAGTTAGTTTCCTTCAATTTAATTTATATTTTAAATTTTTTTTCAAAGATTGCAAGTGACCTACCAAAAAAAAAAAATCCTAAGCAAAGCAGTGCTCAAAAAATAAAAGGACAAAAATTACATATATTGACTACAGGACTACTACACAGCCACTAAACTCCGTAAAATTTGAAGCAAAAGTAAATGTCCAGATGAAAAGATCCCACTGGGTAAGCAAATCAGGGTCCTAACATTCACCTTTCAGCCTTTGTGGAGCAATGAGCACACCCTTCCTGGTTTTAGGGAGCAGATGAGAAATTGTCAGGATGTTGTCCTTGCCCACAAGGAGACCATGGAGAGAAAAGAAGGGTGGTCAGGCAGCAAGGTCAGCCCGCTGCACCCCAGGAATGCCAGGATCCCCAGGGGGTCCAGTGTGTGCTGCACAGGAACCACTGTGCTGCTGGACAGTGCACACTGACCAACCACCCAAACTAATCCTGCTTTGATTTTGCTCCTTCCATTTCTTTTATTAAGGAAAAGACACCAAGACTACAAGTCTCACCTAGAAGTGATGTGAGCAGCACCAGCAGCGTGTCGGTGTCTCCTCCAAAGCAGGAGGCCGCGCTTGTGATGTCCTCGCTGTAGTTCCACAGGGTTTTGCAGATCAAACATGAGAGCTGCCAGTCTGCCGGCCCAAAGTCTTGTAAGCAGTCAACCAACCTGCCAGTACCAAACAAAATCAGTTGTTTGTTCCATGGAATTTTCTCCTGAGCTCTACAAAATCTGGCAGTCTAGAAATGTGAGCAAGCTCCACAGAAGTTTGCAGGAAAATTCAACGTTAATAAAATTCAGGTGCTACTTTCTTCCTCATAACTTCCCCCTTTTCATTTAGTGTAGCTCCCCAAGGATGTGAACATGCCTTTTGTCTACATGTGTGTGTGCCTGCCTGCAGCTGCCCATCCCCTGTAACTTTCTAACCCAACTGACCAATTTCACTCACATACTTTGCAAATGTAACCATTTCAAAGACACTAAAATTCCATCTAATTTCATTACAATCTGTGACTATCCCAAATCTGTGGCTGCCACTAAAGCAGAGATTGCAATCCAAGCCAAACTTTATCAGGCACCAATGATTCATCTGGAAAAGGTGGTGGGAATGCAGAAAAAAGCTTCAGTCAGAATATTCATCTTACTACGTATCAGATGATCTCACCAAAAAAACAAATCTAAAGGAATTTGCTACTTCCATGATCAAAAAATTACCTTTTACATTCAATTGTGAGACGAAGTCTCACAATTTTGCAGATCTCACCCATTCTTGTATTTCGTCAGCCTGTATTCCCAAGGGACTCCTCTCAGAAATGCCAGTTTTATTAAGGACCATTAGATTCCAGACCTTTCTCCCCATCTCCCTTCCTTGCAGACACCAAATGCAGGCTGGATCTCAAAAAGGCCTCTGAAATGAAGCTGTAACTTTTCTGCCTGCACCAGCTTACATACACTAGCTATCCGGAGTTCCCATTTCCAAACTGCCAGTGTTCCCAGGTCCTGGGGCTGCAGAAATAAATGTCGTTTTCACCTGCTGTCCCTGGTGACCTCTCCAATAAAAATCTTTCACTGCTGTTCTCTTCTTCAACCTTATCACCCCTTCCTTCCCTCACTTCTCCACTTCATAGAGAGATTTGTAATCTGGTGTTTAGTAAAGGATAACTTCTATATTCAGGTATGGCTGAAAATAACAGTCACTGAGACCACCCAAAAAGAGGCTTGATTTTCTTCTCTCTGAAGGCAGTCATTGTGGAACAACAGGAGGCATCTAATGAAAAGCCAGAAGAACTTGCCCTAATTTGTTTTAAGTTTAACTCTCTGATAAGACTAATTCCTTATTTTCCTAGGGCTGCTATATATTGATACAATAACCTCAATTCCAAAAATCCATAGAGCTGGTTTGGCACAGTCAGGATGATCTCCTTAACAACCACTTCCAAATTCTCTAGATTCATTCCATGCTGTTACTGTTTTTTGTTCCTTCCCTCACAAATTTTCAGATACAGTATAGAAAATTCTGAATTTATAAAATTCTATAGGCTACCGAATATTCTATACAATAGAAATTTCTCACATTTATTATTCAATTTGCAGCAACTTATTTTTATTCTCCTTTTCCAGGTTTGTATTTTAAGTTAACTAGAACATGGGAAGGAAGGATGAGAAGACTATGCATTTAACAGTGCATAAGAAAGTAATTATATGATGTATGAACAGGAAAGCATTTCAAAGTGAGGCATATTGTTTCATAACTGTGGGCTGTACCAACTGCTTTACAAGCACAGGAACATGATCTTTCATGTTGCTCCAATTAAGCTGGATCCGCTATTATCTGAACATCAAAGCCACAAGTGTTGCATCCACAGTAGTTTTTCCAGGTCTAATATCCCTTCCAGTGTGAGTGCCTTAAACTTGCAACTCCCAGAGAGAGGAGACTCGGGAACTGTTCTTGGCCAAGCATGGCTACATCAGGTAATTTTCCCTGCAGTACCAAGTGGTTACAAAAACTGCAAGGGACCACGTGGGGTATCAGTTCTGGAAGTATCTTCACATTTGCACCAGATACACACCCAGGGCGCTAATGTTAACTGTAGCCCACCCAGGATCCAGTTAAGCTCAGCGCAAGCAGCTGCTGCAGAGCCATGCCTTAGTTGCTTTCTTCTATGGCACACTCTGCTGTGCACATCAAGGACAGTCTTTGGGAGATTATTCTGTGGGGTTTGGCTCATGTGAAAGGCTTGTTCGCAAAGAACTTTAGATGCCAAGGATCTACTATGCTGGCATCTTCATTACAAGCTACTGGCCCCAGTAAAACGGAATCCAATTGAAACTTCTTGGCCAAGCCACTCAAAATTGCCTTTACTCAAGCACAGTCAGGAACTTACTTTCCAATTCCTCCTTCCTCCAACAGAAAAGCTCGTTTGTTCTTATCTACTGTAAGATTGAGCAGAACTCCACATGCAGGGAAACAGACATCTCGGTTCTTGGAATCGAGCAAAGCAATCATGAACTTGTATACTGGATTGTAAAGAAGGAAACAGGAAGATGGATTTACCATACAAGTGGCACTTCAACATACTTCTTAAAAATGTATACTTAGAAAGCACTCAAATGCAGGATACCCTATCCAAAAATTCACCGTCGTAGTGTATTACTGTGACATTTGTAGAGGAGGCACATGACAGAGTAACATCATGCTGAACACCAGCTTCCTTCAAAACAACAAACCAGAAATTCTAGTAATAAAAATACACCGAAGAAATGTGAAAATCCAATCAGAAGAGGCTAAGTTGACCAAACTGAATTGCGACTTACTTCTTTAAAGTATCACGCCCCTTTCAACCCCAGAGTCAGCAGAAACTGCAAGGATTTGGCACCTGGCACTCAGAGGGGGAAGTTATTTCCCCTGTGAGTGCAGGGTTGCCCCAGACTGCACCAAGTCCAACTGGAAGTGCAGCAGCCTGGGGCTCCTGCAGGAACCAGGCACGGAGCAGGTGCCCAACGTGCAGCGTCCCACAGCACCTGCTGGCACTGACTCCAGAGCTGCGGAGCCAACCCCAGCCAGGGACCTGGGCTGGCCTCACTGGGAGGAAGCCTCTCAGCAATTCTTGAGCGTGGCACAGCGACATCACCGTTTCTCCCAGCTGGAAAATTCAGTCCTTTGACTGATACTGTTCACTAGCAACCAGCTACTAAGGGTCACTTCTCCATTCTCCCCCAAACACAGTGATGTGCCTGCCACTCTTGGAATAAAGGGTTGCATATTGTGGCATGATCACCTCACTTTCAGCACCAACAGGCAGACCAAAAAAAAAAAACCAACTTTACAGTGAACTGGTGTCTAATTAAGCTGATGACACACGTTCTGTGGATAGCAAGGAGTTGCCATTTTTCCCAAAGCTCTTTAGATACCCAAAGCAAAAGGACTTGAGAAGACTTGCATCCTACTTCACCCCAAGGCAAATGGGAGGTCTTTGCTGAGGCAGTCAAACATCCTAACTGCATGTTACAAAGTGCTAACAAGCTGTCGAATATGGGAATCAAAAATCTCAGATTATGAACCTAAATGAGAACTTAGTTGGATTTTCATTTTATATCATATCACTACTAACCTGCAGGATCTGAAAAGCTACTTGAGTGAAGGGAAATTTCAAATTTCAAACCTTAGGAAAAATAGAGTTTTTGTAGTTGTGAAAGTACCACAGCGTATTTTTCCTACTCCAATATTTCCATTTTAATGAAACTGAAATAAAATGGTGTTTATAATGACTATTATTGGATTCTAATGTTTGCCTAATTTGCAAAACATCAGGGAAGATTGCTTCTACCCTTTAACTGAGACAGCTTATTAACAATCTTTTCTTTTTAAAACTGTGGACTTTTAAAAATAGAACTTCTACAAATGCAAAAGTAACTCACTCTTTTTCTGCATGATGAAGTCACGGATCTCATGATGCTGGGAAAGATTGCCAAAGACTCTGACAGCCTCCACAACTACATCCATATTGTCACTCATTAACAGCTTTAAAAGCACTATTGTTTTGCAGAGAAATTAAATAAAAATAATTACTTTTAAATCACAAATACATGGTTGGTTTTGCATCAGTGAATATCAGAATGCAAACAGCAACAGCAATAAATGTAATAAATGGGAGCAGTTGTCTGTCTGTCTGGTGGCAGCAAAGGGAGTGAGCTGATGGTAGCACAAGAATGAAATTGTGTAGGGCTTTGAAGATAAGACAAAGAGCTCCAATACAGGACAAAATGCAAAGGAACAAACGAGGAGTTACGGAGACAGTCTAAGCACATTTGTAATAATGGGAGCCAGTTTTGCTATGCAGTTTTGAGTTGGGCTCATGTGAAAATCCAGAAAGACATAATAAAAAAAAAAGTTTTAATATATAAAAGAATTGATTTAGATTCTGAACAGATGGTCTTAGAGTGGGATGTCTCTTAAAGCTCAAATTATTTTCTGACATTAGCTCTCTTTTCTCAGTGCTGCTATAACAAGCAAACATTTTCTCTGAACAACTATTTAATATTGTCCCAGTCTGAAGCATTCACTTCCTTGCTGCTTTCCTGCTTAGTACTTGCACATATGATCAGTGTGTACTTCAGCAGTAGGAATGGGACCTTCAGCACTTCCCAGGAAGAACTACTATCATGGAGGATTTTGGTGCACGGCAGAGGAGTGATGTCACAGAAGTTGCATTTTTCAGTCTTCTGTGAGCACGAAGCAAAGCACTGAAATCAGTCCATCATACAGAGGATTCAAATAAGTCAACCCTTAACATCACAGAAGAATGAGAGAAAAAAAATATAGAAGAGAGGTTGGCTTTGTTCCCATTACTTCTGCCTGTGGATATTGCAATACTGACACACCTTGAACTTGTCTTAAAGAGACATCTGAAGGGATTTTGTCCACCACTCGTATCAAACAGCAAGTATTCTCAAAATGTCTGCTGGAGCAGAAAGCCTGCTGGTTTTCCATCTAAAGGTTTCTTCCTTCCTCAGTTCAGGAAGGAGATGGGACTAGTTCCACATGCCAACAAACACGACAGGAAAGAAGTAATTTGTTTCCACACTTTTCCAACCAGCAACAAGAGGCAGCTGGCTTATAGATGATAAAACGAATCGTGACAGAACAGCAGAGCTGTTACCTAGAGAGAATATGATGTCTACCAGTCCTGGCACTGGGCTGACAGCCAGGACATGTTTTCCTATTCCTCATTCTACCTGTTGTGCGAACTACAGGTTCTGTCTCTCCCCAATGTCTTGTCTATTTAGGCAGAAAGATGTGCAAGACACAGACTCTCTACCTTTTGTACAACATTAACAGAACAGTTGCAGAAATCAGTGCAGTTCCTACACACACCTGACTGTTGTCCATAATGTCAGGGGAGAGAATCACACAATACAATATTGCCAATGGATTTATAAGCCAGAAACAGACAGAAATCAAACTCTGCATGTACAGAAAGTAAAAAGAGGAAAAAAACCCTCTTGCCAAATTCTGATTAGAAGTAAAAAGCAACATGATTATTTTGGCTCAGGTATATGGATTTTGAACAAATCTAGCAAAAACTGCTGAACAGAAAACAATATGGCAAATTCCTTTGTGGAGGAAAAGAAGGGGTTCTGTGAACAATCCAACTATTTTCAAAAAAGTCAGAGTTATTTTCCAAAAGAATGGGAAATCATTATTGAAAGAATTTAGCCCTATGAGCATTATAATCGTGCAATATAATACCACAAAATGTTATCAGTGTCTTTACTTTCTATAGTGTCAAAATATTTCTGCTCTCTAGAAGCTATACAGAAAGTACTAGTTTAAAAGTCCTTACTTTCAGCAATGTGTAGCTTCTTGTCTTGAACTGCAGAATTCTTCACTTGGTAGTAGGACAAATTGTTGATGGTTGTTGCAGCATTGATGACCAACTCTTCACAGTCATCTACTGACTTGTATTCTGAGAGTAAAAAAAAACCCCAAAACATATGCATATGTAGATACACAAACACATATCTAATTTTGCAGTGCATTCAATCCCAGAAGCAAACTGGGTAATAGTTTACATGGCCACTACTACAGTCAACCCTTCTGTTGTTCAGTAACATGGCAGAAGCTACCAGGAACACCTGATCCAAAAATGGCAATACAAAACCACTCTTTCCCATTATTAATTTACAGAAATCATTGTGACTCAGGCAACATGGTTTAAAATCTATTTAGTTAATACATTTTACAAATCCTGTTTGCTGCTTTAAGATGGCACTGAGGAGAGTCTGCATGCAGAAACAGGGCTGTGTGATAGACATGGAGAAATGCCAAGGACTATTATACTGAACTGTCAGGTATCTAGGAAAAAAAATGGGAAAAAACCCCCTTCAACAATATTTGAAAGATTTTTCTCTTAGAGTTCCTGACAGAATGTTAACCCATGTGTAAGTCTGAAAGGCTTATCTGACTGAGATTTCTGGCCTCAGAAGCCAAGAGTGAAGGAAATAGAAGAGGGGTAAGTTCATAGGTAGAGAGAACATTTTGTAGTCAACTGACTGATACAGCGCTCAGGAAGAGGGGCGGGTAGCAGAGAGAAGTTCTGATGGCCAAAAGCACCTACACAATCATTAAGACATTAAGACAGTTTCAACCCATGAGACAGAACCAAGTTGTGAGTCTGACTTGTCTCATCCCCCATGACTGGTAAGACAGTGTACAATCAGGTTGATTATCTTAACATAATATTTAATGTTCTCATTACACAGTACCACATACTGAGCTGTTTAAGATGTATCTTGTCACAGCTAAACTCTGTTATGGGGAGAACAGACCAGCCCTGGTCCGTAATTAGATTTGCAAGGGTTTCAGTAAGTGGTAAAGGAATTGCAGTCCTAATCCTCCATTTGGAGGGAGACACTCTTTTCCATCTGAAAGAGATAAAAAGGTTGGAAGACTGAAAAAGAAGAAAAAAGTGAGAAAAAATTATTTGAAGAGGCCGAAAGTTATGAGTGCAGAGAACAGAAAGAATACTTAATCCAAAACAGTCACAAAAAATGCAAACCTTAAAAAACACCGAACCACCACCAAACACAGCACCTGATAAGAACGAACTTTCCTTATATATTAACTCTTGATGTGTTTAAAAAAAATTTTGTTTTCTTATCTTTAATGATCCTATCCGCAAATCTGATCACTGAATTAAAGACTTCTACAACATCTTTCCCCGGATACTGAAAAGTCAGTACCAAAGCAGCAATGCTTCCACTGTCTCAAACAGGCCTTCTACATAAAACAGTTTATGAATATCAGCCAATTGACTTTGGGGTTTTTTTGCAATGGAAAGTCCTAAACTCTCCTTACAGGCTGAACGAAGATAACAAACACAACAGAAATTTTATTACCTAGTACTGTAACAAGTAATCCTACAACAGGATGGGCAGCTGCCAGAGCTGCTCCTATGCTAGGGTGAATGGAAAGGTTGGCCAGCACTCGTATCAGTTTTATCAGAACATCTTCTTCTTCTGAAGGATGCTTTAGGTGTTTTGTTCCTTTTCCTTTTCTACCATGGTACCATGTCTGTGCATTCAAATCAAGTTCATAGTAGGTTTGGAATAATGATGTCAAGGTGTTAATACTTCCTTTTTCTTTAAAAAATTGCTCCCGGGACTGGTCATTCTTTGCTGTTAAATTACCAAGAATGAAGATGATACGGATAACCAAACCCTGCAACAAAATAAATAAACAAACCATGTTACACAGAAAACATCAGAAGGTGGTAGCTGCTTAAAAAGAAGATAATACTTCATTTGCTTCCCAATTCAGATAGTAGCACATCCAAAATAACAGAAGGAATGCCAAACACAGCAACCAGAAATAATTTTTTATGCTACCAATTTTCATAACCCAATTTACAGAAGAAATCAAAAACACCTAACAGAACTAGTATAGCACTGGAGTAATTACTAATGAGATATACTTAGTACAGGTCATCTATTTTTACCAAGCCCACAGTAATCTTAAAACATCTTAAAACTGCATTTTATATAACTAGAATAATCATGTGGGCCAGAATTCAGTAACCTTTCAAGTAAGCAAATGTCAGCTGCGATGGGCAGAGACCACAACCTTTCCTTTTCTAGGCCTGGTACCCATTGTAGAGGTTAAACTCCTTCCCCTTGATTTGTTACTGTTAACCCAAATTAGGTTTTATTAATTTCGTTGTTAATTCCAAATGCTTACAGATAGCTGAATTATTTGTTCCAGATTTTTACCAGAAATATAATCTAAATTGACTGGTCTGTAATTCCTCAGTTCCTCCTCTTTCTCCTTATCAAAACAGGCACCTTACAACCTTGCAATTCTTAACTTTTCAAGAAACCTAGGGATTGGGATCCCCTTTCTCTTCTTTTGTAAACACCAAAAGGTAAATTTCATCAGCTGGTTTGACAGCATTAAATATGCTTCAGCTTGTTTTTCAGTGATAAAAGAATCCAGGCTGAAGTAGAGATTATTCATGTGGTCATACATAACTCTTTCAGAAAAAGAAGCCAAAAAAAAGGCATTTCACACTTCACTATTCACAGTGGTATCTGTCAGTAATGCTCACCTTCTTCTGAACACCAGAGCAATTATTTCCTTGTTGTCTTCTCACCATAGTATAAAAGCTTTTGTTTCTCTTTGTATCACTTTGTAGGTGCACCTCATATTGTGCTTTGTTGTTTTTTTTTTTTTTTCCTGATTTTATATGCTCTTCCTACCCTTTTATTTTTATCATTGCTGAATGAGACCTACTTTCTGTTTCTGTAAGGTATCTTGAGATCTCATTAACCAAGTTGCTCACCTACAGCACTTTCTAGCCTGACCTTCATTTTGTACATACTGAGATACAGCCTTTTTGTGGCAAGACTAGTGGAT
Organism: Corvus kubaryi; assembly: GCF_017639235.1. NCBI lineage: Eukaryota > Metazoa > Chordata > Aves > Passeriformes > Corvidae > Corvus > Corvus kubaryi. The sequence goes on along the minus strand of NW_024582091.1, from coordinate 25,401,535 downwards.
CCTAACTGAACAGCATTCAACAACATCCCCATCTTTTTTTACCCACCAGTATGTGATAAGCAAAAAATAAATTCTGAAAGTCTGAAGTAACTCAAGTTTAAACTACTTAAAACATTTCCCTCTGACACATTAGAACCTACTAAGTTTTTTTTTAAGTCTGTAGTTTTATCTTAACAGTGAAGGTAAAGTAACAGCATTTCTCCAAGTACATCAGAACCATCAACCCTTAGCTGCTAACCTGCTGTACTTGCACTAACCTAGAATTTTGCTAATCAATTCATATGCTGTTTTCTCCAAATATCATAATTATATTTACACATATTCTAACCCTCCCTGGTATTAGTAACATAAGTTAACCAGGCACAGTCTAACTTGTCAAAGTATACACTCTAATACTGAAGAGAAAAAGATGTTTAGGCAGCAGCTCCTTCTTGGATACATGCCTTCATCAGTAAGTTTCAGGTTTTAAGCCTCTGCCACAAGACACTGGCAATAACATCCTCTCAGGAAGATGAGTGCTATCTCTGAACATGAGAAGCAGCAGTCTCCTAAGTGAGGAAATGGTTTTCACATCCATGTATTTAATAATATCACTCTGTAGGACCCACTTCCACGTTTTTTTTAACTAGGCATCATATTTTTGTTAGGATCTAAATGTCATCAAGACAATTTTTAATGAATATTCTTACTGACTAACCACTAAGAGCTTTCACCTTTGCTGGCACAACACCCAACTCACAAAGGCTGTAAAAATTTGAAACAAACAACTGATGAATCAGAAGAGAGAACTGAAAAAAGCAGGCAGTCTAGTTTGACTCGTTTATATTGACTTTCTAATTTTGGTCAGAATGCTATCAGCCCAGCAACAGCTCTACCCAATCAGAAAAGAGACAAACAGGTACCGCACAGCAATCAACTGGTATTTTGAGAAGTGTGATCTCAGCTGTGCTTTCCACCTACAGCCCAGCAAAACAAACTTATAAAATACTTCTTTTTTAGCTAAGCACATCCGGCTTTAATAGAATAGTACTGAAGTTTCATTATCTTTGACTGAAAATTTAACTAGCAAAGTCAAAGAGGAAAGCTGTACAACTTCTCCTGTGTGTACAATGCTCAAGGGTTTGTATTATTTTTGGCTGTATTTCTTTAAATGCTCATGGGTAAGGACTGCAGGCATAAGAAACACCACCTTAGAATGGCTGTGTAAAAAAATACATGCAAAGCTACACGACAGTTTGAAACTGCTTGCAAAATTAAACCCGTGCAAGGCCCATGGGCCTTTCTGTACATAGCAAAAAATCAATATAATAAATGAGATTACTGTGCATTTCTACATCTTTTGAAGTATTAACTGCATATGGAATTTCAGACATTCTTTCACACTTACAGAAAAATTACACTTATCATATCAATGTATATAATATGGATGTTTTAACATGTATTGCACTAAAGACAAATTAGATTAAAGATAGGAATTACACTCAGTTATTTCATCTTTTTATAGTGAGGCATTCATGTGAGACATGATGAACACAGAGTGTACGCAAACCTGGGTGGAAGGCTATATAGGAGAGCATACAGCTTCACTTACACAAATAAATTTGAACAAACAAATCAAGAAAAGCTTGAGAAGATGTTTTTCTTTGCTTCCTATGTGGGAAGAAACAGTGGTATTTTGGGTTTTAAGGTGGTAATGGCACCACATACTCCATCAGCATTTAAGTCTTATTCTTCTGGCAACTGGAGCATAAACATCTGATCATCACGGATATAAATGACTTTTTTGCTTATCTACTTGTGAAACGCTCTTCTTTGCACTGCCCTAGTAGCAAAGGTACCTCATGTACCTGCTGAGTCACAGGACCTGACAACAGTTTATCTTGGCAATTAAAAGTACACCTGCCTTTCAGTGCAAGCATGACGAGCACAGGTACAGACTGCACAGGCTTACGTATCAGTAGGAAAGGAAAGCAAATTAGGTCAGTAGTTTCTAACTAAAACAAGATCAATAAGGAAGGACAGTCCAATCTAGAACATGTGAACCTGGCCAAGTACCTGTGGTTACTGTATTTGGTTACTTTATTGGGCCTTCAGAATGGGGAGGATACTACAAAACAAAAGGTCAGATGCCAGCAGCTGAGTTCCTATTGAATCATCAGCTGTAAATGAAATCTGCTTTCCATGTTACACAAATTTCAGGGGAGTTAGTCAAAATTCTACCACCTGCCCTGCTTCTCATTCAAATCTAATTTACACTTCACTTCCAAATTTGCATTTTGGCTTTATTGTGCACCTTGGAAAGAAAATTTGGGAGTTTTCTTTGCAGACACTGATAGTCTACTTATAGGAAAAATTACAGTAGTTATACTAACCTGGAGCTAATCTCTTCCAAATACAGTACAGATTCACCTCAAAGTGACATTCTACCTGTGAAAATTTCTGTTTAAACCCAGAAATGACAACTGTCACAAAATGAAACTCAATTTAAGGAATAAAAAACTGGGGAGAGGGCAGTGGTGTAGAACACCCTGGAAGTACCAAAAGCAAATAGAGAATGTCTTGACCGAGGAATGTGAAATAAGGAGCACAGCGGAGCAGTTTTGCCACAGTGACAGCAGGGAGTACTTTGTCAGTGAAGAGAACCTCCTTGTCCCCAAAATATTAATGCATTTGAGGAGAAGGAGAGGCCATCAGAAAAATGTAATTATACTTCTGTGTATCCACACCATAGGACCCTACCAAATAATTTCTACCCCCCCAAATCTGATCTTTTCAGCTGACTTTTCTGAAAAGGGTTCATTTGCACTTAGTGACTTTCAGCGATCAAGAACTCATGCTCAGGTTTGTTTGTGGACACCTGGAGACCTGGGAAAGGTGAAGAAAAGCAAGCACACTGTCACCAGAACATCTGACAAAAAGCTGTGTTTGCTTCCTAAAAAAGTTCAGAAGCCAAATGAATTGAAAAAAAAAGCTGAAAACCGTATCCCCCATGGTATTGCTCTAATGACTGCTGATCTCTCTGGTTAAAATCTTTATTCTTATTACTAGTTTAAATTTGTACAGCTTTAGACCCTATTTCTTAGTAACCCTTTTTTTTTTTCTAGATTAAAGACTGGCCTACTAACAAAAATGTCTTCCTTAATATTCTATTAATAGGCAGCTTGCTAATGGTCTGACCTTTGTCATGGATAAATTAATTTCCTTGGGGGATTTTAACTCTAATAATTCTTTTAGTTTTTTTCAGAGGTATTCCCAAGCTTAAAGCATCGTTTAGAGAAACTAAATCAAAAATTACAACAACATATTTTAATAACAGTGTGTCTCACCAAGCAGTAGTATCTTATTATTATTATTTGATGTTCTATTGCTTACCTATCTAGTCATTACCTACATTCACTTGTATCTTTTGATACACCAGCACAGCAGGTTTCTATACGATACATGCCAATGAAGAGTGGTTCATTATAAACTTTGAAGACTGTATTTCTGATAATTTCATACTCAGTGTACAGATCACATATTCTGCACTTTTCTTAACACTTTAGCTTTTTCTTTCAGACAAAAAAAAAAAAAAAGAAAAAAATCACAACTAAAGCATTAGGAAGATGCACATACACTTATCAGGTCAGCACTCTGTCAGAAATCATACAATAGGGAAAGAGTGACCTTCTGTAGTTATTCATGTTTATCAGCAGGGAAATTCCTTCAGAGCTGTCAGAATACCTATCCTAGAATTGCTACTTCCTTCTTGACAAAAGAAAGCTAATTCAGATTGATCAGTTATGAATATGCAAGTATACACACAAAAGGCAGGAGAAAAATCTTGTATTTTTTGCTCTTTAATGATCCATTACTATATTCCCTTTTTAAAATTGTCCTCTAGCCACTATTATAATGTTGGGCTACATTGAGGAGGAATACAACTGAAAATATGCACTAGTAAATGTATGAGAAAAGAACCACATTATCGATGCAAGTTCTTTGTAGGGCTACCTTGACAAGCACTTCAGCAGAAGTAGTGGCATAAACAGCACTCAATCTCCTTTCCATTCAGTTTGCTTCCTCTGCCATATTACTGCCTTAGTATTTGTGATTAAGGAAGTATTTGTGTGGCTGTTCAACAAACTAGATGGGAAAGCAATGCAGATGATAATCAGGAAAGGACTGGAGTTCTTTTCTTCAGTTTTAGGGTTATTGGAAGCTGGGTTGTTTCTCTGACATGATGTATCGTGCTGTCACACAGACAACTGTCCTCAGCCCAAACGAGAGATGGCACAGAGGAAAAAATGAGTAACCAAAACACAAAGAACACGTGGGTCAGCACTGATAACCATTTATTTAGAAGCAAGCAATACACGTAGAAACACACCACTGCCCCCAATAACAATGTGAAAAAAAAACCCCTTTGGTATCTCATAAGACTGTGATGTCACTGAGCAGAATACCAATAACACTCTCAAAGCATTTAAAAGGCAAACGTGAATCTGAACTAAACACAGGTGCAGCACTACACTACATAGGGAAGAGCCTGTGGTTGGTTTTGGGCAGTACACAACTTATGTTACATGACTGACTGAAACAGAGAGATGGTGGGGGCCTGGGAGCTCATCACAGAGCTCTCCATAAACCAGCCAAAATACAGACAGAAAGACCAGTCACTGCATGCAAATAAGCCTTTGCCTAATCAATAAAGCCAGAAACAAAGTGGAAAAGTTCCCTGCAGTTACAGGCCTCACCTGTGACAACCTTCCCCATGGCAGCACTCCTAAGAGCAAAAAGGACATTAATAGCCCTGAAACAAAGTTTTTTTTTCTTTGGGAGAGACAAGAGAAAATCTCACAAGCAAAAGCCTGCTTGCTCACAGAAGACAGTAAGCTGATTTGGGAGCCACTACCTGGTAGATACATTTGGGAAGGAAGCTGGTCAGACTCAGGCACAGTGAACCTGATAGATGTGGACATGTCCTTAAGAGGATGACAAGGCAACATCTCTTTATTCAATAAATTGCTTCTGACAAACTGATTGCTAAATCAGCCAGGTAATGCAGTGTGCAAATTATAATTGAAAATGAGTGCAGTTCTTCTAGCTGATGCAAGAGACACAGAAATAATAACAAATCTTTTCACATGTATCAGGACTGGGAAGTTTGCCAGAATCTGCAGAACTAATTGATGATCAGGATAAAACAGGAGCATTGAGAGAAGACAAGGTCATTGCAGAGAAGCTAAATGAGTTCTTTGCATTGATTCATGCCCACTCTAGAAGCAAGTGGGAGATCCCAATGCTACACCGTTCTCCAGGGAAGGCTCATCAGAGCATCTGTCCAAAACTGAAGCAATCACAAACAACTTTAAGGAACAAACTGACAAAACAAAGAGTAACCAATCAGCAGGACTGGATAATTATCCAACAGTTCTAAAAGAACTAATTAATTAAATAGCTTAATTACTAACAGCACTATGCAACCTCCTAAAACTGTAACAAACATGAAAAGATTCCAAGTGAGAATCAAGCCTGATGTCTGGACCAGATAAATTAGTAGAGATCACAAAAAAAGAACAAAAAAATGAGTGGACAGCCACATAAACACAATCAGCTTTAAGACTTCTAACTTCTGACTTACCCAATTACTGAGTTCTTTGAAGGGATTAATAAACATGCGCAAAAAAGACCCATCTGATATCACCCATGTGACTTTCCAGAAGACTTTTAACAAAGCCACTCACCAAAATCCTAGTAAAACTAATGAGCCATGATGTAAGGGAGAATGTCTTGGTATAGATAAATGATTAGAGGATGTAAATAAACAGAGTAAATTAACAGCTCCTGCAATGGTGGAAGATGACCAGTGGAATTCCCAAGGTTTTGTGCTGGGATCTGTTGTGTTCAATTTGTCCATAAACACAGAAAATGGGCAGCAGCAGTGATATGGAAGAATGTACTGATTTCACTATGATATTCAAAGTACCACAGATGAAGGCTGAATGAAGAGCAGAAGAAGAATCGTAGTCAGTTAGTAATAAAATAGCAGATGAAATTTAAATGCATGAATTTAAACATGAAAGGATGTGCGGAAAAGAACAAAGCAAACATATGGTCATGTATAAAACTACAGCCTTTGAACCAACCATAACCACCTACAGAGCAATCTTGGAGTTAATGACAAAGTTTAATGATCACAGGTCAAGAAAGCAAACAAAGGATTGGGAATTATTGGGAAATAACTTTATGCAGGCATGCAAATCTATGATATGGCCACATCTTAAGTGCTGTGTTCTGGTTTCCTCCTCTCAAAAAATGAGACAGGAATCAGGATTGGAAAATGTTCTGAGAAAAACAACATGGATACACCACGACATGGAACAGTCTCTCGATCAGAAAGGGCTAAGTAAGCAAGAACTTCAGCATGGAAAAGAGGTAACTCAAAGAGGGTAGGATAACCATCTAGAAAATCAAGGGAGGTGTAAAATGAACAATGGCTTAACCACATTCACAATACAAGAACCGGAAGGCATCAAATAAAGACAGTAAAGGCCAAATTCAAAATAAGCTAAAGGAATTATTTGCTGGACAACTCTTTGTCAATGGATCTTTAACACATTAAAAGTTTACAGGGGGTAGAAGAGAGACTGTAGAATTTCACAGAAAAGACGTCAACTGAGGTTTATTTCATACACAGCTGGCTGAGGGTGTTTCCAAACTGGAAAGAGCTGGAGGTTTGGTAAGTATGCACAGGAAGTATCATACATGCCTGCTCCATTTTTACTGTTCTCTAGACATCTGAATCTCACCACTGCCGAGTATGAAGAACAGACTGGATGAACTGTTCATGTGATCCAATGTAACTATTATTCTGCTGAATAGACAATTACCGCATCCCATGATGTCAGATTCTTAAACACATCCTTCCCAATTTAAAAAGTAAGCTACACTAAAGTGTAAGGGGACCTTTCTATACAACAGGCCTAAGATTGCTTCTATACAAATTTTAGTATCACACCCTGTGTTTGTGCTCTTAGGTTTGAAAATAGACTCCAAACTGATAAAAGATTACATGGAAGCTGGTAGGGCCCCAAAATGCCACCTAAGATCAGGTAGTGCCTGACTTATTGACAGAAGCTACTGTGCTACTGTCCTATTTAGGCAATGTCCCTGTTCCAAAAGCATGGCCTCCTTGTGACTTACGACATTAACCACAGCCCGAGAAAGTCACCGTTTATGTAGTTTATCTGGAAAGCTTAGAGACGATAATGATGTGGGAAAGTGGAACAGAAACCTGCTAAAACATTTCCTGAGATGGGCAAAAGTCTACAATGCTGACTAGAAACAGAATCATGCAAAGCTTATCCTGCAAGACAGAGGCTCTACACGAACACTTCTGACAGTTTTGACAGCATGTGGCAACCACCAAGGATGTTTTTTGTTACTCCACACAAGTAAGTTCCAAAGCCAACCATGAACACATACTTCAGATGTCTGCAAAAGCACAGCTGACTTCCCCAGTCCTACCCTGAAGATTCACCTTTTCCAGTCTTCTGTGTTCCCTACCTAAGACTGACACATGGTATTATCAAGTCTTGCCAATTCAATTTCCCCAGAAGTCTTTCCCATAGAGTTGAATCATTACTTTTCCATTCCTTCTGACTCTTTCACCCAAGAGAAAATGAGCTGAGAAAAAAGGGAAAAGAGCTGTACAGTGCAGTGTGGAAAGAAGAACAGAGAATATTTGGGTTGCAACTGTGGAATTCAGTGTGTGGTACGGGTGCAAGTCATTAATCCTATTTTCAGTGCTCACATTTTAACTTTCACAGTACTTAATACTTATCTTTAAAGTCACAGATATTATAGCCCTTGAGAAAGTCTGAATGCTGGTTTTCCTCTATTTTTTCCCCTATATGTTTCTACCTGCTATGACTGCCAGTAAAAAACTTGATCCCACAAACTTTGCAACCTGAAAACTCAGAAAAACACACACACACACACACACACACTTCCTTTCTTCATATCAGTTTTCAGTCCTGAAGATTTTTAATGCTTTAATAATGATTTTTCCTTCTCTTTGCTTCTTCCCATAGCAGACAATTTTACTCACACTGCTGTTACTTCATTTCTTTTCAACACATAGCAACTCATGCTGTAACTCACTAGCTGTCAGCATTTTAAAACAAAGATCAGCAGTGCCAACTACACCTCAGGAAAAACATTTGCACTCCTCACAGCTCAAGTGTTTATTATATATTACAGAAAAAGTGGTGCATTACATTATCTGTGTCGTTCTTTTTGTTTCTCCAGGGCTTCACTAAGCTGGCGACTGACAATTGCATGCTTGTTTCAAAACTGCAGTAAGAAATAATTATTCTGAAGACATTGCATATATAATCAACACAATGTAATAGCTAAGTTTTTTTAATACACAAGCTACTTCTTTACTCATTTGCATTTGGATAAAACAACTGACAATTTAACATAAAATGCAATGCTAACCTTGTGAAGAAAGATGTATTTTAGGACCACTTAATAGACAAATGAGAAGCTAAATTCTGAATACAAAATAATAACAAACAATTTGAGGTAGATATGAGCCTACAATTCATTATGACACAAAGCTATTATCTCAGGAACCTAGAAAAGCTACCCTTAAAATGACAGATTAAGTTTAGGAGAAAGGTGTTACTGAATTAAAGATCCTTATTCTCGGTTCCATAATTTGTTGAGTTTTTAATACAGTGGTCACAAGGAAGAACAACTATAAATCTAGGAAAATATCATGCCTTTGACATTTCTCATGTTATTTGCTTAATATTTACATAGTATTTTACTAAAGTGTCTTTGAAGACTAAACTATGCAAGAGCAGCCTGAACCTAGAAATACTCAGATATGCTACAGAAGTGTAAATCAGCAGACATTTAGAAGAAAAGAAACAACTTAATCTTTGTTCCTCTTCCATGTACATTATCACAGAAAACAGGGATGCTGGTAAACAGGAAAGGAACAAATTATTTTTGTATTTGGCAGGAGAAAGAATATTGTTCAGCACAGCCAATCTAGTTACCTTCATTATTTCCCTTCAATGACAGCAGCATAAAAGACCTCCTTCTAACAAATCTCCAAGAATTAATAACCCTGGCAGAAATTGTATAGGATAACTAAATGATCTCAAACTAGTTCAGATGCTGGACTAGCCATGGAAGTTCCTTACTTTTAAGAATGATCTTAATGTAATTTAATATTCTATGCTTTGAAACCTTGGTCCACCTTTGAACATCTATGCTTTAGATAAAAATTACTCTCTTAAAACTTACCTGGCAACAGAGCCGAGTAATTTGCTCTACATAGGACATTCCACTCTTACCAATGCATCAATTTGTAAGACTGGGATCCTGCACCAAACTCTTGAGAACCCAGTGCTCCAGTAAATGTAGGAAAGATCACTATGATACAGCAGGACAACAGAGCAGCAACACCCTTGGAGTTCCAATAAAGTTGGCAGCAACTATACTCAGAATTTTACTTCATGATATGAGACATTTTGACAAAGTTTAAACATTTATTTCTACATGAACATCCCAAATGTGGTACTCCAGGCATATGGTTTTCTCTAGCAAAGGAGAGATACATTTTGGTATCTTACATAGAGAGTACAGGAAGATGGCTGAGGGTAAAAAGATAACGGTATGGAAGTTACAGGGAAAAATAGTTGTACTCCCTGAATGAAACACGGTCAGCACATCTGACCTCCCACAGACGGTGCAATTTAGGGGGGACTCAAGGGAGGGTGGAGTGGAGACACCATGGCCAGGCACTATGTTGAAACCCTTGCAGAGGAGGGAACTCAGTGGTACTTTCTAGTTGATAAGCCCCATAGCAGCTGAAAAGCAAGGGAGATAAAGGAAAATATCCTGCTCTTGGACCGGCAGTTGTTACGAAATCACTCTCCTTGGACTAACGCCATGTCCCCATCTCAAGGTTATCTAGGGTACTATCCTGAGATATCAACCCCCTACAACAACCACCCCTCACTGAGTAAGATGTATGATCAAAGTCACTCAAGCTCCACCTAAACATAAAGAAATAGTATGAATATGAGTTAAGAATGGGGAGAAATGGGGGAAGACTCCACTGTAACTTCTGGCATCAGCCAACAAGCTGAACCTGTCTTCTCCCCCAAAGGGATGCCTGCTTTGAAAGAACTGTGATCTCTGCATGTTGAATTATTGTCTCAGGCCAGCTTTTATTGGGGATTAGAGCTTGTTAGTACATTGCTTTAAATTAGTGCATTGCTTCGAATAGATTTTTGCAGTCAGATACTACCACTGGCAAGTCTCAAACCTTAACCTATTAACAGAATTCTATTAATAAAGAGTGTTATTCTGCAAACTGTTAATGTGAGTCCTTCAAGGGCACTGCCCATTGCCTGCAGCAGGTGAAGGTGGAGACCCAAGAAGAGGTTTCTCTGTTTGGTGTGTGACCCTGAGTAAGTCAGTGGAACTGCCCTCAGATCCAGTGGGACTGCTTAGTGAAGGGTTCCATAATGGGACACTGACAGACTGGTCGGACACAGGGTCATGGCTTTCCTGGGGGTCTCACAGACTACCCAACACAAAGGGTTTGAGTAAATCTCCCCTTTTTACATGACAGCAAGGAACATATTTTCCTCTGCTTTAACATTGCTTAGCTCTAGAAAAGCCACATTTCTTTTGCAGGTGAGGAGGACAGGAAAAGGCCAACAATTTCCTACAATTAAATATTCAAATAACTTCTTGCTTTAAAAAGTATTTTTTAAAACTAAGAAAGAAAGTGGGTACTCAAAGGACTGCTTCTACACATGCAAAGAACAGACAAGTTAATCAACTGTCCTCTGTATTGCTTTGAATTTTTAATCTAAATTATTTCATTGCAATTATTTACTGCTTAGAAATGCTGTCAACCATTTGGTAAATGCGTAAAAGTAGGTCGCTGAAAACAAGCTTATACACAATAATACACAGACACATCAGAGGATTAATACATAAAAATCAAGAGATGAAAAACTGACCTGCTGCTTCTGGTGTTTGTTTAGTAGGGCTAAAAATAAGAAGTAACATCTGGAGCAGTCTGCCAAAGCTGCACAGAAGTCATTGTAGGAAGAAAGTTTGCTACAAAGAAAAAAAATAAAATATAAATTAATAAAAGGATTTTTTTCCACATTTGACTCTCAGACCTGTTTTCTGACAAATGAAGTGAATGCCAATATTCTGACTTCTAGCAGAGGCATGTGCAGTTCTGTTAGCAAAACAGAAGTCTAGCTATCCTTGCCACAGTGAATTACGGGAAGAAGCAAACGTAAGGAGCTTCCCAACCTGCCTGCCATATGGGCACAGTATGTGCTAACACCAGCACTTCTTAGTGCTAAATGGGAGAACTGGAATTTCAGGATGATGTGGGAAGTCAGATGAGAGGAAATAAGGGGTCCCTTCCTAGTGCACATCCAGTAGAGCCCAGCAACAGCACTAAGAGAACACATCTCTCACCAGCAAATATGAAGATCGTGCCTCCTTGCAGGCAAGGATTTTATCTCTGCACATTCCCTAACAGCTGCTCCAGTTCTACACTGCTCACCTTGACCATTTCCAAAACAGGGAACTGGACATGCTTTGGTCACACCAGAAAAATGCAATAACAGAACAAGCTATGATAACATCTTAGGCCTCATGTAGTCAAAACCAGAAAAGATCTGTGTTGATGTTCAATTACAACCACTTACAGGAAGATTTACAGACTTACAGAAATTAATAATCTGAATAGATTGAACATACTGTCTACAAAGAAGCTGCCTAAAGTTGATTGAGAGAAAAGAATAAACATTCTGTGTTAACCAGAAGACAAAACAAAATTCAAATCTGAGCTTTGTACTGCATAGTGTATTTTTTTTGTGACTGCAATTTCCAGAAAGCTAATTAAATTGATTTTATGGCTAATTTGTATTTCTGGAGCATGTAGTTCTAAACTTAAGGAAAAAAACTGAAGCAGTAGGAAACTTTAAGATAAATTATTTTTTCTCCATATTGAATTCTAGATCAAGTAAATGTCCTTATCAGAATTACAGTGTAAGTATCAATCACACTTAATTACAAACCCATTATCCCACTTTTCATGGCATTTTCCAAATAAAAGAAATGCTCCCTCCTCAGAAGAAGTAAATATGCTCAAAGTGCTGTAATCATTGCTACAGCTCATTTTTAGGAACAAAGCTAGAGACAGACATGAACAAGGTAGCATGGAATAGGGGAAGCCATTCACATGCTTTAGAGATAGCACAAACAGCAAAGGAGCAGATTTGCCTGCTTTTAGCTGTGGGGAGGAAGGAATGCCAGCCCCTTATGGAGCTGCTGTTCAAAGCACAGCCAAGTCTCATCCAGAAAGGAGAATGTGATGGATAACTTGGAGCGGCTGAACAGGAAGGAGTCTGTAACAGAATCTCAAGGAACGTGGAGCCACAGGCATGATGACTCAATACAGTAACAAAGCAGCAATGGCAAATACTTCATCCAGCACATCATTCATAGACTGTGTTTATAATCCAGCTACTCCTGAAATTACCAACAGCCAATTTCACAACTTCTTCAAAATCCTTACATTGTTTGCAAGTCCCTTTAGCACTGAATATTGCAAGCTGATGCTTGGTAAGATACTGTAAGCTGATGGTGGAAGACTTTTGACTGAGAAACTATTCAGACTACAAAATAATTTTTTTGGTGACTAACTGATACTGATCTCCCTCTAAAAAGCACAACTTGGGAAGCAGCCGCTGGCTGCTCATAAAACTGAGATTCTTTCAGCACTTCCATCTGCACGCTCAAGCCCTGATCCCAGAGATTAATCTCCTCAAACGCTCTGTAACAGCTCAAACAATGAACACTGGTCACATTTTCTCTCTTCTGTATTTTATTTCACAATACAGAGTCCCTTGTGCAATTTCTCTCATTAGTTTTTTGAAAACATGGCCTAAACCAGGATTAATAAATACCTAATAATTTATGCAGCTTTAAAATGTAAGAAATGGTACTTTAAAAAACTCAATCAGAATCTGTGGGATCAAAGAATGACACAATGCAACACAGTATTTTTCACAGGGATGATGAATCCAAGTTTGTATGGCTACAATTCAACAATTTTGTAAGTACTAATAAAGACACAACTAGCATCGATATCATTCAAAGCTACACCGAGCTTTTTAAAAAAGAGTTCAATGTAAATCTTTCAGTCTTAGTGCTTGATCCTGCTTCGAGGTCTCTCAAGCAGGAAGAGGGACCTGCCTGCATGCACAGCTGTGTCCATACGTACCTGAGGATCCTGACAATGCAGGTGCACATGTCCTCGTCGCTGCCGCGCTGCTCCAGCGCCACGAAGAGCTCGGAGACGGCAGCGCTGCGGCTGAGCCGGCGCCGCGCCAGGGGGAAGTCGGCCAGGGTGCGCAGAGTGGCTGTCAGCTGCACAGGAGCATTGAAACACCTATTAACCACAGCTGCTCACAGCAGAGTACACTGGGGGGGGAAATTCAGTAAAGCTCACACCTCATTTATAGCATCTAAGGCAGTCTGCATGCCCCGTTAACATTCTGCAGGTATGTACAAACCAATTAATAGCAACAGGAAACGTGCAGGCAGCAAGATGGTGTATTTGGGATAACTGTCTGAAAATGAAAGATTGATACTGCTCTTTGCCTGCATAACCTCCTTCTATGAGGGACACATGATCTTTCATATGTTTTAAAATCTTGCACATATACAGCCATGTAACAATTGGAAATTAGGTGAAATGCTGTAGATGGTTAAAGTAATTTTTTGCATAATTCTTCAATAAATCTTCATTTTGAAAATTTAAGTCTTGAAAATACTGATATATATTTTGATAACTGTAAACTGCAAACTAAAATGAACTGATTTAAAAATACAATCACATTTATTCCAATTCAAAAATTGAAAGTTAATCAAGATCAAGAGAAATTCATTGTTTGAACAACACAAAAATGAAAAGCTTAAGTGCTCAAGTTTATTTGGAGAAACCAAAATATTTTCAGATGATACTGCTCTACTTCAAGGAGCTTAAAGCATAAAAAAAATCTAACACTTGTAGATATACAAAATGAATCAGCTATTGCATATTTTGAAATATTCTGGTTCTCTTCCAAGGTAAGAGTATTCTAATAACAAGGTCAGACATGCAATGACACGTAAATTAATTTTGATTTGATCCAGAACACTATAAAAGGAATGTGCAGTCATTCAATTTTATGTGAATATGGGAATTCTTCCATTTTTTTCTTATTCAGAGTGAAGTCATTAACTTCAATTTGGTTTTGAATGTAGTTTGATAAGGCACAAAACCTATCTGTTCAAATTGTCTCTTATCACAAAAAACTCTGGAAATTAAGCATTTTATCACTAAATTGGACTGCTTATCCAGTGATATGTAATTGCTAATTTTAAAGAAAAATTCTTGACAAAGAGCAGGTTAAGATGTTGTGTTTGAGCTTTTGCACATAGGATTCTATGCATATTCTGTTCATTCTCCAGCAGCTTTCAAGTTTCTGTCCTACTTCAACAAATTTGACAGCAGAATACAAATCTTCAGCAACCCCATGATGTTCTGTAATGGAGCAACAGGAGATGCAACATGTCAAAATGCAGAAGCAAGGCACAGAGGGGAAAAAAACGTGATCATGTGATATGTGAATGGATTTAACTTCAGCACTAAACATGAAATTTATACTATATGCATAATACAGAAAATCTGAACTTACAGAAGCCATTTGCTTCATATTACTCATATTTTAAGAAGACACCTGGAGTTTTTTATTATTTTAAATGAACAACTGCAAAAAAATTTTCCAGATGCACATTCCTTCTCAAGTCATGATGCTTCAAAAATCAACATACTACTGGAGATATAATAAATATATTCTGATCAAATACCTTGCTTTTCAAAAGTTTTGGTAGAAAAATTCCTGTCACACGGAATGGAGACAGAAGACCCCATTCAGTGCTTACATACAAGATATTCACAGTCAGCCTAGGATGGTATTTGCTGAATTCTAGTTAAACTTCAATATAGACAATAAAGGAAATGAAGAGTAAACCACATATTATAAGTGTTGTTCAAACCCAGACAAGAGCTTTCACTGCAGCTAAGAGACTTACATATTGGAAAATGGAAAAAAAAATTATCAACAGACAATGGTGCAAAGGTCTCCAAAAAGAGAGTAAAATTTTCCAATGTCTGATACAATTCGATGGTTCAAAATCCTCAAGCAGTAAATTCTATCAAGAGCCATCCTCAGACAAAGACAGGTTGGAAAGAAAAAGCAATCCAAAATAACATATATATACTCAAATGTACAAAACAACAGCATTCAGCAGTTCATAGAAGTATATCTCCACAAAACACAGTTAATGTGCAACGGAAATACGAAGAGTACAATTAAAAAAATTATAGAAGCTAGCCAGACAGCAGCTGAATTCCAGAGAGAATGTGATTGCTTCAAGCAGACCCTATGTTTCAGGGAGAAATGCATAACAATTGTCTTTAGCAATCCTCACCAGCCCTAATCCTTATGTTGCCATGTGAAAGATCAAATTCAGCCAAACAGAAAATTTAACTGCTGACAAATGCCATTTTTAAAGGAGAAGATATTTAAGTGCTTTTCAACTAAGGAATGCGAAGTATTTGTTAAGTCTTGTCAGTGACTCTTCAAAATCCTGGTTTTTGAATAAGCATTACCATATTTTGTATAAATACCATCAGATTGTTAGGTTAAGCAACAAAATAATCAAAGATGACCCTGGTTTAATGTCCTCTGCTAAGGAAAAAAGTAATTATTACAAACATTTTTATTCTTGTATTGTAGGACTTCTGCACAAAATGCATTGTGGAAGAATGAAGAAATCAGATAGGGACTTTATTCCCACAAAAAGGATCTAGCAAGATTATGTATAACACTGCCATCTGGTGACTGTGCAATTATACAGTTAAAGAATGAAGAGCTGGTCCCAATTAAATGGGATACCTCGGTTACCACGGTTAAGAGATAGCAGAGCTTCCTTCAGAGATCACTGTGACTATTTAAAGTAAATTTCTCCTCCAATATAATTTGCTTTCTGTAACTGAAGACATAATTTCTGTATGTCACTGGCTATTTGATCTGTTGCTACAAGATACAGTATGCTACAAAAACTTTATTCTGAAGACATCAAGCACAGAAGAAACTTTCTTCAATCATCCCTCTAAACAGAACTACTTCTTCATCTGTCTGTGATGACTGATCAATTAACTCACACAGAAGAAGCAGCGCACATGGTTTTGTTGAAGGAACAGATATGAGAAAGTCACACAGGAATTCCATAGCAGTAGGAATCACTACTTTTCTCACAAGAGGAAGAAAAGCGAAGTATCTGTACTACTGTAGAAGAGAACACAAACAAGTGAAAGAGCAATCTCAGTAAGAGACAGCTGTCAGTACTGACTTCCCCACAAAACACTCAAGAACTTCTTAGAAACAGCCAGTCTATTCAAACGGTACAAAGTAGTTTTGCTACACTTCCATTTGAACTAAAAAGAGCAGAGACATGAGAGATTTTTTTAAAGAAAGCATAAAATATAACATTTTCCTTTCACACATTCGCAAACTAAACCTTTGATTAAAAAAATCTGTATTTATCCACAGGCAATTAATGGAAGAAACACATTCCTGGCAAGTTGTCAGGAAGTTCAGACAACTAGTCAAAATCCTGGAAATAAACTGACCAAGATTAAAAAAAAAAACAGACAAAAATCATCAATAGTAATGTGATGATGTAAGATGTTTTCTCATATAATTTCAAGAAGTATAAAATCCTTAGCTTGTAAATTAGTAGAAATTAAAGAAATCTGGCATAATTAGCAGACAAACCTAGTGCAAACACTACCTCAGAAAATTATCCAATATATTTTCCTATGAAGTCCCTGGAAGTTTACAATTAAACCATTCGCTAATCATTACATCAGTAACTTCCAAACAAATGCCAGGAATCTCCCTGGCAAATCCTTGATAAACACAACACCCCCCCCACCAGTGTTTCTAGAACACAAGAGTTTAAACAGTTTTAGGGCCAAAGATTAGTTTTCAGAGCCACCACTTATCAAAGTGCTTTGTATGTGAAAATAGTTTTGAGCCTGCTGCCTTCAAAAGATTCAAAAAGTGTTTGCTTTTGCAACTACTTTTTCCTTACATTACAGTTCTTCGAAAACACTTTGTCAAAGAAACACAGCTGTATTTTCCTACACGTTTTTAAAATGCATTATTCTTGTAATAAAAAGCTTTTTATAACCTCCTAGAGTATTGCAGAACCAGTTTGTGTTTATTATTTCAGTTTCAAGAATTTCGATAGAGAACACATTTTTATCTGCTTACTACAGTATCCAGAACATTGTCAGCACAATAAAGCAGTAATGAGAAACTGGTTTATTAGGTACCTAAAAATATTTCTATTAACTTCAGAATTTCTAAAGCCTTTAAAATGGACTACACACAAACATCTATGGTAATTAAATTTAGGTGCTGAACAACTTCATTAAACTTCTTAAAAAGAAGTCTATTGAAATACAGGTACAACTCAGTCAGTGGCACACAGGGTTAGCTTATCTCCTCTAATTACATTTTTAATTTGTCCTTGAAGTACGTACTTCTAGAAATAAAAGTAAATCTAACCTGGACTAATAAGTGGCCCAAGTTGGAGAAATATGTGTCATGTTCTTTTATGTTATTAATCTGCTTCATTAATTGCAGCAACATTTCAACAGCTCCTTTGTTGACCATTTCATTAAGGAGTACTGCATTTCCAGACATAAATTTTATAGCTCCCATGCAATAGACGAGAGCTTCGCTGTTTTTTTGTAGATCTTCATTCCTCAGAACCTCCAACAAATAATCTAAAAGGAAAATCATTATTCAGAAAGTCTAATATTAAAATTTACATTTGATACAGTCCAGTCATTAAAGAGATTAACAATTGGAAAACACCCTCAGAGTGAACTCTTACATTTCTAGTAAGTGGGCTAGAAAAATTGGATATTTGGACTGAAACCAAGAAACAATTATTGATGAATAAGAGAATAGGCCCGACTTTTGTTCTCCTAGGCTTCAAGAACCAGTGTAAGTTGTAAACACATAGCAGCAATCACTGAAATCCTCAGTTCAAGATTTGCAAAAGTGATTGTGTGTGCCTGGAATTTTGTGTACTAATTCCCACTACTTCCTTAAAAATCAAATGTCTTAAAGCATCTCAGATAGAGCACTAAAAGGCACAGGGGCCTAATTCAACTCTCACATTTAAAATCTGTTCATAGCTTTTGTAGATTTACTTTTTATGTAAGTAAAGTTGACGTAGAAGTTTTGTTTGGTGCAACCACTGTCAGACATCTGAAATGTTAAAATTTACCGTTGTTAACACAAGCCCAATGTATCTTTTGCAGTCAAACTGTGAAATTCTGAATTTAGTGGGGGTATCTTAAACAAATGAGTAATCCTAACCAACTTTATACTTTTGAATTTCTAGTAATTGATTACAAGACATGTTTATTTCTGCTTCCTATGTTCCATTCAGTTGCAGTTGAATAAAAACCTTTTCCTATATCATTAAATTGAAGAGATTTAAAAAATTTTTTCTGTCTCAACTGAAGCTGAAAGTCTCTTCAAGTATATGTGTATATGAATGAAGTACACACACTCGGCTCTTGTCCAAACTCTCACCCTCACCAATCAAATCACTTGTGTTGTGGCAATGTGAAAAATCAGTTTCAGGTTCCTGCTCTGCTTAGTATCAAACAGGGTCTTGAACAGTAGTTGTCTATTCTGGGATGAAGGATTAACTTATTTCTTCTACTGGAGCTGCTGCAGTCAACATAAATAGTTCACAGGGACAGAAGAGGAAAAATAAATTCAATCTATAACCCAGTGACTGCAACAGGGATCTGGGCAATTATGATGGTAAGTCAGGGTCACGTCTTCTGCCAGGTCAAGGTGAGTCCAAAATATAAAGAGTGAATAAACAAATAAAATTACCCCCACCAAGAAAGTTCTTTCCTTCACTAGTTTTTAAAATACAGGGAAAGAAGAGCAAGTGAAAGCAAAGTGAATGAGGATGGAAAGGAGAGCAAAATGTGACTTGTTCAAGTGCTGTGTATGATACTGATCGCTACAAAATTGTACTTTTCAGTATCCAAAGTCAACTGAGCAACCCCAGGTGTTCTGTTTCCTGTGAGTCCTTTCCTTACCACCTGAAAGGCTTGTCTTTATTTCTGACAACAATTGTGTACTCAACTTCAAGCCCATGAATACTCTCATCTGTTTAAGCAAATGCTTAAATATACATATGTGTAAAAATATACATATGCCTTAACCTATACACATGCAATAACTGCTTGCAAGATTGAAGCCTACATTAATAAAACATGCTGAAGTTTTAATGAAAGGAATGACTATCAATCAATACTATCATTCACACACTGTCATTTTCTTCATATTTCTTGTATTTGCAAGGTGTGGGGTGTATGCACGACACAAATACTATTAAAATCACAGAAGAGATCTTAGAGCCATTGCTGACAGTACTCCAAAATCATTGGCTCAATGTGCAGCAGCAGCTATAAAACATTAAAAAAAGCCAGTGATTGTTCTCAAGATCCTCCCTGATGATGGCCAACACCACAGTCAACACTATTTCATTTCTGTAAAATTTGGTGCAGACACAGCTTGAATTCTATAGACAGTTTTGTTCCATAAATCTCAAGAAGGATCCACTGGAATTTGAGAAGGTCTTATAAAGGAGGACTTATAAAACAACTGAATGACACAATATCCATTCAAAGAGCTAAAAGGCTGAGATGCCTCAATCTTGAAAAGAAGACAGAGATATGTGATAAGACTGCATTTTAAAAAATCACGAAGGTGAAAGATAAGCTGACTGTACAAACTCTTACAAATCCTGCAAAACTACAAGCAAGGAGATTAAGAAAAATATATAGATTTAAAACAGCACACAGAGAATTTCTGGAATTTGTTCTATGACATCACAGATGCAGACAAAATCAGAAAATCCAAAAAGGAATTAGGCAAATTAATGAACAAAAGATGTATAAACAGAGACTAAAAAGGGATTAGGCAGGGATGCACCACCCAATGTCCCTAACAGAATAGAACAGTTCTGGACGCTGGAGTAGTACTGGGGAAACAGATCACAGAATACACACAGGCTCCTGCGCTCCCCCTGAACAG
The DNA here is from genome assembly GCF_017639235.1 of Corvus kubaryi. Classification (NCBI taxonomy): domain Eukaryota; kingdom Metazoa; phylum Chordata; class Aves; order Passeriformes; family Corvidae; genus Corvus; species Corvus kubaryi. The sequence continues at coordinate 25,381,244 of NW_024582091.1, read as the reverse complement.
CATTCCCCATCCCCATTGTTACTTAGAACACTGGACTAGATAAATCAGTTTGGCCTAGGCAAGCAATTTTTAGTCTTATTTAACTTAGCCTGTGACTAAGTTAACTCTGAAAATGTTTTTTCAAAGATGAACATTTTAACTGTTGAATTTCAGCATCTAACTTACAGACAAGAACAGAATACATACCCAATAATGTATCATTTTGAACGATGAAATCATTTTCTTTGTTCCTACAAATTTTAAATGCTAGCTTGCAAACACTAAGAAGATTTCTTCCATCTACTTTCATCTGCAAAGAAAGTAAAAGACAAAATCACAACTAAAATCTACATGCAAAAATGCACCATAACATTCTACAAGTTCAGACACCATGGCAAACTTGTATTCTCATGGAACTATTAAATTACAGCTGAAACCCTAACAATACACTAAAACAAACTGAAAATGTTTACAGAATTAAAGGACTCTGAAACTTGGGTATTTTAAACTCTATTTAGCAAACTGTGCTGGCTTTAAAATAACGGTTTTAACTTTTAATGTAGTAATATAAACAGGTAGCATACCAATAACTTGCAGGATTTTTTCTCCAATTCACTTACAAAGAAATCCTGTATAGAAATCAGTGGTTTGGCATGTATGGCCATACCACAAAGACCTCGAGTACAACAGTACATGTCATAATGAAATTTACTCTCAGCTATCAGAAAACATGATCTTACGATGTACTAGATGTACTTATGGTCACGGAGAGATTGTGAAAGGGCAGTAAAGGTGGTAAAAATACAGTGACATATCTCTTCCTTTCCTCTGCATTTCAAGGGCAATATCTTCTAGGTTCATGCTTTTTAAAAGACTACACAGAAAAATGTCTGCAAAGGAACACTTCTTTTTAATAAGCACCACTTAACATCTCTGTGGTATCTGAGTATATAACTGTATCTTCTGAATAAAATAGCTTACACTACCTTAAAGGAGAACATACGACTCCCCCAACACACACACACAAATTACTGAAATGTCTACAGCACAATGTTAGCTGGCATCCTTTCACCAGTGACTGTCCATACATACTTTGTAGAACATGAATGAAGAAGTTCTGAAGCACAAAACTTAAGAGTTTTAACCAGAAATACTAAAAACTGGGGTTTTTAAATCCCTGCATAGGTATCCCAGTTTAGGACACAGTGTCTTTTCCATGCCTATACAATATTCTTGCCACCATACAACAACTATCCTATTTTTGTGCCCCTCCTTCCTGGCCCAGATGTAACTTCTCTGCAGAAAATAAGCTGCAAGTGCTGATCTAGATGAATGGGTAGTAGACTAGTATCTCTGTGGTAGTAAACTGTACTTAGGAAAGGGTTAGTTTAGACACAGTTTAAAAGTATGAAATGAAAAATTAAATGCAAGGTGTAATTCATGATTTTGAGCTTCACATTCTACCAATGAGCATTTCAAAACACTTACAGCCAGAATAATCTTTGCCAGCTTCAGGGAAAGTGGATCTGAATCAATGTCTACAAGTTTATATAACGTCTTCAGAAGCACTCTTCTTCTTTTACATCTTTTTCCCAGCATATTTCCTTCGTTCAATGCTTGATAGAGCTTGGTACAAGCTAGACAAAGGTTTTCTATATTGTCTTCTACTTGAAGAGTGTAGGAAGGGAGAGAAAAATAAAAAATAATTATCAGTGCCACTTTATCCAGAGCATCTCAATACATAAAGACACAGAAGAACAAAATAAAGAACAGGCTGCACAACAACAAAAATAAGACATCAAATAAATGTCTTCATATGATAACGCGATCCCCAGAAATAATTTTATTCTGCATTTTCAAAAAAGGAGACTCAAGCCAAGAAATCATTGAGCCAAATAATACCTACAAGCTAAAAAATAATACCTACCAGCTAAAAAACCTCACCTTTGATGCTTAATAATCAGATTGACCAAATGTCTACCATGAAACTGTGTCTCTGAAAACATTCTTTAAAGCACTCCACCAAACATTACATGTGAAAAAGGGATCAAACTTTACTGGGATTTAAAAAAAGTGAATGTAAAAACTTGCTAGAACTCTTCAGCGTAGAGGTACAAGATATATTTGAGTGGAATGTCGGCCTATTGACTAAAAAGTGATCTACTTCCTCACCTGAGTCCCTGAGACACTGTTTAAAATACACAAAATAAAACCTAGAGTAAATTATTACAAAAACTGCATCTCAGCACAATGGAATCATGTACATATTTACTTTACAGAGAAAAGGAAAAGTCTTGTCTATTTTTAAAATTCCACAGTGAGATTTTTTTAAAATTTTCTTACATTTGCTTTAGTCCATAAGGTGACACTTACAAAGCCCCACGTACATCCACCTGAACTGCCAGCATAAACTCCGCATTTACGCAGGGTGTACCTCACAGCTGAAATAGTCATATTCAAGGAGGCAAAGCATTTGTGATGAAATACGTATGGACAGGAAATTACAACAAAAACCATGTCTGAGGCCCCAAACCTGCAAGCAGATTCAAGGACCAATCCCTCAGGCTGAGAAGTGCCTGGAAGCTCTCAATCTGCAATCATTGCACCTGAGGAACAGCAATGACTATTCCATTTCTACTCCCATCATGACAGAAAATTTAACAAAATTTAGCATGATTCTAAATGCTCTGCTCCAGTAAGCTGTGAAACAGGAGTGGCAAGGAACCAAAACTGAAAGGTCTTACACTCCATTTCATCAAAATTAACAACAAAAAAAATGATTCATCACTCATCCCATGGGGCATTTTGAAGCTTAACCTCCTGAGTATTGCAGTGTAACAAAATAAATTATTTGCTCCTCTAGAAAAAGAGACTTTGGGGTTCTATTAGCTTTTGTCGTATTACAAACACCTCAAGCACATCATATTCAGAAGATGCCAGACAATAAGTAAGTTGCAGGTTAACTTCAGATTTGTTTTTGAATGGAAAGGTTTCTACAAACATTTTTGCATGAGAAAGTTGAAGAAAAAGGTTTCTCTATTAATATATGAAAAACTAAATGTGACTTAAGTTCACGTGGAGGGAATTAGCTAAAAGGTATGAAGCAAATGACTGCACACAAAATTTTAAAATATTAAATTACGAACAGACACACTCAAAACATTTAAATTATGGAAGTCTAATATTCATTTTTATAAGAATTGTGCAGTAAATAGCCTAAAGAAAGCAATATATCACAGAGTTGCAGGAGGCAATGATGCAATTCAGTTACAGTTTGTGTTAATATTCAAGAAGTAGCAAAATTCAGGTTTTAAAGTTTTTGTAGTACTACATTCAATCAACTGGTGAGAAAGTAGCATTAGATAATGTCATCTATTATTAGAAAAACTAAGGGTTTTAAAACTAATCGAGTTTTTTAAAAAGCTAAAAAACCCCCAATACACTAACCAAATCAAGTAAAGACTGAGGAAAAGAGGCATGAAAATTGATTTTTCTTAGCTACATTCATGACAAGGGAAAGACATGATTAGATTTTACCTCTAAATTTTATTTTGCTTGTGAATAAAGAACATCTCACTATGCAAAACTGTAACTCAGTGGCTGGTATTTGACAATCTTGGCATTAAGCAAGGAAAATGTGAAGTAATATAGCTGTTTTCTAATTTCCTGATCACTGTTTTTCTATACATCAGTGATAGATGTGGTGATGAGAATCCCGTCTTTTTAAAATAATTACATATATTGGGAATCACTTAGCCCTTTACAGGTGTTTCATACTCATCAACATCTGCAAAAGTACGCAAAAAAAAGTTCTAATCTGTACCGTGCTATCACAAACACTGCTAAAGATCCTGTAAAACAGAACTACTTGTAAAAACAAACCTACTTTCTATACTCCCACCGTTCAAATAAATATAGTGTCTACAGAAGGCAAATGAACAACTTTTTCAATGAAAATGGATTCCGGAGTTTAATCTTTCAAGTTATACTTAATTTACTCAATTTTGCTTCAGCATTCTGAGTCTTTACACACCTTTCTGACACATCTAACACTTTAAGCACAAATGGAAATTTTCATTAAAATTTCCTTTGTTTTCTAAAATGAACTGAGACCTTCAATACAGTCTATGGTTAAAGCAGTGAATCTGCGCAGTATTTTATTCTAAAAATGATTAGCTCAACACTGACTGCTAAGCTGGCAGAGCTATGTTGTCTAAAATAAGGTAATTTAATCAGACAAGGTAAAATCTTCTCTAAATCAATTCTGGGGTTTTTTACAGAATCACAGAACAGATAAGGTTGGAAATGACCTCTGAAAGTCATCTGGTACAACCCCTGTGCTCAAGCAGGGCCACCTAGACTGCGCAGGACAGTTTTACTGTGAAGTCACTGAACATATAAAAACATAAAAGGCCACATACTCCAATTACTGTTATTATTTTGTAGTAAACACAAATGAGTCCCATGCTTCCTGCAAGAAACAGAACAGAAAATACACCCTTTCAGAAGTGTTACCCACTTTTTTCCAGTTCATGCAGAATTGGTAAAATCTTTATATGCCAAAAGAAATCTTCCTCTTCCCATTGATTTATTCTTCTTTCATCCTTTAAGCCTTCAAAATACATTCAGAACAAAAGCACACATTCAGTGAGGGTTTCACTTTCTACAATATTAAATAGCTACAAATACTTTATTCATTAGTCAGAAAAAAAAATCTAAAAATGTCACCTTTTGCTACATTTGAGGTTATTCTACAAATTCAAGCTTTTCTCTTTATTAACATATTCTCAAAACCAAAAGTTTCAAACAAAACTAGATGGATAAGTGGTTTAATATGTAAAGCTGTACTGTAAAGCTTTTGTTTGCTGACATTCATGTTTCATTTGATTGCTGAATTGGAAGGTAACAATTACTTAAACATCAAAGTGTCCTATTATTTTTCAGCTCTGTATTCACGTGACAGCTTATTCTTTGTTAAAAAAAAATCCGTACTACAGACAATCCTCTAGGATTGCAGAATTTTATCTACTACACATGCATGATATTAGAGTAAGCTTAATTAACTGACTGGTCAGTTAGGGAAAAGTCCTGCTAGTTATTACATCCTGTTAGCAATTCTAACTACTTCATCCAATTAGTTTTGAGAACTTCATTACTGAACTTTTATAAAATGCTTCTTTCTCTCATATTCTTTATTGCATTCAGCAGTTTTTCATACAGCAACCTGGGAAATGAATAGTAAACCACAGATACGTGAAAGATATTTTGCCTCCAATAATCATGTCAGAAATCTTGAAGGCAACCAATTCCCAGTGTTCTTGGCCACCCTCAGCCAAATCCCTGTGACTGAGAAAAAACTACTCTTCACTATCAGAAACCTTGAACACTTCACGAAGAGAGTTTTAAAAAATATTTAAGATTTTTTCTTCTCAGCTTCAAAAACAAAATACAAAAAAAACCCTATCAGCAGACATCAAGTCAAAAACTGGTAGACCAAAAAATCAGTGGACTGTAACTTTTCTGGAAACAAGACTGGGAGCATGGATCTGTTTTCAGATTGGACAAGAAGTTGGTGAAAACACTTTATTAAAAAATGGAATCCAGGATTCACTTTCATATGGATGGCAGTATCACTGGGAATTACTCTGACTTGCTGAACAACCTTTACACCTTCACCTAGTATTTTGTGAAGGGACAAAATTCTGGCCTTGACCACTTGGGTCACTACAGATACAGATCCAGAGTTTCTGCAAAACTCATGGTGTGAAGGATCTAACAACAGCTGCTCACAAGGTGCATGTAGGCAGATGTTTGGAGTTCAAGATTGGGTTAAGCTCTTTATCTTGCAGGCAAGCAAGTTGTTATAAAGACAGGGTCTGGTTTGTTTTGTTGTGTTTGTTTTGAGTTTTTTTTTAATAGGGAAATAAAGGTAACACAACTCTACTAAATAACATGATGAAAGCCATTAAGACTGGAATATATAAATTTCTTTAAGTGACAGATTTGTCTGAAAATGTCTCCTGCTGTTCATTACTAGCTTTTGCATTTAAAGGACAATGTGAATTCTTAACATAAACATGAATGAACACAGTAAATACTATACTACCTGAGAACACTAATAATAAGAGGTTTGCATCAAGGGAACAGTACCTCAGACCTTAAAACAGTGACTGTCCACTGGCATTACTTGGAACAGTAAAACAATTAAAAACTTCCTATTTTAAAAGCTTGCTCTTTAGAAAACAATCCAGATTCTTTATCTGGTCTGTATTAACTATCTACCTACATTTTACACACAATTAATCTATCAAATATACCTAGTTCAACAGATTATAAAAAAATGCTGCTATTTCATAAGTAATACACTATATTTGTTATTACAATAACTATGTACTGTTGTTGCTTGCATATATATAAAAGTACACGTTATTAGCGAATATTATTATTTTGCATACCATTTTTATTTTCTAGATCAAATGATTTGATAATCTTATTTAAATTGATGTGTTTGCAATGAAGTGAAAGTTCTGCTCCAGATAATGTGAAAGTACAGCTGAAATGAGAACACTAGAATAGTTTGCACTGTTCCTTCCTGCCACAAAACCCACATATTGACTCAATTGTTTCTTTTCTTTCCGATGTGTAGCTGCTTCTCTTAAACTGAAAGATGGGACTGACTTTTTAACTATACATATACTTAACTTCATTAGGTAAGGAATAGAAAACTTCAGGCATGCATTTGTAGATTGAGCCAAATTTCTCACCAAAAAAAAAAATTACTAGAGCCATTTAATTTTCAGTTCAGAATGAAAAGAACAGATTTTTTTGTACTACTCTGCTTTACTTGTCTCATATTCATCAGAAGAATACAGCAAACTGAAAGTCATAATGGCATATTTTTTTTAAGAAAGTATCTCTTATAACTAAGCAAAAAGAATATAATCAGCTTTTACTAAACAGTATTAATCCTAGCAGTAAGAATGACCAGAAAATCCATGACTATAAGGAAAACCAACATTACTAAATTGTGTGTGTCCCAGTCCAGCGAGATTTTTTTAAGCTGATGAAAAGGAATGGTCCTAGCTGCATTTAAAATATTGCAGAATCTGTCCTGAACTTTCTAATGGAGCAAATCACAACGGAACAGAAAAAATACTCAAGCAAAAGAATGCAGCAAGTTTAAGTTGGTTGTCTCAGTTTTTCATAGGTCTTAACCACTGCTTTGCATTCTGGTCAAAAAAAAAAAAAAGGTCACTAATCAGTCTACATTTATTGGTTGCTGTTTTTAGCATGTAAATACAAGAGCCTTAGCAACACGGAGCTTTCAAAAGCTGAGTACTGCCTGACTTAGAATGTTTAGCCTTTTCACTGAATACTGAGTGGCCACAAATAGATCAATATTAAAACAGCCTACCTCCTCCCTAAAATGTCAAAGCACAAGCACAATTCATATCAGAAAATAATTTGTAAATAAGCACTCCACCCAGAATCCCATTGTAGAGAAGAAATGATGGAGAATTCCTACTGCTGCCCCACTCTTTATTGTGGGATTAAAGATGAAGCATGTACAAACTAAGGAAGCTACATAAAGTTAAGAAAAGTAGATATAAAAAGAAACAATCCTAAAAATACACTTTACATTTGCAATAACACCAATCAAACAGCACAAACAAATTAAAAGGCTTGTAAGTATACTAACTCCCATGACATGGTAAATACTCTCTGCTCTTTGTAAGGAAATGAAAGCAGAGCACATTACAACCTTTGCCAGAATGATCTGGAATAACAGAATTTCTCAGTTCTAGAAAAATAGTATTAAAGCATAATAATAGAACAGTAGAAACTTCAGGTTTCCATACCAGAGTCTCAAATACACACTTGTGACATATGAAATGTGCCAGCTATGAGGAAATATTATTAAAATCCTTTACGTAAAATTAGCAAAATACATCCCTACACAGCAATCCAAAATCTCTATCTTCAGGTAATACAGGCTGGCATAATTTTATCGGTTTCTGTGCAACTATGACAGATTACAAAAAGTGATGGGCAATTAAGGTATTAATGGATTGGCAAATTCTTAAGCCTAGATACGGGAAAAGCAAGAGAGAAAATACCGACAGAATTTTAGAGTCAAGATCTCTTGAATATTGTTTCTCTTTACTAAGAACAGTAAAAAAACCCAATATATCGAGAAAACCAAAATTATTGTTCAGAGAATAGTAAAGAACAATATCGTCAAATTACAAGAATTAGATTATTTCTACTTGACTGCATTTCACATTTTTTGAATGGAGACGGAAATTCCTTGTACCTGTTACTCTTCTCTTCCAGCCTGAACTCCTTGGCTGTGATGACTTTTTGCCAGGCTCTTTCATCTGGTTGCTAAAAGATACCATATGGACACAAAAAAGTATTATCAGAAGACAGTGCTCAAAATGCTTGTTCTTTCTCATGCATTGAGTTGTGCATATTAATAACTAATTAGAAAAGATGATGTTATTTTACTAAGTTAGTAATTAGCTGCTCATAAATACTTACATGTAAATACAACCTCCTCCTGTATGTATTACAGAAAGTTCCTTCAGAAATACTGACATATTCACACCACAAGAGGTCACCATTATGGAACACAAAACCTAAAGCATTTCTGCTTGCTCAATAAAACTGAAAGATGAACCAAACTAAATTCAGAAAGAGACAATTTCTATTTTACCATCAGTTTCATTAAATGAATATAAACTCAACTGGCTTAAAACTGTAAGTTCATCCATTCACAAGGACAGGGGTTTTTTTCTGGCAGGATTAACACTTTTAAAAAGTTTAATGAGAAGACCTTTTAAAGAAGCAAACAGCAGAGTATCCTTTCAAGTATATATTAGAATTTCTAGGTCTGCTAATGAACTACTGCTAACTGCATAGTGGTCACTAGTTCTGTTAGTACAAGAAACAGGAATGTTGCCATTTCTATTGTTTTACAAAGTAATGCCATAATTCCTGCTGATTTTATGGTCAGTCTTTCTTTGGACAGAGGAAACTACTACATACATCTATAATAGATTCATTTATTTATTCTGTTTGCCTAGCTACACTCTCAAGCAACACTGATCTAAAAGAAATATACAAGATGTTGACACTCTGCTATCAAACTGGAATCTTTCCTCCTGTACTAAAGAGAAAGTCTTAATCTATGTTTTCTATTCTCAGTGTTTAACACTTCTTACTCCATTTAAAGCTCGTGTACCAATACAACCTAATCTCCTGAATTCCCTTCTAAAGATGACAGTAGTGTGTTAGCAATGTTATTTCAATTTTTTTAAACCAGTTAATTTAGTTACTCTAAGATTTAAAGCTAAACTGTTGTTTAAGTAGTTTGCTGGATTGGTGCCTAAATCCTGTCTGTCAGTCCAGACAGAAGATGTAAGTCATCCTATCAACAGATGGAGACGGAATAAAAGACAAAGCTCTTGCAAGATCAGTTCCCTACAAAAGGGACTGGATAGCTCACTGTGATCAGTCAAAAATTTCCCAAGCAATCACATTACAGAGGAACAGTTGCTTCATTATGGCTAACAGTGAATAATGCTTTATCTTTACAACACGAGGATTTAAGTACTCCAAAATCCAAATGCTTACACAAACTATCTTGAAATTATTTCAGGTCATATACAGCAATTTCTACTCCTATGGGGAAGCAATACTTCATAAAGAAAAAAAAAACAAGTGCTTGCATCTCTAAAATTGTCTGACATCTCCAAGAAAGAGGGGTTTTAGAGCACACATTACAGACAGTACAGTGTATTGGTAGAAATAAAAATTTGGTTCCATTTCTGTAAATACCTTGTCCTATACACTTTCAAAGTTTCAGAAATGTTTCTGCAAGTTTCAGCCATCCCTGAAATCAAGACCACAGCCTGAAATGTCACTGGATAAGCAAGAGAACAAGTTCAGTCACCTTATACTAACATAGCTGTACTCAGAAATCAGTACCTTCAGAACTCTGTGTAGGCATGATGATACTACATTCCTATATGAATATGGATGTTTGATTTCACTTTCCTCAGAGAAAGAGTTTTTGTAACTATATCCTGTCTGTGTCTATTCCCTGAAAATGCAAATCCAGGATGAATCCAAGAAACCTCAACAAAGACAATCCTATGAGTTTTGTTGAAAGCAAAAGCAGATTAATAAAAAAAGACACTGAAGCGAAGGATGAGTTAACTTACCAGATAGAAACACCATATATGTGAGATAGGGAGTAAGGCCATGCCAACTGTGCATGAAAAGAAGTTGGGCTGGAATCCATTGTTTTTTAAACATCAGTATCAACCAGTTTAGAGACTTAAATGAGTAGGAAAGCAGATTATTCTGTGAATACCAGCAGTACAACAATCTGTGCTTTTGGGAAACATCGTCCTAAGTCACCCGAACTTCCATTATTTTCAGAAAAAGAATACACTGAATACCTACATAAATGGGAATGACTGGTGGGCAGGCTTATATTTAGGGAACATGTACAATTTATGAATTCTGTGAGAGATTATAAAATTCCTTTATGTAGCTTTACCACTCTGCCGACTTCATTTTAGTTACACAGACTTTCGTTTCTTTATCTTCACATTTTCATTTAGGACTGAAACTTAAATAGAAGTATCTCATTAAGAACAATGCAGTTAAAATATAATCAACCTATTCTAAAAGATAAGTTACCTACTATTGAAGGGAACTGGCTTGTCAAGAGAGTGGTTGCCTTGGAAACAAAGTCAATTGGCAGAAATCTGATCGTCTGGTAAGGGGCTCATCAAGAAATCTACTGACAGAGGCTCTGATGATTTACAGAAGAAAAGGAACTTAGCAAGTGGATCATTCTTATCCTTCTCACATACAAGAAATCATAGTAGCCTCAATGAAGAACACTGCTTTCCTGAATGTACATAGAGTATGAGGACTTCCAAAAGGAAAGTGAGCCAGTACTGGAGTAGTGTGGTGTGGTGGGTTGACCTTGGACAGCTGCGGGATGCCAGATCACACCACTCTTTTTACTCCCCTCCTCAGCAGGACTGAGGGTAGAAACAAGATGGAGAAAAACTCACGGGTCAAGACAAAAACAGTTTAATAAAGCAAAAGCAAAGGCCGCTTGCAGAAGCAAAGTAAAACCAAAGATTTATGCTCAACTTCCCACCAGTAGGCAATGTCCAGCCACTTCCAAGGAAGCAGGGCTTGAGTACGTGCAGTGATTGCTCTGGAGGACAAAACTCTTAACAATAAATGCCCCCTCACTTCCTTTGTCTTCACTTTTATTGCTGAGCAGACATGATACAGCATGGGAATCCCTTTAGTCAGTCTGGTCCAGCTGTCCTGGTTATGTCCCCTCAAAAGACCTTGCCTAGCCCGAGCCTACTGGTGACAGGCACATGTTGGAGAGACAGCGCTGATGCTGTGGAGCACTGCTCAGCAGTAGCCAAAATGCTGGTGTGTCATCAACATCATCCTTCTAGCTACCAATGCAAAGCACAGCACTGTGAGTGCTGCTTGAGGGAAAATAAACTCCATCTCAGCCAGACCCAATACATGCTCAGTATTCTTCCCTGGTGAAAGAATGGATAATTAAGTGAAAGCTGCATTTATTCAGAAATTCTGCATGTTTAGACATTTACTTGAGTGTTCTTGCCATCAGACTCTCGTTAATAGTAAATCTGCAAACTTTCACCCTTCCATGGTATTCCAGGGAAAACTACATTTCTACAAAACATATCCCAGAGGCAAAGAATTGAACTAGTAATCTCCAAAGACACTGCACACAACAGCTAGGTTTGAATCAGAAATGTGAATGTAAGATCCCAGTGGAGGAATAGGGCTTGGGCTCCTTCCTCATACTGCACCTTAAATATCTGACAATCTGGTTACCTCTTTACCTGCAAACCACTGTGGCAATGGGTCTGAATTTTGGTTCACACTGTCCCATAGATTTAGACCCTTAGCAGCGCCTCTGCTACAGCTTTGTAGTAACCCAAGAAAAGTCTTAACTTTCCTTGACAAACACCTGGGCACAGAGGTAGGGACATTCCCAGACAGTACCTTGTGTGTGGGTATTAAAAAGAGGGAGGGAATTAAAAATAGTTTCATTGTATTAACATAATGTATGACACTGCAGATAGCTACCAAGCTAGAAACTAATTCCTTTGTTCAATTTTTATTAATTATTAGTAGAGATGTATCCCTGGTGCCCCTGATTATTTAGTTACCAGTGAAGAGAGACATTTGGCCTAATACTAACAATTTAATGCTTCTCTACAGAATTGTATCTATCAGGCACCTGTGTTCATCAAGGTAGCAAAGCTTAACTTGAACAAAAAGAGAACATGCCCATCTTCTCTGAATTGTCCAGCTTCAAGGCATTCCCTCTTGACACTACCCTCTCCTCATGGTAAGGTTCCTGTAACATCTCACATATTCTTACAGCTTTGGGAGACAAAACTAGATAACATGAAGTGGGAGAAGAACAGAGAAGCACAGTAACTGAGACAGTGTAATAAAGAATGAAGAATATACAGGTTAGTTTTCAAACAGAAGAGTAGGAATAAAGGGAAATGAGAAAAAGACAAGGGCAGTGGGGATAGAAAGCGTCATAAGCCCCACAGTATCTCCTTCTGCAAGTGCCAAGGCCTCACACAACTTTGCTCATGCAGAAGTTATGAGCATCTCCTTTTGCACCCATGTAAACTGGCTCTACGGACTCTCTCTTAAAGTAGAGACAGGAACATGGACTATCCCATGTAAAGCAGAATCTGAACAGATTCTCAAAAAGGCAGAGAGCTACTAACACACAGACTGTGCACAGCATGCCCTGAGTAAATGCTGTAAGGAAGCCATAGACTGTAGACACGATCTGATGTCTGGAAACAGACTTCTTTTTCCATTTTTAAACATGGCCTTTCTATTAATCCAAAAAACTCTCTAATTATGAGCACATGATTTCTACACATTCATATCTGCAGAGCCCTTTCTGTATCTATAGAACCACAATTCTTGTAAGTTCCTTCCTCAGAAGCAAATCTAAGCCCCAGATAGTTTAATTGTTTAACCTTAGAGCCCTTTTATTTTTGGTCTTTATTTTGGTAAGGTAAACAAACCTTTTTTATTCCATTTTCCCCTCACAGTCATCCAATTTCTCCCCAATGTATTCTCCTTCATTATATCCCCTTCCGGCCCCACAAAATTCCTTTTTCTAGTTTATTTAAAACCCAAAAATGTGACTGAAATTTTTACAAATTTTATTTTGGATCCTTGATGTATCCATGTTTTCAGGTCTGCAGAAGCCTAGGAGAGCAATTTCTAACTTTTCACAAAGCTCTAAAAACAGTCTAGGCACTGCAGTAGATGCAGACTGTTTATACATAAATACAAGCACTGAACATCTGATTCTACCAACATACGTTGTGTGCACTGGAAAGCCAGACATGGTGTATCTACACCCAAAAATCAAGACATTTCACTAAGCTTTAGGAAGAACAGAATTCTAGCAATGCTAAGGAGATCCTGGGGGGCCTGTTCAGGCAAGCCAGATGTATCAAAATGACTACTAGACACAAAGGTGTTCTTTCAGACTAGAGCAGAGTTCAGTCCCCTTGAATGTGGATAATCCTTAAACAGATAGACCAGTTAGGAAGAATGTTCTTTGAGATGTTACTGACACGTATATTCAGAGTGTGACTACACATCTATGCTGTAATCTGGGTTTATTTTTATTGCTAGTACTATCCAGGATGGCATGCCTTACATGGGTAAGGATCATTTGGCTATTTAAGCAGCTGAGCACTTTCCGTTCAACCCAAGATTCACAAATTCTATGTGGACTACAAAGGGAAAAGCTGCAAGGAGGTGTTGTGAAAGTATATACAACCAATAAATCCTTAAAAAGAACCATCATGGGTAAATAGTTTTTCCTGTTTTGAGCACCTGCCATGGGGGAGAAGAAAGAGCTCCTGTCACACAACCAATGATGGTGTCACAATGCACCCCCCTTTCAGGTATCAAAAGACATTCATAAGAACCCCTGCCAAGCCTTCTCTTCTCCATGCTGAACAGTTCCAGCTCTCTCAGCCTTTCCTCATACAAAGGATTCCTTCCTATCTCAGCAGCTGGATTTCCTCCAGCCGTTTCATATCTCTATTGCATTAGGAAGCCTGGAACTGGTCCCAGCAGTCCAGGTGTAGCAGAGGTTTTCAAGACGCAAATGAACAAAGTGCTAGATAATCTCATCTAGGCTCTCTTTTCCACAAAAGATTGGGCCAGATGATCTTTTGAGGTCTCTCGAATCCTGAGCTGTTCTATGAACTTGGTGTACACCAGGACCTCCAGGTCTTCTTCTTCAAAGCTGCCTCCCAGGTGGATCACCCCCAGTATATAATGGTACACAGGGTTGTTCCTGCCCAGACGCAGGACTTTGCACTTCTCTTTGTTAAACTGCATCAGGTTCCTAGCAAACCATTTCTCCAGCCTGCTGAGGCTCCTCTGGACCAATGGGTTGCTTATCCACTTACTGCCAGTTATCACTTCTTCTAAATTATTCAGAACAGTGGTCTCATGAACAGCCCATCAGATCTCTTGGCAGGAGCACTGCGGAAAGATACGTAGGGCTCTAGACCAAGTTTATCAGGGGACAGCCAACCTCAGCAGCTTTGTCTCAAGAAGAACAATAGCAGCTCCAGGGAAAGTTAAAGGAGCTAATGGTGATCCTGGGAATTAAGGCACTAAGGACAAGGGAGCAAAGCCTGAGTCAGCAGCAAGGGGCAAAGCGGTGCAAGGGCCCCAAGGCAAAGAAGGGGAGTCAGACACAGAGCTGCAGCAAGTGAGAGAAACTGCAAGGGATCTTCTCAGAGCAGGTTCATTTACACAATGCTTAGGAGCCACTGCTTCAGGAAACAAACCCCTGCTACCATGATTCTTCCACTCCAAGTGTTTAGTGATCAAGAAACAAGAATTCTAACTCTGAACCAAAATAACTGATGTTAACAACAAGACATTGCTCTGTAGACTTTGAAACGAAGTATAAACAACATCCCCGTATTTTTGCCAAAGCAACTAATATGAAATGTTTTTAGCTTTTGGCAAAATGAGAAAAATTAGTATTTTGTTCTGCCATTTATTCTCACAGAAATTAATTTTCCCACATACCAATTAACAATTGCATTTCTCATTAATCCCTTTATTCCAATTTCATTATACTATCCAGACCTTTTATGTTGCCAGAAGGACATCAGAATTAGTTTTTGGTATTGTCTTTCATTAGTTGAATTGTAGGGAATATGTTTTTGTGGTTTTTATTGCAAACCAACTGATTTCTTCCTGACCCATAACTTAGCACTTGAAAAGCACCCTATATTTTAGAACTGACCTCCACTGAGCCTCTTAAGAGAATCTGTCCCTACTTTGCTCAGCTACCACAGAATCTTTCATTCTGTGATGTCATCTGAGGGACAAACAAGACAGATAAACACAATCTGGAAATAAGCCTCAAAGAAAAAAACCCTAGTGTTAACAGCTCAATTTTTAAAGATTATTTTCCTTTTCAAAAAAACAATGGAGACAAAATTACTTGCAGACAGCTAAAAGAGATATAAAATAAAGTATTAAGCCAATTACACAAAACTCGAGTCAGTCTTGTTTTTCAACCACAAAACTTCTCAAAAGCATGAAAATAATTGAAAAACTGGTAATATAGATGTCCTGAAATTATTTCAGGAACTGTAGAGAATTATAAGGAACACCATTAAGAAGAGAAAAAAAACAAAGGGAGTGAAAACTATAATCAAGTGTATAACTGATACCACTAATACAAGAAAAGATAACTAGTAGAAAGACAACATAATTTGCCAAAATATATTGACAAATAGACCAACTACACTCTGAGTCATCCTAAAGATGAGCAAGTACCAATTCTTCTATAAACACAATCACGGGAATAGCTCATTTCTTATGACAACTCCGGCGATAAAAAAATACAGTATTTCTTATTTATACAGAAAAAGATACAGATGAAGAACCTCATGCACATGTTAAACACTATGACTTAAAAGAATAATCAAGGTTGATGAAAAACCTCTATCCTTATCCTTTTTATTCTTCACAGTCCTTGCATATTCTGTCTAATACTGAAAACACTAACAGTATCTATTTGTGGTATCTTTACACAAGCAGATAACTGACAGTCTAATTCTAACCATAAAAAATACCTAAAACATTAGCCTAAATATATTTGAGTCTGAAAACCACATCACCATCATCTTCCTAACCTGAACCTTGCATAAGCATTGCATTTCTAAAAAGAAAATAAATTTAAATCCATTTTTACTATAGGTCTACCTAGACTGAATTAGCATTCTTTCTTTACCCTTTGCGTGGCACACTTACCCATTACAGAATTACAATTCAATCGGTAATAAGAACTAGATCTCCCAGATTTGGAGACCAATGATGTTGGCCTGAAACGAATCACTAGAGGGGAAAGACTCTTTGGAGCACACTGTAAAAATGAGCCTAAACTCCACTGTCTCTTCTGTGAGCTAAGAGACCAGAGATAAGTTACCTCTTACCCTTTTCTTTAGAAGTCTGTAACAAGTTCTGAAAAAAAAAAGAATTCCTCTTTCCCAGTGCTCTCTCAGTATACCAAACCAGGCACAGTCTGGAAAACTTTGTAGAAAGCTCTACCTGTGAAAGATTTCCCACCACACAATTTTTTCTCTCTTAAATTAGTGGTCCAAATAGCCAGTGGAACTGAGGCAAAAATAGATAAAGATTAGTTGGGAGTACATTAATTTCCTGTTTCCCTGTCTTTATGAGAATTCACAAAGTTGTCAATATATGTAATAAAAAAAAAAAAAGGAGAAAAATACTGAAAAAAGTCTGGAGAATCAGCTAAACCATATAATAAACCAATATCCACCCCATGTCATTCATTTCAAAAAAATCATCCAAAGCAAAACAGAATGGGTGTTCCCCTTAGCAAAAAAAAAATCTCTCTCTTCTGTGGAAATCTTTTGCTTTGAAGAGAAAAGGAATTTTGGGCATAGTGTATTTTGGGCACAGATGTGAAGGCCGTTTAGGCAACCAGAGACAAGTGATTTCCAGTGGCCCTCCCACCCATCCTATTCTATAGGATTCCCTTTATCATTTAATCCGCTGCTTCTATCATTTTCTATTGACATATTCCAAAACTCTAAAAAAGTACAAGAAACTACTCTCATGGAAGAAGAATACATCTCAAGGATACTGTAAAACAGGCATTTAATAAAGAGACCAATGGTGAGAGAAAACAGGGCACAGTATATCTTCTTTACAGCACCTGCTAATCCTTTTGTAGCCCTTTATAAAACTCACTTATTAAAAAAAGAACAGGCCACCTGGCAATGAACTGTTTGCCTCCAAACTCTTCCTCACTGAAGGCACCTCTCCTTTTAAGGAGTCCTGGAATAACATCTAAGCTTTCAGAATACTGAGACACTGGAGTAGGAAAAAAAATCATCATCTTTTCTCACCAGGGAAACTGCTGCTCTTCATCAGCAAATCTGCCATTACTGTTGACACTTCTGTTGAAACATATGAATGCAGAAAACATTTTAGAAGTTTCACTTCTATAGCAATCACAATAGATGGCAAGGCACAACGGCTGGAGGAAGATGTAAACAAAACTGAGCTTCCTTATGATTGCCAGAAATTGTTCCTAGCTTTCCTGAGGCAACATGTCAATAAATTCAATCTGCTTTAATTAATATACCTATTCTATTACAACTAGATTGTTATTTGCAAAACAGAATTGCAAACAAAATGGCAAACAACTTTTCCCCTCAAAAGGTCTTTTTCTCCTTTTTCCCCCCAGTACCTTTATAAATCAGTAGTGATTTCATTAGCACTGCTCATTCTTTTCTTCAGTCTTTGGAACAACAAAAGAATGTCAGATAGAAAGTGAGCAAGCCTCTTGCTGGAAAAGAATACCTCCCTTCTGTTCTCTTTAAAATAAATGTAATAGCATTAATGGCAGGAATCTGCCACGCTGTTTTGGCATGCTCTACTGTTTCCTCATTAGCAGAAAAACAGTTTCATCAGGAAAGTTATTTCAGTACATGTATAGGAACTGTAGGAAAAGGGGAGTAGGAAGTTCCACGCACCTTCTACTGTACAAAGTGTACTATTTCTACAATCCTCTTGCTTAATACCTGCAAGGATTTTAAGTCACTGAGACATAGAACTGAGGCTGACACATGCTTCATAGAGAATGACAGGACTCTAGGTAATAAAAGATTTCACATTCCTTTACGCTTTCACCCTACTACTCCTGAATGCAATATACTTTAAATAGAAAATATTTCATAACCCCATACAAGATGCCTCAAGTATTTATGACACGGAACCAGATGCAATCTAGCCTTACAATCATCTAGTACCTCTAAACATGTTCTACTGAGAAAGAATGCCAAATCTCTCACTGCAATGACCCCTCTGTGGCTCTGGAGCCTTTTACATACAACTATCACGAAGACCAAACTCAATAAACCATATGGAAGGCTAGGTTTGTGGTACCTTTCAACTGCCTTGTCAGATGAAGAATAACATCTCTGAACTCACACAAACACATCGAACCAGGTTTGCATGACTTGTGTAGTATCATACACAAAGACTGGACTAATGCGCTCTATGGTCTAAGTCTTAGCAAGGAGTTAGAACGTGAGAGCAGCTGAGATTATCTACGGCCATCCCATCATGCGATGGCATGAACTGCTTGGGCTGATATCGATGAGAGACCTTTGTCTGTGGCTAAAGGGAAAGCATTTTGTATTATTCTTATGCATCTTGCAGCACTGCAGATGTATGTGGTACTCTAAGCCATACGAGCATGTCAAGGGTGTCAGGAAGCCTCGCATAGGCAGCATTGGCAAAAACCATCTCTGACTTGAGTACCCAGCAAGCATCCACAACCCACAGGAGAGGTAAAAATGGGCCATTCAAAAATACAGATCTTGCACTCAAGACAGAAGGATGGAGGAATGTTATATTCCTCTTCCATTTTGGAGAAAAATAGTCAGAACAATATTGGAAAGCAATTTTTTGTATTATCTTAAGGCCAGTAATTTGAGATCTAATTTAACTGATGTATGAGATTCATGATTGTAAAAAAGTACCAGTAACAAAAATGCAAAATCAAAAACTTGCAGAGCTCTCGTTCTTATAAAGAGAAGTGTATAATTTTGAACAGACAGGAAGCATGTCTAATGGGTTAGCTGTTCAATTATACATGCAAGTTTAAAACTATGACTGAGCAGGAAGGTCATTCTTTCCAATTAGCAAAAGTATCAACCGATTCTTTCCAATTAGAGGAACTTGGGACACCATCAACTAAAACAGCAACCCAAACTGAAAGCAGAACTGAGAATGGCAGGACGCATATTCCACAAAAGGCACTACCCATTTCCACTGCAACACTAAAGTACTTCACACCACACCTTTAGTCAATAAAATTCTAATCACAGTAATTTATGTGGTATGACTACCCAAATAGTCTTTGTCTAAGAAGTTATTGGACCACTGATTTTAAAGGGAGAAAATTATATTGCAGTGAAGCATTCTCCTTGGTGCTTTACTTCCCTTTTTTTCACCTACATTCTTCATCTCTGCTCTTATTTTCTCATTCTTCCTCCCTCCACACTCATGGAGTTTTTTCTTTGCTACAACAAGTCTTCACTCTTTCAGAATCTTTTTTAAAAATCCTGCTTACAGTTTAACATAAAAGAGTGCTATGATAGCTCTGTTATGTATCATTTCCTGTAACAGTCTCAATGGACAACATTCTCTGAACTATTAAGTGCTATCATCAAGTTAGTAAATGAAAGGCCTTTCATAATATAAAATTAAGACTATAATCTTTAATATCAAAGGTGCTTAAGAATATCCAGGGAAATAACTCTTCCCTACGCATAGAAAGACGCTAGAAAGAAGATACTGGCAAATATATATTTTTAAGAGTGCACAAGTTTTTATAAGGATGTGTTTTGAAAATAAAGTGTTTTTCATTCTTTGTTGTTGAGATTGCCAGATCCGTCAATGTTACTAGCACAAAACAGCTGTTCATCTGACTACTAATGCAGCAACTGATACACCAAGTACATATAGTGCCATGGGACTATTCCTCCTTGTGCAAGAATTCACATCTGAACCAAAAGAAAAACAAATTACTTGATTATGAATTAAAGAACGGATATGATATTCCAGGTTCAGTAAAAACAGACTGCAGGCACGTCAGTCTCGTTAATCTCTTACACCTATTTGGTCATCCAAAAAAAAAGAACTAAAAATTCAAAGTCACAAAAAATTCTGCTTCTATTGCCAATGAGTTTAAGCCTGGTTTTGATGTATGATCACATACCAGAACTGAAAGTATGGCTCTACTCATCTGTCAAACTATGTGAAGGCAATATAGCAGCTTAAAACAACAAGACTAAAGTGCAAAAGCAAGCACATCAAATTTGAACTTGAGGATTCTACATGCAATGATTAGAAGACTTAGTTTTGCAATGTTAATGATCAAACAAAAGTTATTTCATATCGAACAAATTTCTATCAACAATTTTTTACAAATTAGTCTTTTGAACATAGAAACTTCCTAAAAGAAGAAATGTAAGTTTTTCTAATAATCTAAATACAGTTTCATTTTAAAGCATATGTAATGTTATCGTCAAATTCCAATAATTTTAGGCATTTTGATACTTGCACAACTGAGTGCCTAGGAAGAGGGTTGTGTGGAAGATGCACATTACCAATGCTGACCTTTCTCCTCGCAGCTGAAGTGAAAATTTTCCTGGTGTCCCTTCTATGGAGTCTTCACTTCCTGATCTGGTGATATGCTCATTACAAATTAATTGTCCACTTTCATCATTAAATGATGTGCACAGCTTTTGCTCTGCTAAGCAGTTATTATTACTTCTGTCAAGATTATTCATCATCATAGTTGGTTCTTCAAAATCTACCTTCTCTTCATCTGAAATAGTCAAAGAGAATACATTTTGTTCAAGTGCTCTTATGAATTACTGCTTGTCGTGCTACATTATCAAAATTTGCTTGTATCAAAAGCTGAGAAAGCTTAAGACTATTAAGAGTAAGGTTGTCAATGTCTTCTTATGAACAGTATTTCTTAAAGTCTTTTGGGTTTGTGTTTTAAAGTTTTAATATTCCATCTTCTTTTATTTCCCTCTTACCAATGAGTGGATTGTACCTTGAGAAAAAAGTGACTGTATTTCAGGACCTGAATATTATGAAGGAACTCAGGAAAAAGGCAGCTGTTAATCCTGTAGCTTCTGTGTATACACAATAAGAACCTCCACAAAAAACCCCCTCACATAAACATTTGCATGATCCCAAAAGGGGAGAAGGAATCAAGGCAGGTTACAACTACATTAGCTTCTCAACTTCTTCAATTAGTAACATCAACTTATTAAGGCTACATGAAGGGGTACATTATATAAAGATATATTTATAGAATAAATACATAATAATGAAGTAAAGTTTAGTACTTTTTACATATTTTGCAATAAGGTAAAAAGTGAGATATTCAGTTTATCGTGTAAAGTAACAATCCTGGGCAATGTAAGAATTGTCATTATAACAAATGAGTCTTCCTTCAATAAAGACAGAGTCCCAGCACACTTCATTATGAGCAAACATGCAGGAAGCCAAGATGCCATTTCCCATCTGCAAGAAAATTACTTTTAAATCCCACATTTAGTGACCTTTATTAAGTCTCCACTAATGAAACTCTTAACAACAAATACAATGTAGTTGGAAGCCTGTCAAGCCATATCATTCCTTTTTATTTCTCCTTTTATGCTCAATAATCTGTCAAGGAATCTCCTTAGATGATGGCATCTCGTTATCTCTTAAAACATGTCAGCATTTAATGTTAATTTTACGCACTGAAGACAACTTTCAGTAAAATTCCATTACTTGGAAACCTATAGGAAAAAGGGGCATCTGAGTAGCTTTCAACTCACTTTCAGCAGTGCAAGCCAGCATCATTTTGGGAAACCACAGTTTCAAAACTGCCTTAAACCCATTTAAATACTTCCAAAATTCACACTGAAAGGACACAGAGGTCCTTTCATATAGTAATAATTCATGTAATTACCAATATTAAAACCCATCATGCAGTTGTTTTTCTAGCAAACAAGATGTATCAAAATATTCTCACTCTGACCCAGAGGAACCGCTTGAGCAGAAAATAAATCTCCCAGAGAAGTTGTTCTAAATAAGTCTTTCCCAGCACTGCTGACTTTTCTAACCTCTGCAGCATCAGCAGGAGGTTTTGGAAGGAAAACAGAAGAATCTTCATCTTTTTCAGAAGTGATTAGTACTCGTTTCTGTGACAAAGATAAAGGAGACTTTTAAAACAAAGCACAGATAATTTAATTTTCATGTAAGTAAAAATTAAAAAAAAAAAAAAAGAAACCCACATAATTTCTAACAAAGGGCTAAATTCAGAACGGAACAGAAGTTACATTGGCTTGCTCATTAAGAAATTTTCATATCCTGAATCTAATGATACCATTCCACCAAACAAACCAGATGTCTATACCATTATCCCCACAGAAAGCCATTTAAAAGCCAACATTCAGGGGTGCAGAAAACAAAAACTAGCTTGAGTAGAACAACTCAGAATTATTTATTCCTCATAAATACTCATTTAACTACATCTGAAGCAAGCTTATTTATCAAAGAAAATATTGTGCCAACGACTATTGCGAACAATTCTAGAGATACATCTACTCTTTGATTTGTTTTTGAGCATTAAAACAGCATTTCCAAAACACTTCAAATATGTTCACATCCTATGTACTACTTCCTATCACACTGAGACAAATCATGCAGATCCAGAAACATCAAAGTCCTAGTTTTATGACAGTATCTTGCATCTTAGAGGATGCGAATAAGCCCCCAAATCTCTATACCAAGCACTTGTTCTGCCCTTGCCCTACATAAAAGCACTGACCTCTAAGATTGATAGCAATTTCCTTAAAATAAAGAATCCACTAGAAAGTCTCCAGCTGATTCTTCAGAGCTCTCCACAGTATTAGCTGAAGAAGCCAACAGATGAGACCAACTCCCCACAACCATCATCATTAACACAAGCTCTCCATTTACAGCGTACTAACTTATCTCCATTGATAAAGCAAATCACTGATAAGATCCTCCCTGGTCTCCTCCAGGCTGAAAGTTCTCCTTTCTCTCTGTCCCTTCATCACCTTTGTGGCCATTCATCAGATTCTCTCCAGTAGCTCCATGTCTTTCTTGTACTGTGGAGCCCAGAACTGGATACAGCACTCCAGGCGTGACCTTACCAGTGTCGAGTAGAGAAAAAGGATCATTTCCCTCAACCTGCTGGCAAAACCCCTTCTAACGCAGCCCCAGATACCATCAGCCACTTTCCTAGCAGCAAGGGCACATTGTTGGCTCACGTTCACGCTCATGAACTTCATCTATTTTAGTAAACTTACACAAGAAAGCTGAATCAAGTATTCGTCTTCTGATTCTTGCTAATGTCACTTAGAATCATAAAGCCATACAGCAATATTTAAGTAGCTTAAATTATTTTCAGGTCTCTTTTGGGGAAAAAAAGACAAAACTGACTTTTTAAGTCTCAGACTGACATGACAATAAGTCTCCATTTTCCCCCAACGTCTTTAAATCTTTTCCTAACACTACTGAGACACTGTATGGGTACTGCATGAGTTATTTCCAGAGTACTTACATTAGCCAGTGGGCTCAGACGAACACCAGAAAGTGGTCTTGATTCAGCCAAATCAAAACTGGATGCATCAAGACTAACAAAGAAATGAAACATAGTTAGAATAAAGCAGACCCAGTGTTTTGCAATCACTTGGGTTTTTTAATGCATGCTTTTTCCCTTTGCCAGTGAATACGGAGAAAGGGAAGAAAGGAAAAGTGACAAGAGCACTTCACGCCAACAAAACTCCACCTAGAAATAATTTTGAAGTAGTATAAGCTTTGTTTGAAAATGAGCATTTCAAACTTCAGGACCTAAAATTTTACATTTAGAAGATCCCAGAAGGCTCTGAAAAAAGATCTAGCATATAGGTTATAGGAAACAAGCAAGCTTTCACATGTTCTAGGAAAAAAGCTGAAGACTATCTCAATTAGAAGCATTCAAATGTCTCAAGAAAAGGTAAGTAACAGACTTATATTCTTATACTATTCTCCACATAGAAAACTAGTGTAATGACTGCCTCTGGTAGCTCTAATCCACAGGAACTTCCTGGACGTGTAGATTAACACCAACAGTAAGGACCATTAGAAGAAGGCAAAAGATGTGATTAGGAATACAGATTAACACAGGGAAAATAATCACCGGAAGCATAATTACAGAATCAAATCTCTTGCTGCTAAAGGATATTTGAAAAAATCTTAAAGCCATGGTACCTAAAAACTGAAGCGGGTCTATTTTGAGGACATCGTGAGGATCGAGACCCAAAAAGTTTCCTTTGTTCATCTGCAGGTGTGAATGGTCTCTGAGTTCTTACTGTTCGCAGAGCACCTCTGGCTTCATTTACAATATCAGAACTGGTCGTAGGCTTTGCCACTGACAGCCGGTAGAACGGCTCTGGTTTTTTTCTATTTTCAGTCTTTGAAGCTTGCATTCCTCTGCAGAGTACTGCACAGGAAGAACACTGGAAGACACATGTGAAAGGCACAAAATATTATACTAGTTTTAAATTACAAACTATTAATTCATCACTGGTTATGCTACCACAATATAGTTTAAAAGGGTAACTAAATCCTAGACAGTGCTGAAATAGTGGGAAATAAGGTACATTGATATTGCATTTCCCTCTCTATTCCCCAGTTCTGTAGGAAAATACTCAAGAACAGAAAGCATCTGACATGAAGAACCTACCTTCAGTTTTTTTACAGGGAGCTAAAATACATCACTGTTCCTCATGGCCAAATGTGGTCATCTACAATTCCATAGAAAATCTGTTTCTTGACACCTGATTACTTAGGAAACATCACAGCCAAAAAAAGATTCAATAATATGCTATAAAGAGACCAGGTTTTTCCAACGTAGGAAAAACCCGATATATATTATTGACCTTAGCAAGAGCAGCTTCCTAATAGGTTCAAGAGGCATCATTATCAGTAACTTAAGCACAGTTATCAGCAATTGATAAGCAGAGACAAGGAAGAACAAGCAATCCATTTTTTTCCTCTGAAAGAAATGAGTCCCCAACCCATCCCCAAGAACATGCAAAGAAAGACAACACTAATGTAAGTCATCAACCCAAACTTCCAATCAGCATTCTGTCCTGCTGCAGTTTCTGGGAAATGCAGTGGGCAGTGACAGACTTGTTCCATCACCCCCTGGGCCCCGCACAACCCATCACTATCATGGTGCAGTTCTCTGTAGGTATCATCCTTGTTATTTTACAGCAAACTCATCATGAGTCTTACACCATCCAAAATTCCTCTTCTGCTTTTCAAACTTACCTAAAAAGAAAAATATGTTTCTGCACTGTGACTCAGACCATCTGGCAACTTGTATTCTCCACACAGTTTATGACAATGAACTGACAGTGGATCAGACACCATCATCTTGGTTATTTCTAAACTATGGAGTGAAAAAAGTTCTTACATCCTTAGTTTGTTAGTTCAGTTCTTCCTGTTCTGCAGTTTTACTTTTCCAACTGCTTCTGCTTTCTTTAAAAGCCTGCACATTCTGGCACAGGCTCTTAAAGAACTACGCAACATAGAACTGGATGCTAAGGTAAAATGCACCAACCTCTTTTGCTAAATCATGCATAATTAAAAAACCCACAGGAACAGATCAGGAGCCTGAGACTATCAGTGTTTTTAATATTTCTGACTACCATCAATATATTACTTATCTTCGCTGTGGCTGAATTTTGTTCTCTATGCTCCTTACTCTTCCTGCTATTACAATGTGATTAAAAAAAAGTAAGGAGTTCCACTGCAGCTGTCTGTTTGGAGAAATTATACAGTCAGTCCTCACTAAAAAAGGAAGGTAGACTATCATTCCCTATTCCCCCAGCTACTGGGAGCCAGAATTTTGACCTTAAGTGGAAGACCTTCTGTGTAGGTCTTATGTCTGATACAGTTGGGAACAGTCCTGTGCAGGGCTGGGAGTTGGAATTCATGATCCTTCTGAGTCCCTTCCAACTCAGCATATTGTGTGACTCCGTAATTTTGCTCTCCAATCCCAGCAGGTAGCAGACAGAGGGAATGCTGCAGTGCTGATGGGGACAGCATAACTGGTACACACAGATCTTGTCCCTCACTACTGTCACCATTTCCCAAGTAGCCTTTAACTTGCACAGCTGAAGAGCTGCTCTCTGATTCTCTGCTGAAAGGTAGAAGAGTATCACAGCAGTGTCTGAAAAGCCATACTTGGGCGCTTGTCTTTATTCCCCAGTTGTTTACTCCAGAAGTCTGGTCTTTGCTGTACAGGAAGATTTTGAAGCAGTAGACAGCAGTACAAGATCCACACATTAGTCCAAGCAATGTCCAAAAGCGAGAGAGCTGTACCCTCACGGCTCTTATCTCAGTTCAGTCAAGATGAGAGAAGCATGGCTGACTGCATGAGATGTCATGCATGTCTCAAGACCAGTGTCATTTAATTGCCGTGGTGCAGAGTGGGTATACCTGCAATCACTAAGTACAGTGAAGAGAAGCCCTGTACTCAAGCTGTGAACACTCCGCTCTCTGACATCTGAATCCATGTTCTGTCTGCCCTAGCAAATCTCTGGAATGGTTAGCACACAGGTACAGGTTTGGTAAGAATCCCACAATCATTGAGGTTGGAAGAAACCTTTAAGATCATCAAGTCCAACAGCCAACCCCGCACTACCCCTGTAACCCCTAAACCACATCATCCAGTGCCAGATCCAGATGCCTCCTAAACACGTCCAAGGTTGGTAACTCCAGCACCTTCCTGGCCAATCTATACCAATGCATGGCCATCCTTAGAGTGATGATTTTTTTTTTTTCTAATATCTAACCTGCATCTCCCCTGTCTCAGCTTAAGGCCATTTCCTCTTGTCCTTTCACCGCAGACACGTTAGAAGAGATGGGCTCCTCCTCACTACAATCTCCTCTCAGGAATATGCAAATAATAGCAATTATTAGACATAATTCTGAACAGCAGCAACTCACCAATCACAACTGATGCACTTTCACCCTGGTGAAATTCTGACGCATAGAAATCGCTATCAAAGAGAAAAAAGAACAAAACTACAAGTTGAGTCCACAACCCTCAGCGGAGTAGGGTTTCCAGCGCAGCCGTGGGGACAACACGTCCAAGAGGAACTCCCCAAATAAGCAGCACCTGTGGAATAAACGCTGTCCCAACCCAAACCCGGCAATCAAGCCTCTCTCCCGGGCACGTGAAAGCTGCCGGGAAGCGGCACTGGGGTTCTGTCTCTCCGGCCGCTTTCCAAAGCCTCCCGCCCCACTTACCGCACAGTCCGACCCTTCGCCCCCGCCCGGCCAGGCGGCACCCCCAGGGACGAGCACTACGGCCGGGGGGCCACCGGGCGCTGCCGGGGGACTCGGTCGGGACCCGCCCCCGCCCCCGCGGGGCCGCCGCCTCGTTCAGCCGCCCGCCGTTCCCACAGCAACCGCGCGCACCGCGCCGCCGCGACGGGCCGGCCCGGCACCCCGAGGCGCACGCGCGGGCACCTGCGGGCGCGTGCGCGGCGCGGCAGCCGCCTGCTCGTGATGGCGGGCCCAGATTTAGGGGATGCCGGCCCCAAGTCCCAGGGATGGCGTCCGCAAAGCCCAGGAGCAGTGCCAGTGCCGGCTCCTGTCGCGGCGTTGGCCCGCAGGACGGTGGGTTCCTGGTGGAGGGCTCTCCGCCGTGGCCAGTCCTGGCCCACGTTTAGGGAGGGCGTGGTCGCGGTTGGCACAAGCCCAGGGCACAGCTGGCAGAAGTCACTCGGTGTGACCTGCTGTTGTTGCCAGTTTAGGGACGCTAAACACAGACACGGGGCCCGGTATAGACAGGAGACGGTTTTTATTCTGTGCAGGGCGCAAGGTGGAAGTTTTACACAAATCAAGCACTCAAGATTCTCAAAAATTTACAGAATCACTGAATCGATTACCTTGGAAAAGACCTCTGATATCATCGAGTCCAACCTATGACTGAACACCACCATGTCAACTAAACCATGGCACTAAGTGCCACATCCAGTCTTTCCTTAAACACCTCCAAGGGACAGTGACTCCACCACCTCCATGAGCAGTCTATTTCAATTACACTAAATACACAGCAAACAAATCCCAGTTCATTGGCGAATTCTCCTATTAATTAGTATTTTTCCTTCTATTGGTTTAATGATTCTCTTGCTTCTTACGGTAATTAGTCCTCATGCTCAATCTTTCTCTTCTTTTGAGTTGGTGGGTTTCTTGAGTTGGCGGTCACTGGTGGTTGAGTCTCCGTGGTGGCTGGAATCAAGAGGCTGTGAACTGGCTCTGATTTCCTGCATTATAAAGGGCACAGGACCTGTGGCCAGACAGGTGACAAGAGATGTAGCAAGTGACAATAGACAGACAGATGATACAGCAGGAGCTGACAAGTCACAGGATGACCCCAGATGATTAGATGAAATCCCAGGTGGTCCTTTATTCAGGGTCACTCCTTTAAAGCTATGGCGCCGGTTTCAATGATAAGGCAAGACTCTTTCCCAACCCCCTTCTCATTCTCTGTAACTCTCTGGGTGAATTGTTAGCTGTTTCTGACTCTTGGAGTGTCAGCATCATTGTGATACCTTCTCTGTGAGCTCAGATTTACAGGTTCAAAATGGAGACATTGAAAGTTTTCCACAGTCAAAACTGGGCTCAGACACAGTGCAGGAGCAGCCACAAACTCGTGTCCTGTCCCTGGGTCACTCTGGTCAGGCAGTGAAGGTTAGATTGCTCACCTTAGTGGTTCCCTGGCAGGGCAGAAGTGCTGTCGCATCTCCCGCTTGCCTCCTGTTCTCTGGAAGGCCAGAAGATTAACATTTCCACATTGGCTGCAGCAAAGCAGCAAATGGGCCCCACAGCCTACATGGCTTTGTTGGAGTGGCACAAAGGGGTCACTTGCAGTGACTTCCCCAGGCTGCCTCCTGGCAAGGTCCCACCAAAAATGTATCCCCCTCCAGGTTTCAGGATCCCGTTGGCCAGGTGCACCGGAGGCTCGCTGAATAGCTCCCTTGCATGCCTCCTGCTATTGCAATGGGTAATGCGATCACAGCCTGTATCAGAAAATCTCCAGACGTAACAACAACAAAGACAGGCCTTTTGTGGCAAGTGGGTTGTTCATGACTGACAAGGACAGTCTTTGTTCGCTATCTCTGAATGCATTTTGAAATTTATCTAAAAACTGCTGTAGGAGGGTAGTTGTTACCTCGTTGTGAATAATAGAAAAAGACAACAAATACAGCTCCATCTGACCAAGCTTCTTCCTTTGTTCTTTTATTACATACTTCAGATATATCTGAAAGCACAAATAAATTCATCTTGTACATATATTTATATGTAAATATATATATATCTTACTAGCTTGAAGTTCCTTTTACTAATCGCTTGCTAATGTAACTTTTACTTTTTCATGTTTGCTACACAAGAACCCTATGGATATTTTAAATTTAATTTGTCTTTCTGATTTTTATTATAAGCTTTGTTATGCCCCTCTCTTCTAGAAAAATACCCTCTTCCAGTTCCTTTTTTGATTCTGACAGGCATTACAATAGCAGTAAAAAGATCTCAGTGTGTAACACTACCGGGTTTACATAACACATGCCATTATCTCTGCCAGCTTCTACTTTATCTCTAATTATTAGACATCTAGTCCTCTTTCTTTTGCAGCCAAGTTCAACACCTCATAAGTAATGAAAACCTTGTTATTATTGTACCCTCTCTTCTTTGTATATTCTTCTTTAAAAGCCAAAAGAATGTGTGTGTGCATGTGCCATGTATGCTATTTTCAGATCATTCACAGTTAGCTCATTTTCTGTTACTTTCTTCTGAATCTTTCTTTTATTGAAATAATACAAGGGAAGTTTCACAGAAAAATGTGTAGATCTGTTTCCTGGTAAAGCCAGTTTGAATTTCTTTTTACTGTTATCTCATCATTCTTTAAACAATTTTTCAATCCACCCGGTTAAACCCACTAAGCCTCCTTTCTTGGCTTCTTCTTTAATCGTTTTCATATGCACATTATTTTTCCTCTCTGCTTTCTAGGTCATCAAATTGAAAAGTTAAATTTTATTCATTTTCTGAGCTTTAGCAATTACAGCAAATATTTCTTTTGTTATGTCTCTGCTGTGTCTCAACTGGTACAACTTTCTCACTTAAATCCTTTCTCTCCTGTGCTTTTTATTGAACGAATTCTCTCAGCACCTCTTTTAAATGTAGGTACATAATTAAATCTTGTTTGCAGTAACAGTGCTTTAGGATGGAAATATCATCAAAACCTATAAACTGACTTGGTCTAGGTAAGCTAGTATTTGCTGAAGTGATTGCTAAGGTAAAAGCAGTGTGTTCTGAACATTTCTGCCTAACTAATGAAAAAATACAAAGTATTCAATTATGTCATATTCATTCAAATTACTTTTTAAAAAAAATTTTGTTTGATTTGAAAATCACAAAAGGGATTTTGTGCTGGTATCCAGTCTCAGATTTTGGTCTGGCTAACTTAAATCTGTCTAGAGATGAAACTTAACCTGAATATCCTAACATACCAGGGCTATATTTCAATGCAATTCAGAATTAGTTAACAGTGTTAAGCACTTTGCCCAGCAAGTGTTCACTGATCACATTTGCTGCTTCTAGTTTCTGACCTGTAAAAGCAGCCTCCAGTGCCACTTGAGCAGCACAAGTGGTAATGCAGCCCCCATTTGTTCATATTCCTTTCCTCTTTTTCAAAACTAAACAACAGTTGCACCGCCAGTCTGGACAAAAATCTTCCTGTCATATTCAGCCTTGCACAAACCATCTGACACGTGCTGGTTAACAAGCTCTGTTTTGTGTCACTTGTAGATCATTACAAAGGCAAGTGGAGCAGTTCATTTTACAGCAACCCCTATACCAAGCGGCCTAATAAGTTTTGGTAAAATAAGTTTATGAAGATCTCCATTACATGCAGCAGGGAAATGTGTCACAGGAAAGAGTGCTGGGTATACGATGAGGTGACTAGTTGGTGGGTTAATGGAGAGCAGTGTACGCTGTTTATCTTAAGTAAGGCTCTTGGCTGTCTCCCATTACACCCTGACAGACAAACTGATGGAGCATGGGCTATTAGGATGGATATGGAGCTGCACTGAAATTTGGCAGAACTGCAGAGTTCAAGGGATTGAGATTGGCTGCACAAAATGCAGCTGGGGACCACTCATCCTCAGGGTGTGCCCTCAGCAAGTTTACAGATGATGTGAAACTGGGTGGAGTGACTGGTACGTCGGATGGTTGTGCTGCCATTCAGAGGGACCTGAACAGGCTGGAGACCTGGGCCAAGAGGGATCTCAAGAAGTACAACAGAGGGAAATGTGAAGTGAAGTCCTGCACCTAGAGAGGAATAACCCCATGCACCAGTACATGCCGGGGACCAACTGGCTGGAAAGGAGCTTGGCAGAAAAGAACGTGGGGATCCCAGCTGACGTTAGTTGAACCAGCAGTGTGCCCTTGCTGCACAGGTGGCCAACAGCCTCTTGGGCTGCATTAGGAAAAGCACTGCCAGCAAGTAGACAGAAGTGATCCTTTCCTTCTACACAGCATCAGTGAGACCACAACTGCAGCACTGGGTCCAGTCATGGTGTTCCCAGTACAACAGCGACATACTGGAGTCTAGAGAAGGGCCACTAAGATGACTAAGGGACTGGAGTATCTTTAGTATGAGGAAAGGCTGAGACGGCTGGGACTGTTCAGTCTGGAGAGGAGAAGGCTCTGGTGGGTACTTATCCATGTGTATAAATATCTGAAGGAAGGGTGCAAAGAAGATGGAGACAGACTTCTTGGTGGTGCCCAGTGAAATAACAAGAGGAAGAAGGCACAAATTGAAATACAGGAAACTCCATTTAAACATAAAACCAAATTTCTGTGATGAGAGTGGTCAAACACTAAAACAGGCTGTTCATAGAGCTTGTATGGTCTCCATCTTTGGCAGTATTAAAAATCTGGTTGAAAAAATCCCTGATCAACCTACTCCAGTTAACTGCTTTGAGCAAGAGGGTTGGACTAGGTGGTCTCCAGGGTTTTTTTCAAACCTTAAATATTCTGTGATAGATGTAAATTTTTAAAAATTTCTTAAAATCTTATTCAGATTTGGCTGAAATTTTAGATTTTGGAAATTGCCATAATCAATCTCTAGCTTGCATTGCTTAGTGTAGTTTGACCACTGCATCCTCCAAACTCTGCCCCTTACCCTCTCTCTGACCAGCTACTGATTCCCTCCATGCTCAGTGCTCAACCCTCCAGCCAAAAGCTGAGATTTCCCAGTGAAGTTGCACTAGCTTCCCAAGTGAAATATCCTTCAGTTGTACCCATGTTTGTGCTGACACACAGCATGCAAAGACTTCTTCTACCAGCTAACTAAGCATTGTCAGCAACCTACCAGCTTCACACCCACTACGTAATTGTCCCTACATCAATGATTGCTTTCATTGATTTCCTGATATTTCTGCTGCCTCTGCCAGTGGCTGGAAATCCCTGGCATGTTAGTGAAATGCCTGCTTTTCCTCTGCCTTTTGACACAGCTAGACGGACAGAACTCCACATGACTTTGGTTTAAGACCCAAATTTCTTCAGGCCAGGCAGGAAGAAATATTGGAGAAACAGCCTTTTTTGAGGAATAAATAGATTTGGAAGAAAAATGGGAAGGTCATTGAGTGTTGCAATCCAACGCAGAGCCTATAAAACTGAGTTAAGAACCAGTGAAGGGTGAAAAAGAAGGGGCATTTTTTTTTCTCAGAAGGTACAACCTTCAGTTTAGTGGTTCAAGGTGTTTCTTTTATGAGCGTTTTGTTGTGCAAAACTTACGATGGCTGTGCATTCATTATGAAGCATACTGAGCTCAGACACTGTGCTTAAAATTCACAGAAGCCTGTGGTGAAGAATACCAAGAACTGACTAAATTGGAAGGGATTTTTGGGCACAGAGATGTGGATAAAGTCAAAACTGTTGAGATACAGAACCCATTAGGGAGCTCACTGAATACACATAGCTGATTGAGTAAGGGGATTCACTGAATAGAGCTGGTGCATTAACAGGGTGATCTTATTTACTTTCTCAAGGTATCTACATCAGCATTCCTTGTGTTTCCACCAAACAGATTCTCCTGTCAAGTTTTATCTGGTGGGAGGGCATATTAAGAGTACTGAATTGTTAGTTTTCAGCAAAAGTTCAAAAGTCATAGGATCATAGAATGGTTTGGGTTGGAAGGGACCTTAAACATCATATAGTTCCAACCCCGTGCAATGGACAGGGGCACCTTCCACTAGACCAGGTTGTTCCAAGCCCATTCCAGCCTGGCCTTGAACACTGCCAGGGATGGGGCATCCACAACTTCTCTGGGCAACCTGTTCCAGGTCTCACCATCCTCACAGTAAAGATTTTTTTCCTAATATCTAATCTAAACCTTTTCTCTTCCAGTTTAAAGCCATTCCCCCTTATCCTGTCATGACATGCCCTTGTAAAAAGTCCCTATCCAGATCTCTTGTAGCCCCTTTTAGGTACTGTAAAGTGCTGTAAGGTCTCCCCAGAGCCTTCTCTTCTACTGGCTGAACAACCCTAACTCTCTTAGCCTGTTTTCATGTACGCAGAGGCTGCCTGCAGACCACAGGTGCTGCAGGTCGATAACATGTCAGACTCATTGTTTGGAACTTGCCTTCCACATGTGGTTATGCACAAGTCCAGCAGGTTCTGTTCCTACATATGGTCTCTAAGCTCTGTGTGTCTTCCATACATCTGTATATTCTACATGTATGATAGCTATCTAAGGAATCCACTGGTCTCTAATATCTGGAAATGTCATAGAAAAATACAAAGCACTGTCTCTGCCTCTGTGTTGAATTCAGGAAACAGGATGAAACTCCACTCAAGTGGAAGGCCCTTATGAGACCCTTCATGTGTTTTGCAGGAGACTGCTAAATTAAAGTTTTGTGGGTTGGTGTTATTTTTTTCCTGTTAGAGCATTTTTGTTTTCACAAACACCTTTCCAACCAGATCTGCCTTGTCTTTGCTGCCAGGGTTGGCTTTGTAGCTCTATTAATGACAACAGTTTAGATGGGAAGGAAAGCATGGGCTTTCTCACAAACAGCATTGATATAAAATACTCTCTAGAGAGATCACCACAGAGAAGCACTGTTTTCATTTAATATATTCAAAACAAGATGAGACTGAATTGGACATAAACCTTATTTACTGTTCCACCACAATCAGCAAAGCTCATTGTATCAGGTTCATTTCTGATTTCCAGTACATTACCCAGCATGAAAAGACTGTGCAGCAGGAAATACTTAATTTTGTATAGCTTACTGAACTCTGAGCACCTCAAATAATGCCAAAATGCCCAGATTGGCACAGCTTTCCAGAATGCTGGCACCACCTATTTCCCCACTGTCTTCTCTTTAAGCAGCTCTTAACTCAGAGTGAATGTGCTGTGAGGATAACACAAACTTGACATCCAACCCTGAAATTTTCCCTCATCCAGTGTTTACAGTATGTCTTGAAACTACAGTTTGTTCTTGTGGTTTAGTAAACACTTACTGCAAATAGTTAGCTACCATTCATTGTCTCTATGTCCCACTTGCCCACAGTACCCAGCATTTTAAGCTCCTCTTTGGATATGAAAGAATCCTTTCATCTCCTCTAAATGAACAAGAGAGCTCTGCTGTTGGGTACAGTCTGGTTTTCTGGCAGTGAGAAATCTGCGGTATGGAGAAACAACACATATAAAAATAGGTTATTGTACAAGATAGAAAAGCATATTTAAATCCAACCCAATATTTACACAGATTTTAGGATGGGACATTGTACCTCACAGTATAGATTAAAGCTCCACAACACGCCGCAAAGAATGACCAGAAAGCAATCTACCAAATGTGGCACTAGATACTCTGGGTTAGCCTCCCATAGTGCCAGATTTCTCTTGCTGATAAAAGCCTGATGATCTGAGGACATACTGCATCTTCAAAAAACAGCCAAATGTGAACACGTCCTGCCAAAACAGCTATGTCAGTAGCACATGCCAGCAGAACTTCTGCCAGTAGAACTTTCTAGTTCAAACAAGGCCAGCAGCAGCAACAGCAGTGGTGTGCCCAGCCTCAGGATGCCTCATGAGCACAAATGTAGGGTTAGACTCAGCTGAGATAGGTATGAGCTTCAATTTGGCTTCTGTAAGTGGGAATTTTCTTTAAAAATTTTGACAAAAGATCATGTACTTCAGTGACAATCCCTTTGCATATAAATACCAGCAGGAAAAAAAGAAATATCACTGATAATTATTGAAAGATTTTCATTGATTTTTCTGACACTGAACTCTCCAGCTGGAAAGAAGAAAAAAGATAAAAAGTAGAGAAGGGCTACAAAGGTCATGAATCTAGGCCCAGTGTTTCCTAAAAGAAGAATGGTATGGCTGCTGAAAATGGAAACATGAGGAAATTTGGAATTTCAGACCCACAGAGAAAAGGAAATCATGGAGAATGTCATCTCAAGCCTGGAGATCATTTTCTCCAGCGAAGTTGTGACTTGCAGGAATAGTATGAAAGTGATAAGAGATTAAATATAAGCCTGGCTAAATGGTAAAATTGACTGCTAAGGCAACTATAATTTTAAAACAATTATTTTAACTACTAGAGTCAAACGCTTAGAAACAATCAAAGGGACCACTACATCGTGAGTACAATTCTTATACTCCAAACTTTTATAGCTGTAAAGAGGTATGTACATGGATTTATGAAAACTCTTATTCTATTATTTTAAGTAGATGTTATTAAATTTGTGGTAATTGCAGATATGAACTACTTTCAGATGTTTGAAGATAAACGTTTGGAAAGTTTAAATCCACTAGGATCTAAAAATTCATTTTCATTGAGCTGAATTGTATTTCCTGCAAATGTGAAATTGGAGAATTCAGTTCCTAATGTTGTGATAACTGACTTTGAGTGGTATTTTACCAAGGGTTCCTCAAGGATGTATCTTCAGTCATATTTTTATTCATTACCTTAAAATAGGAAGATGGAGTTTGTTAATAAAATTTGCTGATGACACGGAAGTAGGAGACATCATTAATAAGGAAAGGGATAGCAATATGATACAGGAAGACCTGAATAACCTTGAGAACTAGAGTAATAAAAGTGGAGTGAAACTTAATAGTGCAAATTGCAAGCTTGTGCCCTTCTGTACTAATACAAATTTCTGTCATAAGCTGCAAGGTCATCAGTTCAGAAACAGAAATATGCGAGTTGTGCCTGGAAGTGCAAGTTAACCCCTGGCTTCAGGTGTTAAGTGGATGTGGAAAAGGCAGATTACATCCTTGGGTCTACTGGGTGAGATATTTCCAGTAGACGTTGCGAGTGTGTGTCAGGAGGAGGCAGTGCCGGGAGCCCCTCTGTAGCTCAGTGCCATCCAGAGCACCAACATTCAGGAGAGAGAGACTGAGACTGGGATGAGTGTAGAGAAGGGTTGTGAGACTGATCCAGGACAAACTCATCATGCCATAAGGCTACAGTGGCACAGCTTGTTTATTCTGCCAAAGGGAAGGGTGAGAGACTCTGTTCATATCATCTCTTTAAGGAACAAAAAAAGCAATTTATACTTCATTTATATTCAGGAACAAATGAGCATTATCCAACCTGGAAAAAACAGAATGCAAATTTTTTAAAAGGTTTAAAACTAGTGGAGAGGTAAGATTCTGGAGGAGTCAAAAACCAAACTATATTAAGAACTACATTAAAGCTGTACTAAAAGAATTAGGTGGGGTAGTTGCTAGAAATAGCTGGAGCTGAGACCCAGTTGTTTCATTCAGTATTACTCAGAAAAAATTTGAAGTTATTTAGTAGCCATTCATAAAAATACCCCACAAAAGTAAACAGCCTTCATTTCTAAATGAGCTCTGCATTAGCATGAATTAGATAATTTTTTAAATGGTGAGCCACTTTTTTTCTTGGTAATATGAATAGCAGTACCACTACCAAGGACAAGATGAATACCTGTGGAATTTTGTACTTCTAGCTACAGAACTAAAAAACTAAATATTATTTCTCCTTTAGATAACATTGAAGTTCTTAGAGCATTACTTTTCCCAGTAGATTGTTTGCTGTAAGGCCAGTTGCCCGCCTTCACTAAAAAGAAAAGCTCAGGGAAAAGGCAGCATAGCACTGCAAGCCTTGAAAAGAAAACAACTGTTTGTGTGTATGTGTGTGCTTTCTCTGTTATGGTTTGTTGTGCAACAGCAATAATCTCTATTGCTTTGTAGTATACTCACAATAAATGGCTTTTTAGATTGATTACATGCCTCCACTTTGCTTTGGCTATTAATCAATCTCAGCAACTGTTTATTGCTTTGTACATTACAAAGCAATAAAGATTATCCCTTAAAGAGCTGTTAATGCCTCGTGGAAAAGTTTGGAAACCATTATTTTTAGAAATAGTACTGCTGATATATAATTTTCTGGCTACCATCTTTGTTGCTTCTTTGGGTTCCTTTCTGAGTGCATCACATTTCTTTCCTAAATTGCTTAATCACAGTGCTTCATTGCTGACAGTGCTTTGTGTGAGGGTCCAGATTTGTCCAAAGAGGGCAATGGATTTTGCATACAAGGGTACCATCTCCAGAACACATCAGTATCAATATGGTTCCTGTTCTTCCTCAAAGGTTGGGGGCTTTTCTGTCAAGTAATAGTTTTAAGACTTGACTCACTGAAAAAATGAACCACTAAAAATCTTACAATATAATTGTGAATGTAAAGCTGCTTGTGTGGACACTTCTATTCCATGATAAATAAACTAAGGAAAAAGGCATTCTTTGTTATTTTGGAACGCAAACTTTCCTGTGGGGATTGATAGTATCCTACATACAAAAATATTTTTTTACCTGTAGAGTTACATTGGAAGAAAAGCCACTTTAATTTCTGGCAGCAGTTGCAGCTCAAATATTCATGGATACTTGAGTGATATTTGCATGACCTTGTGACTGTTGCAGATATACTCTTTTCATACTTGTACTAAACCCACCTCAATTTGCAGCCTTGCTGACCTGCTCAGCACTACCTCTGAAGAAAGGCTGGGCTGCTCTGTATTTTTGCAGCTACTGTTTTTCATCACTTCTTGTATTCTACAACCTGCCTCTGAGCACAGAAAGGAAAGACTGGGTAAAAGACTTTATTTTTCCTTCTGTCTTTGTTCCTATACCCAGCAAATCACTATTTGTCCCATCCTTCCTGTATTAGTGCACAGGACATTTATTGTCAATGTTAAACCAGGCTTAAATGTTAAGCCAATGTTAAACCTAAAGCTTAGGTTTTGCAAGGTTTTCTGTGGCTTCCTGTCTGTGCAGTTTTCAGTCATGGTGTAAAGAAAACCATTCTAGTGGTGAGAAGCTGTTAAATTGAGTCATCTACTTTCTCTACTTGAAGTATCAACAAAAGCTCAAAATGTGAGCAAAATTTTACGATCATTACCCTCTCCTTCAAAATTTGACTGTTATCTGCTCATTTTTATCAGAAATACTAAAACCACTAATCAGCCATTGGTTGATGCTGAACTTGGTTCCAATCTCATTGTCATTCATAATAAAAGTACAGGAAATGCCTGGAAAGAAATAGAAATATTATCTCACATAGTAGTAGTGTAACCTAGAACATTATCCTGGTTTCAGCTGAGTTGGTTTTCTTCCTAGTAAGTGGTACAGAGCAGTGGTTTGGATTTAGGATGAGAATAATGTTGATAACACGGGGGTGTTTTAGCTGTTGCTACACAAAGTCAAGGAAGGCCTTTTCTGCTTCTCACACCATCCTACCTGCAAGCAGGCCAGAGGGCACAAGAGGTTGGGAGGAGACACAACTGCACAAGGTGACCTAAACTGGCAAAGGGGACATTCTATACCCCATAATGTCATGCTCAGTATATAAACTAGGGGGAAAGGTGGTCAGAGGTTGCTACTCAGGAACTGGCCAGGCATGGGTCAGCTGGTAGTGAGCAATTGCATCGTGCATTACCTGTTTTGCATATCCAGGTTTGTTTTTTTTTTTTTTCTGTCCTGTGAAACCATCTTTATCTCAGCCCATGAATTTTATTTTTCTGAAGCAATTCCCTCCACCATCCCACTGGGGTGAGGAAGAGTGAGTGAGCGACCATGCTGCCTGCCAGGTTAAACCACAACAAATATGCAAAAATAAAGAAGATAAAAGAACAGCCATACAACATGGCAAAATTGATTCGGTGACAGAAGGCTTATCTGAGGATAGACACAATAAAAGGGAAACAACAGTGAAGAAGAGGAAATAAGCATGAAAGGGTGTATGGAATGCTTCCTCTTTCTTTTTCCTTTTAATTGACATGTATCCTAAGGAATTTTTAAATCATCAAAATATCCCTGGAGGATACAATTTCCATTTTGTGAGTAGGTGAATGCAGCCCATTCATCTTATGACTCTTCAGTTTTGTAAAATTAGCTACAGAATTAGATCCTGCAGACTGACACGTGAGAGGGCAAGATTCACTCATCTAAGAACAGCTATTTTTAGTAGGTGTATCTAGTGGAATGGATAAATAAAGTAGGTAACATGCCATGATGAATTTTCCTGGTGAACCTCATGTACAACATCTAGAGAACTCACTGTAGACAGAGGGTATGTAGTGGAAGATTACTTATCTTTTGAGACATCACCTGTCATCATCCCTATTTCTGAGGAGAAGATACAGAATACAGGCAGTGCAATGAATTGCTCTTAAATGATACAAAAATTCCCATTCAGCAAGGCTCAATAGAATCAGAAAGGCCAGTTTTGACATGCTGTGAAATGTTAATAGCCAATGGAGCATTAAAAAACCCTGAAAAAAGCCCCACTGTAGGTTTAGTTAGATTTTTCAGGTGTGTTTAAATATGCTGGGAGCAGGGTAAGTACAAGTTGCTAAAACCAACACTACCACATGATCTAACTTACTTTAATTTCCACAATATGAATACTTAAAAAGTATATCCCTTATTTTGAAAGCTGAGGTTATGCTTCTGATGATAAGCCATGGACACAGATAATGTTTTTTAATCACGTGAGGTGGCATGGCTGTAGTACTTGCTGGCTGCTGCTGCATCACTCAACCTTGTCCAGGCAGAGTGTACTGAGGAATCAGATTAGGCTATCAACAAGGATCTGCACAGATACATTTTCTTTTGCTATTCCCATGGTCATTATGAATTTCTGTTCCTTTACTGCAAAAATCAAGCAGGCATCTTGGCATCAAACAACTGAACCTTGTTTGTACTACATCACCAGTTTAGAAGTGATCGAGTCCTTCACGCGTTAAAAGGATTTGGCATGGATTCAAGCAATGAAAATTTGCCCAAGATGTTTAATCTCTGTCAGGACCAGGAGGTCAGTTGGTAACAAGACTATCATTAAGTGTACTCCAGAGTCACGCTAGAAAAATGACATTTACAGTTTAGCATATGTTTAAACATAATCGACAGGAGAAAGATAATCACACCTTATGGGGTCTTGCAGCTGCTGCTACCTCCATTCAAAGCTGGGGTAATTTTGAAAGGTAGGCATATTTGGTAGGATAGATAGACTGTGAGAAGCAGATGAAACTGAAGGTACAAAAACCAGCATTGCTAAGTGGGAGTGGTTTAAAAGCTCCAGTATTTCTTTTAGCTGTCTTCTTTTATCACACCACTTTTTCAGACAGTTCTTTTCTACCTTTCAGCTCTCCACTTACTGCTCCTGGATCAAGCCCACACAAGGGAAAAACACAAGGAGTTTTGTTCAGTAGACTCACTTTCTAACATTCTCCAGCTGCAACGCAAGTAGAACAACATAATATTAATAAATGTAAGAAGCAAATAAGGATCTCTTATTGTACAGCTACAACCCTAAGGCTGCAAATATGTGACAAAAGATAACTTACTGCCAAGCTAAAGACAGCCTGTTGTGTTTTATGGTAGTGTACTGACCAATAATGCTCTTCCTTTTTCAGGTTTCCAGCCATCGTTAGGATTGTTTTCAACAACAATTGTCTCTGGAATAGAACATTATTTTGCTAGTGTGTTTATACACCATCTCACATTACAAAGACCCAGCTGGCCATGACTGGACACCAGAGTGTTATCAGTCTGCAAGTGATAGATGAACCAAACAAATGAAGCTGAACCACAGAGAATGGGTTCAAAGTGAAAAGTAAGGATGTATGGTCACAAAAAGAAAATTTTCTAATTCTGTGATTTTTAGAAAACAGCTGTTGGAAAATTCTGAGATATTGAGGTTTCACCTGACATCAAAGGATGTGAAAGGAAAGGCATTTATGAAGAACTGCTAGACTTCACTTCTGAAACAGCTGTGCCCTTCCCTTCAAAATCTAACCACTGGCTGATCAAAAGGGAATTTTGGAGTCATCAAGTTTGATGGAGAAGTTCTCTCTTCATACTCGGCCGGCAATGTCAGGTGCTAATAAGAAAACACTTTGGTGTGCAAGATACAATGATTTGTACCCCACGCTTCCATCACCAAGCCTGTGGGAAGCCCTTGACAGGATACTCAGAGATGGAACAGGAATACTACAGCACCAGACTAGTTAAAGACATGTGCCAAGAGACTCAGCACTTGCAAAAAGCTGGAGTTGAGGCAAGGGTGAAAATTTTACCCAAAGAGTTCTCACACTCAGTTGAGTTCTTCAACCTCTTCTCTTTCAACTAAATCTTCCTTGCAGTAGTTGAAAGCTTGCTCAACTATCTCATGTTTTGTTCCAGCATGTCACTATTTGGAACAAACTCTAACCAAAACGTTACTTCAGGCCTGGCCATTGATAGTCATTGCACAGCAAACCATAGCCAGTAGAACCCTCCCATATTTCATGTAAGATCTGCGTTCATTTTTAAAATAAAAAGAAATGTGTTTAATTGATTGATGAGATACGCTAGCCCTGAAGCAGGTCTTGAGGCCCATTTGGAAGGGCAATTTGGTGCTGCGTGAACAGATGTGGCTTTTGTGGATCCACTTTGCAACAACAAATGTCAAATTATCAGTCAGTAAAATTCCAACTGACTGAAATGAGATAACAGCCAGAAAGATCATAGTCTACAACATTGCATGGATTCTTCATCTTGACTTGATGGGATATATTTTTCTTTTGTAAGCAGCAGACAGTAAAATATTATCTCAAGTTTTAACACGTGGGAACAGCTCTTCAAATAATTAGTATTTTGGAAGATTGCTCCATTCCTTTTTCTATTGTCCATCCTAATCTTTTCTATCCCTGATTCAAAAGTCATGAATTCATCTCCCAGAGCATAACATCAGATCAAAAACTCTTCATGTTTAGTGTCTTTTAATGATTTTTAAAGTATCATTCTACTTCTTAAGCCTTTGCACATTTGCATTTTTATCTTTTCTCTGTAGGCACAAGGCTAGGGACACATTTTTCTTCAAATGAAAACTGAGATTCTTACGTGAGTCACTTGACCTTTTGAGCTGGTACATTAATAACTATGATAAATAAAGGAGTCAAATCCCTGATCATGGACTTAGCCACATTCTCCTTGGCCAGGAGTCCCTAACACAGAATTTCAATGACACTCCCCACTTGACCTTGCACATTGCTCCACCATGCAGCAACTCAAGATACTCCTGCTGAAAAGCCACAAGTAAGTGACAGAGCTGGAACCTGGGCTCACAGTGCTGCTACCATGCTCACAGTAACTTCCCTAATGCATGTTAATGTGAACCAATGAATAATGATCCGAAGTCCAATTTTCAATGCAGCTTATGTTTATTTTTCATACAGAACTTCTGACTTCCATTTTTCCTCTGTGGAAACTAGAAGTCCATGCTTATAGACAGGGATTTAATTTATATCAAAATGCAAACTGTTCCACAGTGGTAATTAGAGGTATTTGAAAAGTCATCTAACCTGGAACAATCCCAAACCAAAACTGCAGAGCTAACATGCCTGTCCTTCAGGGTCCTTAGACTATGTCACTTTGTAAGGGAAAGATAAAACAAACATCACCAGACAGGTTTTCTCTCTAAATAGAAGGGGTGAAGATCATTACTTTGTCTCTCACTTCCATGAATATTTGTAATTAAAAGCAAAGGAAAGAAAGTACATGTAGTCTGGGAAAAATGAAAATAAGTCCTCATCTTAGTAAGAAACCATTTAAAATATTTTTTGTCAAATTATGGGTTGTCATCCCTAGCACATAGGGCAGATGCAATAAACGAACAACCTACTAAGACAGACAGCTAATTACAATAACATTGTGAGTCTCAGGGATTTACTTTGAGGGGCTTCTTGGTCTCACCTGTGCTACTTAATTACTTTCATAATTGCAGGTAT
The DNA here is from genome assembly GCF_017639235.1 of Corvus kubaryi. Classification (NCBI taxonomy): domain Eukaryota; kingdom Metazoa; phylum Chordata; class Aves; order Passeriformes; family Corvidae; genus Corvus; species Corvus kubaryi. Next base: position 25,337,663 of record NW_024582091.1, on the reverse strand, counting down.
ACATGGTAAAAGATGTTCACCTGCTATACAACTTTTAAAGAAATGGTCGGACTGGTCAATCTTAGACCTCCTATTACAGTGTCCACTGAGATGTGGCTAAGTATCTGGAGATGATGCTGGACACAGCTGGATACTTTCTGATAATGGAGATAATTGTGTCCCTGGATTATTCTCATGTAACAGCATAAAGTTACAGACTTTACAGTGCTACCTGTATTTCTGTTCATCAAAAGGAGGGGATGGAGGTGTACAACCAAGGCCTAGTGTCTGCCTAAATTTGCTCCACATTTAGGAAGGTGAGCAATATTGCAATTTATGGGTGGCTGTTATCTCTGAGATAGTATTGATGTGAGCAGTAATATGGAGAGCCTTGTATAAAGGAGACTTCACATATAATTTTAAAAAATTGCCTGTTTTTTCAAAAGTTCTGGGTTCTTAAAATTACCACCGGACAGTATACTGAAAATTGGGGCTTTTTACTGTATCCTAGAGGTTTCTTTTCTCTTTTTTTCTTTCCTGTATTTGAAGTATAGAAATCTTCTGCAAACAATTTTTGTTAAAATTTCTTATGATTTTACCTGGTATTGAACATTCTAAGGGTTGTGGTTAAAGGGGCATACTTAAAACTGGCTGGCAATCAGTCACCAGCAGTGTTCCTCCAGGTTCAATTCTAGGGCCAGTTCTGTTGAATATAATATGATAAATATTTTCTTACCCCAAGATGTTGCTGCCCTAAAGTGGAAAAGCAGATCTAGCCTTTTCAGATACTGTACAGTTTCACAGAAACAGTATCACCCATTACCCAGATTTGTTATTTCTGCCATTTTTCTGCAGTTGGCCAGGTTTTTTTTTCACCAGTTGGCCAGTTCTGTGAAATTCTGTGAAATTGTATGGTACCTGAAAAGGCTAAATCTGCCTGTGCACTTTAGGACAGCAACATCTGTTGGCTCTGTGGGACAGTTTCTATACTGGTAAACTACTCAGAAACAGGGCATTTAGTTTGGGTTCTGGCTTGCCACTATTCATTTTGTTAAAGTGTTAGACTGATACCTGCCACGACTTTGCTCAGACCCCAGCACTTATCAGGAAGGATTCCCACTGGGCATCTTGGTGAGTTCTTACTGTAAGAAGCACAAAATGCAGCCATGCAGCACAGTTACAGGGACATCCATGGGCAGAGATTACAAAGCTTATCACCTAGTGCAATTTTTGGGGTAAATTTTACTTCCTTTTACCCAAAATCCTTGGGGTGAAATTGTGACTTCACTGAGCTAAAAGACTTGTCAGGGATTTTCGCGAGACAGGGATTCAGCTGATGGACCTGGAGACATTTCAACCCATGGTTGCAACATACTCCATACTTCCCTTGTCTGCATCACAGACCCAACAAAAAAATGTTCCTTCCATTCCTCTAACCTTTCTGCATTTCAGAGGAAGTTCTGATATTTTTCATTTCCAAATCCCAGAGGAATATGGCCTGCCGAGCAGTAATTCCATTTTGGTAGCTCATCCTAGCAATTTCCAGTAGCAGCATTTCTCGTGTAGTCATATTTATACCGAAGTAAAGAATTATCTAAATGCACCATATTTTAAACAATTTCAATTATGGTGCTGTCCCTTTTTATAATGGATGGTAGCACAGGAAAACAATAGTCCATCAGTGTACCAATGTAAAAAATTAGTTGTGATAGGGTGAAAAATTGAGCATTTTTCCCTATGATTTAAGACATTGGAGACAAGGTTTTTTCATATAAAAAGTAAAATTTCACCCATAAATCAGTAAAAGCAGCTTTTAGACATGTGCTCTATACTTTCATCAATACACTTTTTTAGATTTGTTGAGTCTCTTTCTGTTTTGTAATTAACTTATCAAGGAGTAATGGTCTAATTTAAAAAATCCAACTGGATGACAGAAATACTATTTGTTCTAAATTGAAAATATTTCAGCATCTGCTAAGATAGATTTCTTTAAATTACCCTTTGAAAACATTGATTTCTAATACCGTATTTCCTTTTCTCAATAAAATAGAAATATGTGTTCAGAGGAAGCTGTTCTTAAGGAGGCATTGCTGAGAAACAAAGCTATTCCAGTAATATTAATCCCTCTACAATGAGCTGCCAAAAATACAGTCTCCATTTAATGCTACAAGTTTGGTGGGTAGTCATTTTTTATTATCCACCAGACTGAAAATCTGAAATTAAATGTTTAGCAATATTTGTATAACTGAAGAAGCCCCCAGCTCTATACTTTGACATAACTAGGACACTCTAACATAATAACTTTATAAAGATTAATTCTCCCCCAAATTAGTGCCTGATAAAAACATATGGCTTGGTGTTTACCAGGAGAAAGAGCTCTGGTCTCATATAGAGGCTTGTTGCATTCATGGCATAAGACCAGTGCCACTTGAATGATGCCCAATAATGCCCTTTGGATATTTCATAGCTGCTAATCAAGACAATAGGGAGTTAGATGTAATATTTAAATATTGCCTACCTGTGCTAACCTCATATTATGTGGCTGATATTAGAAGCCTCATTAAAGTAATTTACTCTGTTTGGAAAGTAGAAGTTTAAGTGTCTGTACTTGGGCAGACCAAAGGTCATTGTAGCTCAGTTTCCTCTTCCCCACAGTGGCCAATTGTGGGTGCTTATGAAAAGCTCATTAGACATATAAATCTATTCTTTCCAGGGCATATCCTGTAGCTCCCAATAATTCCAAGCTGGAGATTTCTTTCTAGACCACTGCATAATAGTCTTCAATAAGCTTGTCTCTAAGATGGCTCTGATTCCTTTTTTTAACCCATTCCAATTTTTTTACCATAACGACAAGTGTATTCTACATTCAATTCTATTTTATGGAAAAAAATTACTTCCTTGTGTTTTGAACCTGCCAAATGACAATGTTATAGACTTCCATTCAGTTCTCTTATTGTGAGAAGTTGTATGTGATTGCTCTTTATCTGCCCTAACACCAGTGACCATTTCATAGATTTCCTTCAGAGTATCCCCTCAAATTACTGTTTCTCCAAATAGAAACATCTTGGTCTGTTTACTTTTCATTTACTATCTCCTCAGATGGAAAAGTTCCACACCTTTGATCATTCTTCTCGATCTTCCTTCTAACCTAGAAAAATGGGAGAGAGAGAAGAGTGCTTTAACAATGTTTTTCTGCTTAATCTCAGTTTCTTTCCTTGTGGTTTACCTTTGAACTGTGACTATTTTAATCAAACTGGTCAAAATTATTCCATGGCCTCTTTCTTAAATGCTAGTGATGTTTAGAAACCATTAGTCTGTATTGAGAAGTTAAGATTTGCTGAAGTTTACCTAATTTTGTTAGCTCTTTTCTTATTCCACAATTCGTGGTGTCCTCCAGCAACACCTTATAGGTGGCTTTTGATTTTAGTATCCTAAAGAACTTAGTATCATCAGTAAACCTCACCACTATATTGTATTCTTCACCTTTTCACTGAGTAATGAAAGACCGGTAACAGTGAAATTTGACAGATTTTGTTACTTGCTTCATCAGAAACCTATTTTGTAATGAGCCTTTACTGAGGGACCTGGTCAAAAGTATTTTGAAAGCCTAACTGGATTAATGCAGTGTTTGGTACCCGAACAGGGACGAGCTCTGGCGTGCCCCAGGTCAGAGCCAGTCCAGCTGTGTTACCTCCACACATCGCTGAAGCAACTTCGGAGTCAGGAAAAGAGCTGCTTGCTGGGCTAGCTAGCTGGCTTCTCGGCAGAGGAAACACAGCAGGGCCGATGGGATTGGCTCACCTTAGCTCGGAGACAAAGGAAGAGAGAGGCTGTTCAGGTCTGGCTTCTAACAGGTTTATTGTTAGAAGTTTCGCAACCCAAACAAGCTTGGAAGGCTGGAATCCGATGGGATGGGATGGGGTACTGAGGCTTGTCCTCAGTTTTATAGGGAATTTGAAAACCCCGGTGAAAGGGGAAAACAACCAATGAGTTACAAGCCAGGGGGAGGATAGAATGTAACAAGAACCACGTAGTGGGGGACCGAGAGGCGGGAGTTATAAAAGAACCAATGAACGACCAAGTAACTGGGAATTTTCCCGAACTGGGGAAGGCGGCTTGTACCCGGGCACCGCCCAGGGGGTGCAGCTTAGGCTTCTGAGCCGCCCCTCGACCCACCCTCTGAGTCGGCCTCTTCGGGGAACTCGATCCAGGGGAGGGGCTGGGATTGATTGGCAACATGCTGCCCCAGCCCCGCAGTGGGCTGGGTCACACCAACACTGGATCCCCTCTCAGCTCCTTGTCTACTTTCATATGCTCAGCATAAAGGTCTCCAATAGATTTTTGAAATACAACTTCCCTGTGATAAAGCCATATTGACTCTTCATATTCTATCCACCTGCTGTGGATAGAGTTCTAGTTTTGGTGACAGTTTTAGTTTATTTTCTTACAGAAATCAGACGTACTGGCTTATGCTTACCAAAAATATCCCAAACCCTCCACCTTCAATTCCTCTACACAATTCAAGTGGTGCGCCACAAAAAGCAATAGAGCAGTTTCATATTTTAACCATGCTGGAATTGAAAAATAGATACTGTCAAGTCCTGGCAATTTCTGCAATTCATTTTTATCAATCTGTTCTAATGCCTTTTCTAGTGGGAGCTTTTACCAACTTAAGTCATCTGCATTGCTGCTAAAGATATGGACAACCGTATGTCCTGCCCCACATGACACATGCCCTTAATGTCCTGCCCCTGCCCCCTTTCTGTGTGTTGGTGCTGGCTCTCACAGGGCTGTGTAGGGGGGAAGGGACTTACCTAAGTGGAAAACAGACACTATCCCCTCTCCAAAATCAGCTGGCTTTGCCAAATAGGATGGCTCATCAGTCTTTATGTAATTGTAGGACCACTTTTGCTGCTGCCAGGTGTGGGGCACAGGGGAAGGATATGGCAAAATGGACTGAGAGCAGCACAGGCTAATTGTGAATCTGCATCCTGATACTTCAGCTTGAAGCACTTTGCTGTCATTATCGTTCTACTCATTTATGTGCATGAGGGATTTCCACAGAAACCCATGCCAGCACACAATTTAATGGTACTGCTGAGAAAGGAGATGGAGTGATGGTGTCCGAGAGGGTAGGAAACCTCTCTGACCAGCAACACGACATAGAGAATGGTTCCTTTGCTGTCATGGGTACAAAAGAAATACACTTATCCAAGAGATGAGAAAAGTGCAAACTCTGCCCATTCAGCTAACAGTTCAAGCAGGATCAGATGAGACATTTTGACTGTAATTTTTTTTTTCTCTGTACCCTCCTGAAATCCAGAATGAGAACTGAAATTTACTTTAGCAAAACTTTCAGGGTTGTATGGATAGAGAATAGGCATTCAAGCAGAAGCCTCATTCTACTTTGTAAATGTTTCTGTGGTTTCAGTTATGAAAAGGAACACTACTCTTCTGCTGCCTTCACAGGGGCTCTGCATTAGGACTATCTGTAAATATCACTTCATCTCACATTTCCTCTTCTTATAAGTGTATATATATATACATATATATATTTCCTTTTAAATCAAGTATGCAAAAATTTTTATTTTTAAATTGTGTACATAGAAATGTGAGAGGTGCTTAAAGAGAGGGAGCACTTTTGAGTATACTAACTAGTCTTTGATGGACAATACTGGGGGTACACAAGAATAAAAGGGGTCTTCCTTGGCAAAACAAGCCCATACACAGGTGGGCTGTAGCATATCTCAGACAGATGATGGAGTGTTGTAGATCACCTTGAATGTGCAGTAACACACAATAAGGTTTTAATGGAGCCTCAGATTCCTCTACACACTGAGCCCTTTTCTCATCTATTAGGGATGTCAGTCTAAACCAGGCCCTGATAGAACACAGGCACCCACACTTGGGCTGTGTCCTTTGGGCTTGCAGGATACTGGAAAGCCATAGTTCAGTAGAAAGAAGATTTATGAGAAAACTCATCAGATCTACTGCTAGTAGTGTTCTTAATTTGGGAAACAAACAGAGTAGGACTTGGTCAGTTGTAAATATTTAACTTTTGTATCTTGCCCTGTTATCCCCACGGTACATTGAGAGATCTGTATTATGATTTTTGTCCATAGTACAGGAAGAATGGTGTTCCTGAGTTGGGGGAACAAATGACAAACATTGCTCAAATTCCCCATCCTTGTCAGGTCAAGGGAGGAAAGTCCCCCAATCTGCTTTCTGAGTTTTGTTGATGCTCTTTCATCTTCAAAAACATTGTTACATTTCTTGAATTGTGAAAATACATTCAACAGTTATGGTTAAAAAACATCTTGCATTTTTTGGGAGGGGGAGGGCATACTTGGACTTTTGTGATGGTACAGACAGATGGTGTCCTTTGAGAATCTGGTGAGATTATACAGCTTAGAAAATCTATTACTTAAAGTATCTAAAAGAATACACAGTTGCTGAGGTTTTGAAACTGCTCTGTCCTAATATCACTGCATTCCCACAGCGAAGGTTGATCCAGTTTATGGTCTTGTGGTGAGGGTCCAGATAAACACTAAAAGTGTTTAATATTGGCTTTACAAACAAGGTAAGAAGGACTCCAGGGCAGTTTGAGCGATGGAGAAACCATTTTATGGATAGAATTGTGAATCACTGACATTTTGTATTTTCAGAAATATTCCACTAAAATATCCTAAAATACTCCCTTAAAACACATGGTATTTTTGAATGAACAAATGATTAAAATTAAAAAAAAAAAAAATCTGTATTTCTGTAACACCTAGGAATTCCAGTCATGAATGATAAGCCAATTGTAAATAGATGTCTCTCTAAATACAGTGCAATATGACAACGTTCTCAGTCACAAATATTTTGCAATTTAATTGTTAGGAAAAGGAGAGGTAGATGCAGAGGTAGAAAGAGATGGTATTTATGAAGTTGTGGCTACTATGAGTGTAAATCCTGGAATGTCCGCAACTAAACTCTGGCCATGATAGGCCTATCATGACAGATAGCTTTGGAGAGTGACTGGAAGGATAACATTTAAAATGTTCTGCATTACTTGTAAAGGACTATTCAGACTTCAAGACTAGTGAGAAAGAAAGCATTCTGAAGCATGAGTTGAAACTCAGATAGACAAAGCACTGTGGAAGCATTCTGAGCAAAGACAGGAACCAGCTTCCTTGAAAACCAGGAAGGAGAACAAAGAGCTTCTCCAACCACTGAATCTCATCTTTCATTAATAAAGCTGTAAGTCCAGGTAACTTTCTATTGTTCAAGAAGACTGAACTATTTTAGGGATAACTTAGTGGGAAAATCATCCAGTTTTACACACTGCATAGTTATGAGGACCCTGAGAAGCCCAAAGGCAATACTTGAATGAAGAGGTGATTAGTCATTTAAGTCAGGGTAACTAGCAAGAAACACTTACAGCTGTGGTTTATTTGTGTTAGGAGACAGAGGACATTATCCATGAGGTGGATAGGTCAGCTGGCCAAGATTTCAATTTGGCTAGAAAACACATCTGGAATGAAGAGGAAAATGTTTTCTTCCATCCATGCACATTCGAGTAGCAAGTGAACATTGCCCATTTAAACTATATGCAAAGCTATATAAATGTAACCTCCACTTACACACAAAGGTGTAGAGACAAAAGAGGCTAGTGTGTCCATCAGGTCTCTTTCCACTGAGCTATAATCCTGATGTATCCAATAGCCACTGCTGCCTGACCACCACTGCTCTGGAAAACAGACTTCAAAGGCAAAGGGCAGGAACTGGGACAGGAGCTTGCAGAGACTGTGCAGAAAACACCTACCATTAATTGATCCTGGTTTAGAAACCTACAAGACAGTCTTGAACGGACTCAAAAGACCTCAGCATCTTATGGTTTAGGTCAGGATGGGCTAAACTGCACATTAATTATTGTGCAATAATTGGATATGTGGGAAGGAGTGTGGCTATTCATTACCTCTATGAAAGAGTGATTAATAATGCAAAGGACACTACAAAGTTACAGAAGAGTGGCTATCCCTACTTTCCCTCTCCTTGCTGACAGGGCCAGCGACTGTCAGAAGTCAGGAGGAGCAGCATTAATTGTGCTGGTTCCAGCTACACAGGCTTGGTCCCAGATATCCCTGAAGGTAGGGCTCTGTTACTGCCTTTCAGGTTGAGGTAGATGAGTTTCATGAGGTGGAGAGCACAATCCAGGTCGGCTGATTTTTACTGGTGGGTGGTTCATCCTAAAGTGTTGCTTGATGATGGGTACACTGAGTCACTGGGCAAATATTCTTGTATTAGGTTAGTTCTGCTACTTCTACTGATCATATTTTCTTAATAAGACTTGCCTGATCATGCTTTACCTAACAAAAATTAATCCCTGACAACTACATAGCAACATAATGAAGATTGAGCTGTGAGCCTCTGACATCAGTGGGACTGCTTGAGTGTGGTCAGCCCAGTAGGGGCAGCTGAAGACTCTAAGGGATTTTGCCATTGCCTTGGTATACAGAACTTGCTGTTCTGGCCTAAAAATCCCTGCTCACCTTCTGCCTCTTCTTTGCTCTGTAACAGGAGCCACACCAGCATCCTCTTCTTTTCAGCAGAGAATAATTAGAGACTACAGCAAAGCCACAAGGAGGGTTTTTTCTAGGTACAATTGACTTGATAGAGGAAGACAGCTATAAGGTGGGAAGGAAACAGTTGTGGGCTTCAGAAAAAAACTCCAATCTCCCAAGAGCATGAGTAGCCACTCCTGGGGAGGAAAAGATGAGAACATATTGAGAGAAGGGAAAGAAACTGAGTACAGCCTCCTCCTCATTGCAGGTCTACCGCAGACCCATGACATCCTGCTGGCTTCTCCGAGATTTCCTCCCCATCCCTACAGGCATCTCCCAGGTGTCTCACAAATACCTTCTGAGATTTCCCTTACCATTCCCAGGAACCTGCTCCACTGCCACAAAAGCTGAAAAATTGCAACTGCTGCCAAGGAGATTTAAGCAGCAAATTCCTAACAGCATTGTAGCTTGGAGGCTTGCCCCAGGCAAATAGGCCTGAAGAGTTTTAACCCAAGCTAACTCCAAAACAAGAAGCACTATTGTTTGACAGCTGTAGCCATTTGAACCATGGAACCAAGTGCACTATGACTCTTCTTTACTATGCTTCCTCCTCTCCTGCCAGGCACATACCAGATTATGAGGAACCTCAGGCATCAGCATCTGCAGATCCCAGCAGATGAAGTGCCTTTAGTGCTTATCTTCACATTCCAATACAGCTTGCCCATTACTTGTATTCTAGAAATACTACAGATGAAATTAGACAAGCAGGTCTGCCATGCTAAGCGAAGAGCACTCTTCAGCTTCCCACAGGTCCAAGCAGCCCTAGGTAGCATCTGAAACTACCATAATGATACACCTCTGTTCATTCTTTGCACTCCATGCTTGTTCACTTTGGCGTCTTTCCATTGCCCTCTGCACCTCTCCTCCCCTGTGAATCCTCTTGCATTTTCCAGCAGTTTCTGGGTCCATTCCAGTGCCATATGCCATTCAAGCTGCCTTCTCCAGAGTCCTTCAAATAACCTCAAAATTGCCAGGAAACAGCACCATGTAGTCATAACAAGCAGGAAGTAGAGATTAAGATGCTTACCAAGTGTTCCACACTGGGTTTTTTTGTCACACAAAGCCAGAGACTCTGCCACTGCTCAGTCTCTTCAGCATTTGAATTCTCCCTGATCAACAGCATGTGACACAAGTTTATATACGATACTTCAGCCCGTATGAAGTCTCTCACAGGACTTTCCAGCAACACACTTCTCCACATACCCAACCAGCTTGTTTTGCTGTGTCTATTATTCCCACCCACACCTATAACCTGGTTATCCCTCTCTAACATCTTATCATGGCTGATTTACTGATAAATTAAATTTACCTAAATTAATTTGAAGAGTAACACGCACCCTCAGCTGTCTGCAGCAGATCGCAACTTCTTGGCTCTCATTTTTTAAGGATGCCATACAGAGTTTCACCCCTTTCTTTGAGCAGCAGCTCACTTGCCACTTGTTTAAAAGTCCTTGTTTTTCTTGCCCTGAAAAAAGTCATGCAAGATTCAGGCAAATGATTAAGTGGAACCGGGTTTTTTCTTTCTGTCTCCTGCAGCCTAGACTGTCACATTCTTTAATGACATCTTTATAAATGCTGTGTGCTTTGGTGCTGTATGCTGTATGATCAGATATTGAATGCAACACACAAAAGCAAGATACCAAAGCACTTGCGATACCGATGTGCCTATAATGACCTGTTTTCTGTTTTCCTTTTTTGATGTGGGTATTTGGATAACTTAGAAATTAAAATTATATCCTGCTCTGAGTGATCATTCTTATCAGACAGAATGAAAAGGGTACTCCTTATCCTTTCTACTACTGCATACTTTGTTGTCTCATGAGCACATCTATTTTAATTTATCTGTTATAAATCCTGGTATGTGTATTCATTATGGACGAGGGATTGTTTGTGCAAATGAGTTATGATTCCCTTGGAAAAACAAAACCAAAACAAGACACCAACCAAACACATGGACACAGCTCCTAGATAAGTAATGCTGGATTCACTCCAGGGGCTTCTGCTCTGTGTTAGGACAAGTTAACCCAGTAGCTTCTCAGTGTTCTGTAGTGCTCAGGACAAAAAGCTTGCCAGTGTTGCCTTGTGAGTGGTTGATGATTTCATTTTGGTCCTTAAATTTGATGTGCACTTCTCCCGCATGCTGAATTGAATGAATTGAAAAGCACTGTGTGACTTAAAACTCCTAACAGAATAATTATTCAAAGGATGCAAGAGAAGTTGGTACCAGAGAATAGATGTATATTTTTTATCTTAGAAATTAAAGACCTATGGAAATATCACTAGAGATATTCTTCTCTGTCTACTCAGGAGTCAGACAGAATTTCAGTTCTTGTGTTAAAGTTATCCCTTTCCTTACTAGAAACCACTGATTCCACAGAAACTAGAGTAGAATAGCATTTTAAGTGGTTATAGAAAGGAAAACAGTCCTGTGCAAGCATGGTAGAGAGTATAAATCAACTCTGAAAACCATGGAAGAGGATGTGTCATGATTCCACTCATGCCACTAAGGTGAGATCTATCATCTAGTAAGTGGGAATTACTGTCTGAGGGTGCTGAAAGTCTGATTTCCTCAGTGAGTCCTCTATCCTCTAAATAGATGACCATTAGGAAAGAGGTGGACGATAACCATCTTCGCTGTTTTGCATTCTTGACTGGAAATAGCTCTGTGCTGAGCTCAGTAAGCTTCCATGTATGCTAAAAATGCAGCTGCCTTCATGAAGCCATTCCACATAGGATTAAAACAGTGTCACAAAAATGGTAGGTGTCTGCATATGCTCAGATGATGAAGAGGTGATGAGTAGTTTACATGGCTTTGCTTTTTTGGAACGTGGTGCTCAACCCCCAACTAGATCATCCTCTAGTATCAATACATACATATGCATACCTATAGGATCTAAGATTTATCACAGATATTTTTAGGCAAGAATTTATATTAAATGTCACGCTGGTATTTACTGCAAGAGTCATCTCTGGACTTAAATTTTATGCTAGCGATTGAATAATCTGTTTTTCAGGATTGTGAGGAGAAGAAAGACAACAGTGAAATGTGACAGCTAACTTTTAAAAACAAAAAAAATCCACGTATTGGGCAATTCAGCTGACAAGCTTCCCCCTTCATTACAGGGGGTTGTAAAAGGACACTTCTCTCAAGTTCCCTACCCTTTACGGAAAATTATACAGAAGCTAATACTGCCCACTGACATGATATCACATCGTATTATACTTCATCCCAAACCTAAGAGTAGTTGCTCAAACAAGCCAATACTTAAAAACAGACTTTGTTATACACATACTGGTAAGTTTTGTGAAAGAATAAAGTAAAATTTTTCACTGCTTTAGGAACATTGTACCTAGGAAATATTACATAAAATTCCTCCTTATGCTATTTTGAACACACTCTTCCAGCCTTCCTTGGTGTCCCATGCCTTTTGGTATGTGGAGCCAATGTACTAACAAAGAGTGTATGAAGATAGTAGTTGTTCAGTTTTATCACAACAGGAAAGCTACAGTTCAACACCATTTTAGAAATGCTGATCAATAACATTAAAACAATCCTCTAAATCTCAGTGATGGTAAATAACCCCTGCAGTCTTCAAAAACAGATTGGTCTGTTCTATTCTGCTCCCTGCTTTTCAGCACACAGGAGTTCACCATACTTGAATTGCAAATGAGTGGAATAAATGTTAAAAAATGTTTCTGCCTGTTATTTTCACTGGCATCAGTCTCGGCAGTGCTTTGGAGATGGAAGAGATTTTGCAAGCTGCAGCAGGGCTGCAAGTAAACACGCATTTCCCCAGTCTGATTGCCAGAATGGAGAATCAGTTTTATTCAAGCCTTTGATTCTTCCCTGCAATCCTCACTGGCCTGACTAGGGATCTGGTCCTCAAAAGGCCACTGAGTACCACTGCAACCACCCTCTTTATATTCCCCGATGGTCATCAGCATCCTGTGCGTTCCAGCAAGCTGGAAGAGACTTGTCTAAAGGCTTCACGGGATGCTTGTTGCAAGTGCTAACCAGGCAACACTGTGGAAGAAACTGATGTGGGCAAAATACATGACTGAGCTCCAGTGCATGCAGAGACAGCATGCACAGGTGACTGCTTTCTGTACAACATAGCTTACAAAAGAAACTGCAGCAGCCACGTAAGCAGTGGCTGTGAAATGAAGCAGAGGACTGCTTAGAGACTTGAGCTATTGGTGCTGCAGCATGGGAGGAGACTGGGAAGTTAGCTTATACTCTTAGAGAACTTTTGTGCATTGTAGGCACATTTGATTAATCACCATTTGTCTGTATTCTGTTATCTAGAGCAATTTCTTCAGGCTGAGGAACCCACATCTGCATCTTCTGGCAGACTAAAGGCTCCCGCTGACTGCCAGGAGGGCTGCTAGGTCCAACACACGTGAGGATTGAAGCATTTTTTCCCTTAAGAATGGTGCTGCCAATTGCAGTGCTGGGGATATAAAACTATCTCAGAATTCAAAGTTGGTGTTGAAGACAGGACAAAACAACTTTCTAGGAAAACAGATGTGACAGTTACCATTTTGTCACACCAAGGCCTGCTGGTGTAGCCTAACAGCAGTGAGATGTACAGAAATGCCCACAGCAGAGCCAAGGCCCCACCTCCCATTCAAAGAGCCTCAGCAACACAGATCTGATCATCAAAATTACTTAAAAGGCGATCTTATCCTTCAGTCCATTAAAAGAATCATTCGTAACTCCACTTCCGAGAGGAAAAGGTTAAATCTGAACAGCTTTTTATGCCAAATTCTTCATTTGGAACACAATTAGTGTCCATAGTCCACCTATGACTAATTCATGCAACAGCAATGATTTTTTTTTTTTTTTCCTGCCTGAGGAAAATTTACACTAAAATGTGGAGTAAGGCTATGTAAAAGGTAAAATAAGCCATCCAAGCCACTGCCTGCCAAGAAAATAGGATCCAGCACTGGAATTCTTTGTACTGTTGAACCACTCAAGTCTCTGTTTTTCACATTTTCAGCTTGTGCAGATTTTTTTTTTTGTAAACTCAAATGTCCCCTGCAACTGAGAATAGAAGAAAAGGTATGGCTAAACCCTTCTTCTGGCCAACCCCATTCCTTGAGTAACTAGATGTAAAAGAAATAAACTAAAGTCTCTCTCTTCCAGCAGTCAGAATATTACACAATAAATTGCAATTAATCTATAGCATCAGAACTGTCCATTTCTTCCAGGCAGATGAAATATAAAATATGCAGTAATGCTCAGAGCCCTTGCTAATTATTTAACAGATGGATTTTCCACACAAAACACATTTAAAAATTGAAAAGCTTCACTAGTCCAGACCAGAACATTTAAAATAAGACTTCTATGAGTGATGTTTTAAAGCAGAGGACTGCAGTGACCCCATCTTGTAGCCTGAATTCAGCTGAATGCTACACAGCATTACAGACCCTTCTGCAAAATGTGTTCTTAACAGGAAAAATGACAGTATTATATATCACTAGTCTGAAGCAGGAATGATTTCTAAAGATTGGCCAGGAAGAAGCAGTGTCGAGACTGGGAAAGGATTTCCAGATGAATTCTACCTCGTCTGAGCTTCAGTTACTCATATGCCTCCTGGTTTCACCATGTCTCTGTTTACCCAGCTTTAGCAGTGATCCTTGTACACCCTGCAAAACTCTGAAGCTGAGGTGCTGCAGCACACCATAATGTCCAGTGAGTAACATTTACAGTAGTATTTTATTGCTTATCATTCAGCATCCCTTGCCTTAGGCACCCTAAAATTTGGGGGTTGTTTTTTTCTTTTTTTCTCCTTTTTCAATGGAGCTGCACTCAGCTGTCCCTATCTTTCTCTTTAGAGCTGATGTCATCACTTCAGCACTATCCATCCATCTTCCCCTGCAGTAGGTGCTCCTTTCCCAGGGGCTACAAATTTCACCTGCCATTTATTTTGTTAATTCACCATGCTGGTTTAGGAGGAAAAAAGATAAAACCATGAGGAAATGTTGACATAACTACTGGCCTTGTTTCTCCAGACCTTTCTTAAAAAGATGTGTAGAACTAAGTAAGGAAGAGTCAGGGATTGCAGTCTCTCAGGTAATAAAAGGAGAACTAGACTATCCTAAGCCAAGGAAAGCAGCGCACTCAAAGAGATGTGTGGGGAGATTATCAAGTTTCATGCCTGAAGATATTTGCATAGTTTGGGTATTTATCAGGAAAGAGATGGGGAGATTGGATCCTGCTTTATGGTAGTACAATCACGGGACGGATGAGATGAACTCTTCCCATTCCTTTCTGCCCTTCTAAGTTTATGCCATAGCTGTGAAGTCCAGAAAGATCCATTCATCTTCCACTTACATATATTAATCTCTTCCTCTCCACCCCCCACCAACAGATTTAAGGTTTATACACCTCCAGGGGAAGGGCTCTGTCCATTCCAGCAGTTCTTGTCCCCAAAATACCCAAGTTCCTCTTACAAGATGAACCATATTCCATCTTACTGAATGGGGTGAATGCTTCCCTTTTTCAGTTTGTTTTTTTTTTTTTTTTACCCCAAATTCAACAGCCCATGTTAGAGATAAATTTCTTCTCAAGTCAAATCAGATCATTAATTCTAAGCATTTGAGCAAGATGCACAAGTCAGGAGCAGGAACACCATGAACATCTCTGCCCAGCTTTTCATCTCTTGCTAATGCTGATTTGGTATTTTAGAGGAAGATAACACTTTCCCAAGTCACCCTGGAAGTAACAGAGCTGGGAACCATAGGGGAGAAGTTCAGTTAAAACAACAAATATTCCTGAGCCTTCATCTTAACCCTACAACAGAACTGCTTTTGGGGAACCACTTCCACATGTCGCCACACCATAAGTCCTTTTGCAGCCACATAGCTGAGCACACATTTTTGGGGCAAACAAAATGCCTTTAGTTATATAGGCCAAAAATCCATGGTCACAGCACACATCCACCTGCAAACTGAGAAAATGTTGCAGTTGTGTGTTCCCATCATGGGTGACACACCTTTGTGTAAAGGAAGATGTTTGCATTTTGATCACAGCATGGTTAAGTTAAGAAATGCCCCGTGCTGTTCGAGCCTCCCCGGCACAGCTTAAGGCCATGTCCTCTTATCCTGCCACTGGTTGCCTGGGAGAAGAGACTGACCCCAGCTGGCTACACTCTCCTTTCAGGTGGTTGTAGAGAGCAATACGGTCTCCCCGCGCTTCCTCTTCTGCAGGCTAAACAACCCCAGCTTCCTGAGCTGCTCCTCATGGGACTGATAATCCAGACCCTTCACCAGCTTCATTGCCCATCTCTGGACACGCTCCAGGCTGTCAATGTCCTTCCGGAACTGAGGGGCTCACTCTCACAGAGGCCATAGGGAGGCACTGGGTGCAAATAAAGTACAGTTAGGGTACCTCTCCTCCTGAACAGTTGGCAGAAGTGTTTTTATCGCGGAGAGCCGCCCGTCTGCTTTCTCCGCGAGTGACGGCTTAGCGCGACACTCGCTCAACCAGCGAGTGCACCCAGCACCCCGGGATTAACCCGCACCCTCCAGAAGCGACACCGGCGCAAGTTAGCAGGCAGGGAAGCGGGGCGCTGCCAGGTCCCGTGAGGCGGGGCCGGCCGTGCAGGTGCGCCGGGCCGGGCCGCTCCCCGCGGAGGGGGCGGCGGCCGCGCTGCTCCTAACGCGGGCTGACAGGCCGCCGCTCCCGCGCGCTCCCCCCGCGCCGCCCGCGCTGACATCACCGGGCAGGATTTAAATAGCTCCGCAGCCGCTGCATCCCGGATACAGCGCGCCCCATTGGCCGCCGCCGCAGCCAATGGCCGCGCCGCGCCGCTCCGCTCGGCCAATGGCGAGGCCGCGCCCGGCGCGCGCCTCCCCTGTCGCTAAGGGAGGGAAATACAGCGCGGCGCGGCGGGCTGTCAGGTGCGCCGGGATGCGCCGGGAATGGGGAGCGGCCGGGGGGCTGCCGGGCTGGCTGGGTGGGTGGGTGGGTGGGTGGGTTCTCCTGCCTTCACCCCCCTTGTTCTTCATCCCTGCTAGGCGAGCTCCTGTAGCCAGCCGCGTTACTCGGCGCGGGGAGGGAAGGGAAC
The DNA here is from genome assembly GCF_017639235.1 of Corvus kubaryi. Lineage (NCBI taxonomy): Eukaryota > Metazoa > Chordata > Aves > Passeriformes > Corvidae > Corvus > Corvus kubaryi. Next base: position 25,321,006 of record NW_024582091.1, on the reverse strand, counting down.
AGTGCGGAAAGTGACTGTTCTCCGCTTTGTTTTAAGCGCTCCGGCGGCAGCGTTTCCCGGGCGGTGAAATGCAGGACGAGCAGCCGCGCCGTGCTGTTTCCTCCTCGGGGAGAGCTTGAAACGAGAGAGAGCGAGAGGGTAGAGCGATCGGTGGTGACTCGGGGGCTGGCCGGGCTGCTGCTGGGGCTCGGCGGCCGCAGACGGTGGACTTGTGGGAAGAGGACGGGATGAGAAATAAACGCACCTGGCCGGCGGTGTTTAAGGGAGCGGGGGCCGGGTGCCCCTGCTGGCTGCCGGAGCCCCTGGACTCCGGACGCGGACCCGCCGAGCTGCAATGGACGCTGCCCGCCGCTGGCCGCAGAGCGGAGCATCCCCGCCGCCGCCGCCGAGGAGGGAGAGCTGCCCACTCGGAGCCGGCCCGCAGCGCGCCCCTCGCCCAAAGAGGGACCGGGGCTTTCCTCTTCGGCATCGCTCCGGTGAACGCGGGCTGTGCCAGCCGGCCGCCCAGATAGGTTGCGTGGCAGCCACGGCGCGAGCGAATAGGTAAACGCCACTGTGTTAGATGTGCTGTTTGGAGAGGAGAAAAAAAAAATTAAAACATTAAAACATGCGAGGATGCGGTCGTTGGGCCTGGCACAGGGGACTGGGGCTGCACGGGGAGATGGAATAGCCTCCTCTTCCGTGCCTCGCGTGGCGGCGAGATGTAGCCTACCGAAAATGAAGTCCTTACGTAAGGCGGGCTGGCTGGATGGCTGGATACCTGCTGGGTCCTGCATCGCCAGCCGCTGCCCCGCCAGAATTACCTGGGCTTCTCCCTGCCATGCCGCAGCCTGTCACTGCGGGGCCTGTCCTAAAAGCAGACTTCATCCACAGGAGCTCGTACATTTAAGAGCTGCGTAGCATTGTGAAACAAACATAAATCAATTGCATTCCAAACTCCGGAAATTTAACCCATTTCACTTGTTACCAAGCTTACAAGGTTGAGAGGACATTGTATAAATCTACTCTGCTGTCATGCCTTAATAGCATTACGTAAAACATTTCTGCTTGGTTACTGTTTACTGCTTCACACCCTACAAATATTTCTGACTTATTTCTTTCCCGTGTCTACAGCATGTTAATACGTTGCCTGAATATCCTAAAGATGTCGGCCTGCATACTCAAAAAGCAAATGCATGTGTAAGAACTGTAGGCAAAACATAGAACAGGGCTGAGACTTTTTTTTTTCAAATTTGATTTCAGTTTCTGGTTCTCCCTACATTTTAGAGTAGGGTGATAAACTTTCTGCTTTGCTGCTTTTCTTCCCCATTCATCATCAAATTAAGAACACAGCTTAAGTCACAGTTTTGTTGGAGAGTGTTTTTTTATAAAATCAGAAATTCCTATGCAACATTGTAGCATGAATTATTGCAGGAGAAGCTGCGAATTCTTGCTGAAGAGGCCCCGGTAAAACTAAAAATCAAATGAATGCCTAATCTTTCCCTGACACAAACTTCCCAATTTATCAGAAATCTGAGGTGCCTACCTGTCTACATCTCTGTGATGTGATGAAGTTTGTTTCAAGGTTTCTTTCCCTTTGGAAAAGGGGAGCCTCTAAAAAGAAATCGTTCCCCCCGTCCTCCCCCATGTTTCTGTATCCTCCTTCTCCTTACCTGTTATTTCTCTCAGTGAAAGATGAGGACTGTGAAGCCTTGTTTCCCCTTCTGTTGTTGCAGAACTCCTTGGATGCATCGGAAGTAAGCGCCAGGAGCATTTGGTGATCTCTGTGGGAGGAAGGCACAAGCCACCCAGGCCCTGTTCCCTCCATCTTGAGCCTTCTGTGGTGATTTGCAGCAGCAAGGGAAGTATGAAGCACTGAGGGACAGAAGTCAGTTTTTAAACCTGACTTCACTTCAGCATAAATGACCACGCAAGTTTCAGATCAACAGAGGACCAGGGGTAGAATAGCAGAAGTACTTAAGGTGCCTCTTTTAAAAGTTCTCTTTTGCATATCTAAAGATTAGGGAGCTGTTTAGAAAAGATGGTTATACAAGCATTTTTATTTACTGTCCTAACAGAAGATGATGATCCACATTATCTTACATGCATCTTGGATGCATCTGTATCAGCCTACTGATTTCAGGGGAGCTGTATTGATTTAAGTTAGTAAAGAAACCCAGTGGAGTTTTAAATAATTGGAATAATATTCTCCCTCTCTTTCAGTCAGATTTGCCCTTCATGTTACTTGTGTTTCATAATCCTCCTAGCTCTCCATTTCGTCATTACAAGGCCAGCATTTCTACTGTAAAAAAAAAAAAAAAAGAGGCCCACCCCCCCTTCCCCCCCCCCCAAAAAAACGAAGTCTTTTTACAATCTGCTATTTATATCGATGTTTAAATAAATTTAGGGCACAAACTGATCCTGTTTTTTTAATAGGCCTATTTAGTTTCATTTACTTACCCAGGTATTTTTTAGAACCAGAAGCTCTCAGGAAGAGAATGTGTTCGATGCATCAGAACCCTTTAGGGTTTTGATAAAAGACATGATACCATGAGTATCATCTCCACTTCTGTTATTCTTGTTATATAGTAATGACAAGATTGAATCACCATTTTTAGCTATTCTTCAGCAGAACTCATAATCTATCAATGTGTCAGCTCAACAGCAGTTTTTTCTTCACACTAATGTGAACCAGAAGGTCCAGCTATCACTGATTTTGACAATTTTATTTTATCTGAGATTGCATGTATTGCAGAAGTTTGAAGCAGATGAATTATAGGGCCTATTATATTTTCCTAAAGATGTACAAAACTTAGAAAACATCACCTAAAATATTCCGAACTAATTTGTACCAGATAACATTCCTATGCTTGGTGTTTCATAAGCCTTACGCTAGAAGCACTATTAAATATTCGTGTGATAAATTCCAAGAATAAGATCAAATGTGGGTCCCGTAGTTTTTTGAATGCCTCACATTGCCCTCTCTGTTGTTACATAATGCATCATAAAGAAATACGTGCCTTCATTCTCTTTAAATCACTCTGGCATGGATAGTATTAAGCCTTCCTTCAAGTCCTCGTTATGCAAGTCCTTCCTACTGCTAATAGCTGTCAGCTCTGCATGGTTACTTAAAAAACAAGGTAACTGCAGACTTTTTGTGAAGCTCCTTGCATCCCTGGAATTTTCAGTGAGGTAGTTACAGGTGTATTGCTCTCTTTCTCAGCTATAAACTAAATTATTACGAACAAACCGGTTTTCCCCCATTAGAATAAAGTCCTGTTCATTCCAGTACATCAAAAGGTAACCTGTTCTTTTGTTTAGTTGCCTCTATAAGCACATTATGAGTATCTGAATGCACTTCAGTGTCAAAACAGTGGAATAGACCAGAATGCAGTAATATTTTGAACGTCTGTTGGAGAATGCAGGCATGTAACTAAGTACTGAAAAAATACATAGCACAGTAAAAAATCCATGACCAATCTAGCAAAGCTATTAGGTAACAAAAAATCCATATGGGCATTAAGTACTATTATTTAAAGTAAAATCTGTGTTATACAGTATAAGCAGCATTCAAGTGAAATGGATGAGACATCTATATAGAACAGAAAGAATAATTTTTTAAAGCTATGATACGACGTTCTGTATTGCTTTACTTGGAAAATGGAATTTTACTTGTCATTTTGTAAAGGTATAAAATTAACAACAAGCACTTCAGAGAATTAGAAACAGTGCCTGATTCGTGGGGGTTTTTTTCCCCTCTGTAAAACACAGAGATCATTGGTGGCAAAAAATCAGGAAAAACCTGTCTACGTTTTCCAGTATCATGTAGATCTTTTCGAGTACCCTGTCCTTTAAGATGGCCTTGGTTTTAAAGAGACTGAAATAGGAATATCTCAAAATCCATCATACCGACCATACATAAAAAAATTTTGCTCTTCCTTTTTACTTGTAGAATATGCAAGTAGTAACCAGGAAAGGAGGGTTTGTTTCATATTTGGTTAGTAGATCTATTAGTTTAACAATGCTTTATTGCATTCCTACATTTTTTTACCTTTTTGTTGCTTTTGTAAATTTGAGGTACTAGCTTTTATTTCCACTTTCCCACTTCTAATTTTTTTAAAAGGTGCAACTATAATCTGTTCAGATTTTGGTATGGCACATGGAAAAAATATTTTTTTTAATTCCTCTTGCAAGCAGTAGGTTGGTGGGAGGAGGTCTGCACTGTAAAATGGTGTACCTAGGAAATTGTACTTCAGTGGGAGATTAAATAAGAAAGAGCAGGATGGCTGAGACAAGTCATTTGTCACAGATGTTCATGCAGTTCTGGTGTTTAATTTTAAGCTGGATTCATCAAATGTGCTAAGGAGTAATTTCTGTCTGATACAAAGTTCTCATCAAAGGAGACTAAGTGGTTTAAGTTTAAAGCGTGGTTTGAAAATACAAGGAAATGTTACTGGGCTGGTGACAGTTTGATTCGGTAGCCAAAGTGGACACAAGGATGTAAATTGAAGAATGCTATTTTTGGCCTAAAATATATCAGGAAAATACATCATTAATATATTACTGTGGAGCAGTGACTTTACCTACAAGATGGTTTTGTCTATGAAGCACAAAGATTTTACCGCAGGTGTCTGAGTTATGTAGATTATAAAGGGTACCGATACCGTCGGAAAGCAAGCATGAAATGGTGATGTGTGGACCTCAGATATTTGAGCAACATTTACTGACCACTTTTACAGTATTTGGCAAGTTTATAACATAGGTTTAGTATTAGTTTTATTTAGTGAAAATGGAGGAGGTAAGCACTAGTGTAATATTGATTTCGGGTTTTTTAGATAGGCCAATTATCATATTTAGCAAAGTACAATATGAATGAGAAGGCCCAAGACTAAGATTACTTTAAAAGGGAGATTTCTTTAAAAATCAATATTGGACTTATTCTTAGTTTTTATTAGTTGCTCTCTCTTTTAATATGATTTTTTCTTTTGTTAAGTTCCGTCTCTCTTCCTTCAGAAATACTTCAGAAAATGTGTCCCAGCCCCGAAAGGGAGAAATATAATGGCTACAATTAGCTTCCGTTTACTGGAGCAAAATGATTTTTTCCAAACTGAAATACATGCGTTAATTTGCTAGACTTCCAGCTATTTTTATGTATGGTATTTCTGAGAAGGAGATCGTAATGTCCATTTTAATGCAGCTTACTACAGTGTAGCAGCCGTAATCGAGCGTTTTTCTCTCTGATAGTCAGATATATAGAATTGTCAGGCTGTTTGCTTTTAAGTACCTGAACAGTGAATCGAAAAGAAGTATTTTTGATACGATAACTTTGGCTTTCCAGTCTGTGCTTTCTTTTGAGTTTTCTAGGTAAATGCTGCGCAGATTGATTATCAGAAAAATTGAGGCTTACGTAATCGGGACATACATTTTTCTACTGCCTCCCTTCCCCCACTTAGCTTTCATTTTACTATGAAAAATGAAAAACTTTGGAAAGAAAATTACTATGACATACTGGTTATACACATATTTTCATGGAACTGCGCAGCTAAGCTATTTGTATGTATTTTGTAAAAGAAAGCAGCAAGCAAACTATTAAAACCTTGAGACGGCTAAGCTTTAAAATTATAGTAGTCATTAAATACAGCTTTATCTAATATGCTGTACCTAGTTGTGTAGCAATGAGTCTTTTTTCTTTGCATAGGGACTTAGACTACTTCTATGTAGTTTTTATTCAGAGTAAGAAAAATAAGAACGTCGTACCCCATTTTTTTATTCATCGTAAAGCTGATGCTCCTTTGTAAGGGAGTTGGTTTAATACCTGACTTTCAGATCATGAGCAGTGATTGTTGTTGACAAAATATAAGCAAATGAATCAGAACTCTGTCCTGGTAGATAATTACAAATTAAATTAACTAACAAGAATAATATTAAAATTTTATCTAAATATGTTAACATGAGCTCTTACCCATAGGTGGCAGTCATCTTTCACTGTAGCAGGGATGCCAAACTTTTGGTTCGTGGTATTCACGCTTATGCTGAAATAATTTTGATGAGGCATGCATATGGACATAAGAATATACATGTCTGCATTTTGGGAGAGGGGGAAGGAGGTAAAATTAACCATAAAATTAGTTAGTAATTACAAGGAATCTGAATTGCTGTGTATAGGCAATAAGACAAGGAATTATCGTATTCTGGAGAAATACTGGAGGTATTTTTAAAACCACAGAAACACATTTTTTATCGATCCATTGCTGACACTCATCAAAACTAAGTAGTGATAATTCAGAAAGCAGTAGTTAGCCCTACAAATTGAGCAGAAAGGCAAGTATCTTGCCAGCCTTAGTGAACACAACCCCATATCGTGCCCAGTCCTCCAAAGCACATTTCTCTTTCGTCACCCTTTATCTGTAAATTACAGGAGCACGACAGCAATGATGTTGCCCTGGAAATCCTGTCAATAAGGTCCCTTAAATAATGGGCAAATACAGAAAAAGTGCTCTGGGTGAGGGTGTCCTTTCAGTGATGGAGAGCAAGCAAAACCTGCAGGCTGCTGTGCCATCCTCTGTCTCTTTGCAGGGCTGCCATCGACACCCATGGCAGCACTGTGCAAGGGGAGGACGCTGCCTGCCCAAACAGAGATCTGCTCAGTTTTGCCATCAGCTTTTTTAGGGATTTATGTGGTTTATGGGGATTTCCTTTTGCAATACCACTAAGGAGGCACTTGGGTCCACCAAAACTGGAGGGGATAGAAGGACCTAATAAGGCCAGGTCATTTCAGGCTAAAACAAACAGAACTTGTGAAACTGCATGTGTCATAGTGAGATGATAACATTCTTCTGAGAAAAGAAGACCGAAACCTGAAATTCATGAGTAGGTGAAGTCATAGTCCTTTTTTCTATTACAGCTGCACTGGAACTTTTCAGTTAACATTAATCTAATATTGTGTCAAGGTAGGCCACTGTACACATTCAGCGGAGGTCAGGAACTAGCATTTTACAAAACAGAAAATTGGAAAAATAGACAATTATGTGTTGCTGTTACAGTGTTTCACTGTGATGCAAGATTAAGGGCTCAGAATTGAGCAGAATGGTGCAGTATTATTAAAACAGAAGGACTAATTCTCCTTATGCAAGAGTCGCAGCAACACACATCATTGTATAAGCCAAAGCAGGCAGTACGATTTCATAGTCACACAGGGTATTTCCACAGACAGACAACCACGACGTGACTAATTAGATATTTGCATATGCATGGCCCCATTTGCTCCCCAGTTGTAATAATTAGGGGTATTGCACTCCACATTAATTTACACTCTTGTGTAACACTACTGAATATAAGATAGTGGGTGGTGATAAACTGGCCGGTGACAAATGTGTAAATTGGATACGTGTTTTGAAAATCAGAGCTTTCATAGCCAGCTTTGTCCTTGACAGAGTGGGCAGCAGGGCTGGAGAAGACCTGCTCTGCTGTGGGGCCCGATCCTCTCTATCGCAGGCAGCCGTGTGGCACTCTTCAACTTAACATGCAGAGACACTGGACTCCATCTTGAAGCTACCCCTGCCATCACCTTGCCTCTGTTTTTCCATTCCTCTGCATGGTTAAAGATTTCAGATCATGTGTATCTTGACCAGCTGAACCTCTCGTGTTCTGCAAGGTCTTTGACTTCAGTTTAAAGAGCTTTTCTCTCACCCAATATAAAGTCCGTTCCCGTCTGTCCTCCCTTGAGTTAGAACCTGCTTGGCCTCAGTTCAGCCAAACCAGCTGTGCTGTACCTGTCGTAGAGAACGGTGCTTTTCCCTGACCGTTCTTCTAACCCTCCTTTGCACCTCCACTTCCAGTAAATCTCTTTTAATCTGTGGGGTTAGAAGTAAGCACAGTGCTCCAGATGAGATGTTGCCAGAGCCTCTTATGGTGGCATTAATACCTTCCTATGCCTAGAGCTACCTGCTATCGATATCTCAAAAGCCTTGAGGATTGACTGAAACACCCAATTTACCCTTTTTTTATGGATACTGGCAGCAAAACTTCTTCATTCCTAGCTTGTGACCTTGACCTTTGCACTATCGTACTGGTATTGCATGACAAGGGTGTCAAAAGGCTTTTTTATGAAAGGGTGTCATTGCTTTCATCAAAGTCACAGGCTTCCTCTGAATTTCCCAGCATGTCCAGATTTGTTTGGGAATCTCTCCGCTCTGCATGAGTACGGACGTGAGCTGGCACACACACACGACACAGCACAGAGCACTGCAGGTGAGCTAGCTTGGCTCATGAAACAGAGTTGTCTCTAGGATTAGGTTACCTCAGGCACATCCCAGTGTGTTAGCTCAGGTAAGCCTTCCAGAATTTGTACAGCACTTCTGACTCGCTGTCCTGCACTGGCTTCGTTTGACAGCTCTGGGAGCAAGAGACCAAATTCTGAAATATTTTTACAGGATCAACAGAGGAGATGGACTTAGTGTCACATTATATTGTTTCTATTGATCTTATAGGTTAATCTCCAGTTTACAGGTGATGCCCGTGAAATTGAAGGGGAAACAGATGTACAAGACTTGTGTGGTGCTCTTGAATAACATCTGAAAATGAGAACTAATTTTTTTAAAATACAAGAACCTGGAGGATTTTGGTCATTTTATTTGTGGAAGTTAACTAACATTATGACTGTCTCTAATTAAACAAGCAAAAATCTGTTTTCCTTTTTTTTTTTTTTTGCCTTCACTTGGAACTTGCTATATGGCAGTTTTATTGTGACATTTTTATATAGCAATTTTATTTGATATGTTTTACTTCTGTGCCTGCAGGACAGCTAAGAAACTTGACCACTTGGTTTCTCTTTATAATGAAAATACCATACTGAAGAATTTATTCTTAAGTTTGGTATAGGCCAGGGTACTGAGTCAAGCTCATCATGTAAAATGACTCTCATGCCCATTGTTATACAATATTCCAGCCCCATTTTGGGCAGGCACTACCCCAGCTTGTATCCTCAGTTGATCATTCCTAGTTTAAGGTAGTCAGTGACAATAACTAGAAGGACCTGTCTGAGATCATTCTTTAAGGAAGCCCACTATCAACTTTCTTCTAGCTTGAGACTTTCCAAACTACTTTGCAAGCTTTTATTAATACTAAGAGTTAATTTAGCAACTGCTGTCTTCCGCAGTTTATTTTTTTTTCAAGTAGCATACTAACAAATGTTTTCCTGAAATTCAGTCAGATTAGGTCAACTCACTTCCTTGATGTAGATAGTAGGGTTTGGTGGGTTTTTGTAAATGTCTGGCTAGTGTGCCATAACCTATTATTAGGAAAGATTTGTAGTGTTTTTCTTATTTTCTATTTAGCCAATTTTATCCCATGCTTCCTTGCATCCAAATTCTTGATGGGCAGTCCCAATTGTTCCTTCTGTTAAACTCTCATTACTTCTGAAATCTTAGTTGAGGTGACTGCTCTTGTGCTTGGATTCAAGGACCAAGTTTTCCCACGCAGAAATTAAGAAGCCCAGAACAAAACTTAAGTTTTTTGGCCATTTCACCTCCATCTAAAGGAGTCACAGAGAAGCTCACTCACAGAGATAGTAGTGAAACATGGATTTTCTTGGAGTCTTCAGCACATAGCTGAGAAGACCATAGACATAAGAGCCTCTAAATCCTGCAATTTACTCCTCCAGGACTTTCACGCTTCACTTCTAGTCCAGCCCAGGGCTGATCATATCTTGGAGGTTTTATAAAGTCTTAAAAAGCACGTGAACATACCTAAACAACTTGGTCATGGTTGCTACAAGTTAAAAAGCATCCTTTAAAAACCTGAAATTATACCCAAATGAAGAAATCAGAAAAGAACATTCATCTGGCCTGTTACATATATAACCCCCCTATTAACTGTATCAAAAAAGTACTTTGAAGAAAACCAGCATGACAGGGGAAGAAGCAGGCAGCCCTTGCAAAGGGAGGGGATGCCTCACAAATCCCTGTCTATGGGGTGGGGAGATCTGGTCGACACGCTTAAAAGGAATTAAAGAAAGACATTTGACACCTTTTGGCAGAGGCTCTCAAAAACGTTAAGCAGCATGGGCAAAGAGGCAGCTTCTCACGTGGACAATGAGCACGTGAAAGAGAGGAAGCAAAGGTCAGAAACAAATGGTCACTTTTTGTGGTGATGGGAGTTGAGTAGCAGAGCCCCTCCACCAGCATGTTCAGAAATGTTGTGTGAAGGAGCAAGAAAAGTTGCAGAGATTAATGTGAGCATGAAGGAAGGATGAGGGAAGAGGCCATGAAGCTGAGTGACTGAGCAAGAAAACAGCAGATGAGCTTTGCTGTGGATAAATGCCCTGTGAGACACAGAGGGTCTTGGCTGGCTCCGACCCCTCCAGAGCAGCATCATGGGGCTCTAATAAATGCTGCCACAAAAACATCAATGCACAGCTTGGCAGTGGTTCAAAAAGCAAGCAAAATGTTAGGAATTGCACAGAAAGGGACAGGGAACAAAGTTCTTAAAAAAAATAAAATCTCCTTATTATGGTGCTGCGTGAAACTCTTCTACCACTTTCCAAGTGTTGCACATGTTTCTTTGGTCTGTCTGCCTTTAGCGTAAAGGCATGGCAACGCGTGTGTTTAAAAAACATTGCAAAATCAAAGCTAGGAAGCCAATATCAGACAAACAAAACCCACTGCACTAAAGGAAAACAACAGTTTGCTTCGCAGGCTTCTCCCCCACCTTCAGAAAAGCCAGATGGAAAAGTATCCAACATAAGAGGAGATAGCTATGGCACTACTGGAATGCTAAGGGGTGATGAGAGTAAGTATGTAGAATAGTCTGGTCATAGTTTGACCCTCATTTGCACCTTTCTTCCCCTCTTCTATCCTCACAGATCAAATCTACTAATAATGGTAAAGCAGTTGTTCAATGTCATGCTAAAAATCATTGATAAGCAAGAGAGAGCACTGGATCCATTAACCTGTAGTTGGACAGGAAGGGCATAGTTTTTTGGAGGGCTTTTGTTCTCAGTCTTCAACAGCCTTCCCTGTCACTGCTGCTGAGGGACATGAGGAAAACTGTAGGTGAGGAGAAGCAGGGTTGGATGCACTTGGCAGCTCCTCCACAAGGTATGGAGGGTGATTGCAGGAACTGGTGTTAAGCCAAGGGTTCTGCCATATGCATGATGGATAGTAACATTTTTCACTGCTGTAAGGCAGCAGCAAATATTTTTAAGTGTGGTGATCAATTTTGTTGTCTACCATCTAATTGAACATCAGTAAATATGTTATTAAGATAGTGTGCTTGACAGTGTGCTCTTTTGCAATCAAGGCCAAGATGTAGCCAGATACTCAATCTCTTGAGACACATTTCTAATGAATTTTTACAGTGCCCAGAGGTAAGGTCCCTGGTCTGAAGTGGGACACCTGGATGCTAAAAGCAAATTATAATTAATAATATATTGTTTATGATGTCAGAGTGTCATCTAAAGACAGTGGTAAAACCTTGTATAGGCTACTGCTGGAATCCTATTAATAAAATTGCTTACTTTAAATCACTCCCAGGGCGTAAGATAGGATGTGCCTTTGTTGACAGTACTTTTTCTTGAATATTTATATTTATGGTCTATCAAGGAACCACCCAGTACTGAGAGAAGCAGTATTTTGAAATAACTCCATTGTATTGCAATGTCTTTGTTATCATTCTGTCCTGTGAAGATATGGATAAACTTCCTTTCTGCTTACCAGAAATATGGCAGAAGGTTGAGGCTCTGTACCCACTGCAAAATGCAGGTAGGGAGGAAAGCTATACCTTCTTAAGATAAGTATATACTGTCTCCTTGATTACTCAGTCTACTATGAGTAATCAGTCCTCATTTCTACAATGGCAACTTTTTGATCTTCTTTTTTCTGCTGCACTGGAGAAACATTTTAACTCCAGTTTTTTGGAATAAAATTTATAAATTTTACTCAAAAAGTGTGCTGAATTCTACCATATACGAAATTAAATCATTGCAGTGATTGCTGCAGAAATGGATTCTAGTTCTGATTTAAATTCACATTTCTAGTCAACATAATTTTACTGCAAGAGGATTTTGTTTTCCTTTTACCCCTAGGTTTTCTTATTATTTTTGAACCATTGAGAGAGGAAGGATAGAATCCTAGATCCATTGCAGTGCTGGAAAATATGCAGAGAACTACACTGAAATGAGAGCTCAAGGTGTTCAGAGCTCAAACAAAAGCAATTTGGGTACTGTAGTTGGTTTTGAGCAGTCTTCTCAACATTTTAGTTCCAAAAACTACAGAACCAATTAAAAAAAAAAAAAAATCAATTTATCACCTTGTGCAGTAGCCACAAATGATTTCAGTAATAGTAATAATAAAGACTGAACCATGAATTTTAGTGGTCTGCTTTTTTTTTTTTTCAATTATATACTTTTTTACCGTTGTTAGTTGACTCTTACATGTGTGAAAGTATATGTTTGTTTTAGTTTGGGATGCACTGTGGTATTGCTTCTGAAAAAAAATAGGTGCAACAGTTTTGCAGGCAATTATCTAATATTTCACAATCTCGAAACAGCTCCTGGATGGCAGACCTGAATTAGAAGACATAAAAATTGCCTTCATTAAGGTATTTATCAGAAAGACTGAAGTAACATATGATGGAATAATTTTTAGCAAATCCTTATTACCAGATATGAAGTAAATTTTCCATTAATTAATTAGTACAGTCTTTGGACATTCATCCTTGATCTATAGATTATAGATTTTTAGGAGACAGCACAATGTGAAACCTTTATTGTTGTAATCACATGGCAAAAAATAAAAGGCAATAACACGGCAGAGAAACCCCACAGATGTAGTCAAGGTGGTAACAGGACAAGTTCTATCTGAGCTGGGAACACCCAGAAGAGCACATCTTCTGTGCCATAAGTGCAGGCAGAGGTCAAATGCATAAAAGCAGTTGCTGAACTAAAGCACACGGACCTCCTAAAAAAATGGGGTGATCACCTATCATAGAATCATAGAATGGGTCAGGGTGAAAAGGACCTTAGATAGTATCTAGTTCCAGCCTCCCTAGCTTCCAGGCTATGCCACCATCCTTCCCAGAAGGCTCTCTCAGAAGTTGTCCACTGTCACCAAGCAAGCCAGCAGCAGAGCAGGACTCTTGTCCCCCCAGCCCTGTCCCACCAGCCAGGAGCAGATTGAGTGCCTGGTGCTTTTGCCCAGGTGAGGGTGGGTGAGCACAATACAACTTCAAACTGAGCAGTGCAAGCTGTAAGAAAAGCACTTGTGATGTCCCTGTTCTGTCACCCTAATGAAACTCGCAACTGCAAAATCTGGAGGCCTGATTTGAACCTTTTTAACCCTGGGGCATGGCCATAGAGATAAAAGCACAGAGTGGCAGAGTATAGTAATCTTCAGGATGTGTGGCATCATTATATTCAGACGCTGTGTAAGTCTGATACAATAGCTCCTACTGCATCTTATTTGAACTTGAACTATACCTTATTTAGGGCAGAGAAACATTTTCGAAATTGCCTGGACATCATAGAATTTTTTAAAGGTATAATTTTCAGCTTTTCCATTGATCTTTTTTTTTTCAAGTCTCTAGTCCACTTTCATCTATTTGACTGCATCATAGGGATAGCTGTATTTGCCTGCTAGCGTGAAATGCTGGAGGGTCCTTCAATTTTTGTAGTTTCAGATTGTGGTTTATCTTGCCAAAAAATCTGGGTATGGGGATGAATACAAATGTATCTTGTTCATCATATTTGCCTTCTGCTCAGAGATACAAGGAAGCTTTCACTGGATGCAGAACATACTGTATTAATTTCTTAGATTTGGTTTTGCATGTGGTACAAGTATTTGTTTTGCTGGATTCTCAAAACTTCTGGAGAAAAGAAAAGCAATGTTTCCATGTAAATGTCTTTCCAGAAAACAAGCAAACAAACTGAAGAGCCAAGATCTCCATCGCGGCGCCGCTCAGCTGACCTCAGCCACTTTGCACGAGGAGGGAGCGTAGCCTGTATCTGCTGTAGCTGTATCACTGCAGATGAAAAGCAAAGGCAGTATTTCCTCCTACCAGGGTTTTGTCAGAAAGGGAGGTCTGCTTTCTGTACACACACTAGCAGTGCCTGAGGGATGGGGCAAGTTTTATTTCCTGGTGACATGTATGAAACGCCCTTTAAGTGCAAGAAAATCGGGTAAGTTTGGAAGAAAAAAGACTAAGAGTAAAGCAGGGAGTATTAACTACAAATGAAGGGGATGGTCCTTAAGAGGATCATTTTCTGCTCTTAAATCTGGTGTCCGTATTAAAATTTCTCCCAGCAGCATGTGCATGACTGATACTTATTCAGCTGATAGCGCAAAGCAACAGTGACCCTGGCACCAATGCCGAGGCAATATTTACAAAAGGATGAACTATTTTCGAACAATGTCTTCAATGTACTAAGCACAAACAAGCTTTTCTTCAGCATCAGGCATGCATGTTGTCTCGTTCCAACGATTTTGTTCATGTACAAATGTATTCATTGTGGACAATGCAAGGAAAATGTCATTCTCCATTTATATCCCAGTTTCCCTTTGTCCTCTTTACAGTATCTTGGGGCAGTGATGCAGAGCAGAGTCTTGTTCTAAACTCCTGCTATTTTCCTCTCCATCTTCTTCCGAAGCGCTCACAGAAGCAGAGCCTCAGTGAGTTAAAAGGCTCCCTACAGCAGATTTTTTTTTTTCTTTTGAGACACAAAAATCGGTCTCTCTCCCTCCACTTCCCAGCAGAGAAGATCTAAGTCCTGCCTCTTGCTGCATCACTCAGAGCGCATAATGGTCTTGGCAGCAGAGGATGTGGTGGTAGCAGCGTTTTGAGCCATGTAAGTGGGTGCACCTGGCACAGCAGTGTGAATAAGCAATGTTAAGGCAATTCTCTCCCAGCAATATATGAAACCATCCACTTCATGAACAGCCTCTCTGTGATAAAGGCTGCCTTTCTGTTGACTTGGATAAGTTCCCCAGTATGATCAAAACAGAATAATGGAGGACTTTGAAAGAAGGGCCCTTGTACAGAAAATAATTAATCTTGCAGCAGAGGGGCAGGGAGAAAGATTTAGTGACACTTGAAAACAAAAAACAAATCCCCAAGTCCTAGGACTAGACTAAAAAGCACAAGTGCAGGCTCACACTGTGTTTTCATTGTAGAACAAATCGTCTGTCCTGAAAGCATCATTCTTGGGCAGGTTGGACACCATTTCAGGTAGGAATTGGGAACATTATTTTAAAGGGCATTTCAGGGAAATTCTATTTTGCCTTTCAAGCATCATCTGATTTTCTTCAAGGTGGAAATGTCCCCTGCTCTCAACTGCGGCATTCCACTCTGGTAAGCTTCACTTTATTGGTAAAATGATATGCATTGTCTTAGTACTATAATCACATCTTTACAAAAAGTCAAGTGATAAAACTCCTTACTTCTACAATGAAAATAATTTAAATTGAAAGCTCAACATCAAATAGAGTTTGCCTTTAATAGATTCCTGCACTCTTTCCAACTATGTGTATACAAAGAAAATAGTCATGCATGCCTCAGATGCAACAGTGAAAGGAATATAATACATTCCACATGTTCTGAGAAATTGAAAAACTTGAATTTCTGAAGGAAGAATGTGTTGCTGTTTTCCATTGTGAGACTCCTGAGGCCTGTGCACTCACTTGAATGGATCTCCCAGAAAAGAACATCCATGATACACAGGATTCACACCCAATTCACTATCAAGCATCAAAACATTCACTGATTATTACAGATTTTGTAAAAAAGTCACTCTTTTCTTTCCCCAGATAAAATATCTCAATCAGGTTGAAGCAATTTTGTTCTCAATTTTGTTGAAAGAAGAGTTTGAAACTTAATGAATATTACCAAATGAAAAAATTTTAACCACATAATGCATTTTAGATAAAGGGTATATATAACACCAAATAAATGAACTCTTCTTGTAATTCATACTTCTAATAATGCATGATTTCATATACTTTAGCACATAAAAGATTAGATAGCTTGAAAATTAGAGCAGTCAAACTTTTAGAACAGTGTGAGATGAAGATAAGGAGTATTCAGTCACTGAAAACATCTTTCCTTCAACACCATCTAAATCATCCTTAAGGAATTTTAAAATTATAATTGAGCAATTCATAACTACTGGAGAAAAATAACTTCTATTGGCTGGAAAACATTTCAAGATCTTTCAACTTTAGGGTATAGAGATAAACTGCCATGTGAAGGCTTGCCTTACCACTCCCATGAATTGAAGTTTGACAAAGGTTGGTAATTCTGACATTTGAAGAGATGATTAAGCCCCCTAAATGATTGAAAGCTAAGCATAACCCTCAAGATTAAATGAAGATTAAATGATCATCTATTATGGATATATGCAATATATATGATTTCAACAGTTAGCTGGCAGCAATCATTCATTCTCATTTTTCATTAAATTTTTAGAAAGTAGCATCTCCCAGAGTTAATACTGGCATCTGCAACTAAGGATAGTATTGAAATTCAAATAATTTGGTTGTAATCTATCTTATTGTTTTATTTTTTTCAAAAAAATTCTGTCACTGCTGTATTACCATATTGAAATCACTCAGACAAATAACTGATCAGACTCTGTTCAAATAATGAAAACTTTTGGAAGTGTTTTAATATGATGGGAGTCTTTAATGAGCAGCAGGAAAAATATGCTCTCTTCAGTAAAGTTTTTAAAACTGTTTTGTCAGTACGCAATACATGTCAATGCAGAAGACCTTTTCTGCTAAAACTTAATTTTATCTAAGGTCAAGCCTTGGAAAGTGCTACTTACCAGGTTCTTTTAATCAGGTGATGTATAATGAACGACTGCAGCTAACAGTATTTTACGCTTTCGTTGGTACTGCAGAAACTGGTATTACTGCTTTTTGTAATTTCACATTTCTTAGCAACAAAAAGTTTAACTTCTGTTGTTGGAAGCTATGCTAGGATTATTTTATTATTTTCACAGTCTGCTCAATTTGCCTGCTCTTACATCTGACAATCCACCATAAGCAATTGAGAAATATTTTCTCCACAAGCTACATTAAGCCTCATAACAATTATTGCTATCTTGCCTGATCCACTCAGAACCATTCTCCACTTAATCCAAAAACCTAAAGCTCTCTCTTTTCAGGCAGCATATCCTGCCTCATGGAAGGCATGTTACCACAATAGTCATGGTCAGAATCTGGGTACAGATGCAATGTGAGTTATTAAAGTTATATAGGCTCAATATTAGGTAATAATTCCTCTGGTTATTCCGCTTCAGTGCTGGGTCCCACCCCTGGACACTGTGCTTGACCTACAGAGCTACAGTAAAACCATGTGGTCACCATTTTTTGAGACAAAAATTTGCATATGAGATGACAGTAACAGCAGTTCTTCCAGTGTCACCACATCTAGTCTGGGCACATACTGAAAATGGATCTTTTTACATTCAGTGGTAGTTGAGTTTAGCAAAGGAATTTAGGATTCATTGGGTTTAAAGGTACAATATGAACTTAAAGCCTGAAATGAGACGAGGGTTTGGGAAATAAGAGAGACTTCTGCAGAGACATATGATGTTCAGCATCGGAGAAATCCTTTTGAGAGGGTGAATACTTAGCACTTTTCATAGTAGTTGTGAGAGCTTTGTTTTGCTCTGAACAGATTCAGTAATTTTCAGGCTGTGGTGTCAGTTCAGTGTTTGAGCCACTGCCTTGAACCTGGAGCCATCCCTGTTATTTCTATTTGGAGCATAGTGCATCTCCAGGTAACACAAATACCCAACACTTGGGAGACTCATTTGACACATCCACCCTGCACTGGCTGTGGGCTACAGGGACCTTTCCAGTCCTGTGAAGGGCACAGGAGTCCTCCTGACCCAGGTGGAAGCAGGCAGCCAGCATGGCAAGCCCAGCCTTGCATTCAGCCACCATATTCCCCTGCTGTCCCTGCCCAGTGCAGTTAAATAAATGGATGCTCTTTATTTCCTGGCCTTCATTGAATTGGAGACACATCCTGCAGTTGGCTGTTATTTGTATTTCCTTCAGCACCTGTAGTCTGTGGTATGCACTTGCCCACTGTGATGTGAGTGTATAAAAACTGGACATTATGGGAAACTTGAGCTCTTGGACGGGTGACATTTTTGATGCTGTGGAACAGTTGCAAACTCCCATAATACAAACTAAGTGGTTGTTTTCACTTAGGCAATGAAGTGCAAACATTTGTTATTTATTTCATAATCCAACTTGTATTTTATACTTCAAAGTCAGATAACCACAATGATTTTGCCAGAAAGAAACCTACTTTCTGAGCTGGCTGGCTCTACAGATGAATGCCACACAGCTGAATTCTCCATTCATAAACTGAAGGTTTTCTTCTGCAGCTGTAAGCACCAGAAGTGTTGTTTGAGATCTGTGGGAGAGGCTACATGACCCCAAGCAGGATCCATAGCTCAGTAGCCAAGAAGCTGGCAAGTTCCTGGCCAAGCTGTCTTTGCATGGGAGTTGCCTGCACACCTCAGTCCCACCGCTCAACAAGCACTACATCTGCTTGGGTTTTATCACCCTGACACACATTCACAGACCTGGGCCAAACATTTCTTAGACACAGGGGGGATTGAGAGATGGGACTAGACAGACCTCAGTCCTTCAACCATTTGGGAGCATGTTCATGGGGTTGAACAGAAACGTTGCTCGCTACTTCTAGTCTAGCAGAAGTTGAACAGCATCACTGACCACCTGCTCAAGTCCTCAGGTGAGCAGTCCCACTCTCTCCAGGCAAAATGTTTGAAGAAGGTGCTGGATGAATTTAAAGTTTTATTTACACCCAAGAAGCTAATAAAAAGGAGCGGAGTTTAGTTTTCATTTCAGTTTTGAGTGGAATTTGAAAGACATAACATTTAAGCAGTAATAAACAAATGGCTGAAAGGGAGAATAAAATGCTGGTACAAACTTTGGAAGCCGGTAGTTTTCAGAAATTTGGCAACCATCTCCAATGTTTCCATCTAATATGGGTCAAATGTCCTCATCCTGATCCTTTTTTTTTTTTTCCTTGTAGCAAGATGATTTGTTCATTAAATTACTATTTATTTCAATGTATTCCTGGGAAATAAAGCCTCTAGTCTGTAACAGTGACAGGTCACTGAAAGGTGGCTTTCATGTACTCAAGCACTTCACACCTTCTAGGTCAGGCACCCTTGATGTGTGTCCTTGTGCAAAAGCTCCTGTAGGATGTTTTACTTCACTCCTTAGACAGTGGCATTAAATTTGACAGCAAAATTGTTTCCACCCTCTTTATATCAGTAACTACATAAAGGTAAGTTAGAGCACATGGTTTTAATTTAGCCTTTAGTGGTTTTATTTGGCACGGGAAAAAAACTGTTGAGCACTAACCTTGAATTAGAAGCTGACCTCCAAATTAGTCAGCCTTTTTCTTGTAAATGCATTTTGTAGAGTATAAACATGAACCATCTATTTACATAACGTTAGTGACAGCCAAATGATTTCTTAGGAGCATTAATGCTGGAAATCCCAAACACTCCTTCCTTGCTGGAGAATGGTTTATAACTCCTGAGAATAATCTCTCCAGTAAGTAACTGAAAACAGAAAAGGCTGATCTTTTTTCAACCAAATTTAGGATTTCTCTGGTATTTCACTAAGAAACCCCAGATAATTATTATAAGCTGCTGTTAAATGAAATGCAGGTCACCTCCCAGGGTGCATGTGGAAAGCTCTGACAGTGCTGGTGGTGGTGCAGCCTGTTCCTGTACTACAGTGGCTTTACAGGAGACGCCAAGAAAAAGCAAAGAACAGCCCGAATCCAGCTTGGCCCTGGGAGCCCTGGTGCAGAGTACCAGTGATGGCCCTGAGGGATGTCGGAGGACAGCAACCCCGTGGTATGCCTAAGTTTTTCCACCTGTCCTGTTCCTGGTCTGCTGGGAAGCCAAGGGCAGCGAGGAGCAAGGAATTTCAGACCTCCTGAAGATGAGATCCTATTTCAACCCAAGGGAGCCTCCAGCAGGTCTGCAGCCCCCCTCTGCTTCCCCAGCTGGAGCAGCACAAGAAGGCAGCCTAGCAAACTGATGGGTCCTGCACCTGTGCTGCTGCCTCTGACATGTATGCAAGCACTGCTTCCTAACGGAGCTCGTAGCAATGTCTTAGAGATTTTAGGTTTTTTCTCACATCCAGGTAAAATGAAAACCATGAAATGCCACCAGGTTTTGAAGTTCCTGTGTTTCTTTGAGTGTGAGCTTTACTGGTTTTAAGAACAAAATTTTACAAAATGGACATATTAACAATGATGAAAAACAAATCTGAAAAAGATTGAAATAATTTGTGTGAAATATTCTTCAGGCCATGGGGGCATTTAAAAGGTTTTCAGAAGCAGAAAAGTAACTTGGCTCATTTTAGTTTATTTTTGCCCACTTTAAAGAGACAGTATTTTGTGGGTGTCATAGTTTTTCTCTTTATTGTTTAATATACAGCAGAATATCCTTTCTTTTTTTTTGAAACTGTATTTTCAGCAGGTGTTATTTTTATTTTTAGTATTACTAATGCAATAAGAGTACATACAGTAGCATAGCACTTCTAGATGGCTCCACATTTGTTGGCATGCCCTGCCATAATATGCCATAATAAGTCTCTAAATTAAGATGGTCTTTTTCATGCTTTCAGCAACAGCAGCAAGGTACTCTGCTCTTTGCTGTGTGTTGTTATTATTAGCTCTCTCATGATCGAATTCCAGCCTCGGGCACTGGTTGTGTGATGGGGCCGAGCTCTGATGGCAGGTTTCAGCCCATGTTTTGTCTGACTGTGTTTGCCCTACCTAATTCATGATAAGGGAACACAAAGACTGGGCTGAACAGAAGGGAAGTGCACAGCCATTTTAGGTATCCTCAAATTACTGCTTATGACTTGTCTCCGAACTCGAGTAAAGTGGACTCTGTTTAACATAACACGTGGGAAGGGTTTCACTCCAGGCAGAGGTTTATCAGTCCCAGCAACCTCTCTAGTAAGTGGGAATAAGAAAGGAAGCATCTGAAAGCTTCTCAGATAACCAGCAGCAGACCACTTTACCCTGCCCAGCACTGTTTTTTGCTCACTGGCATCCTCCATGGGGGTGCCACTGGGCCAGTTGGGCTTGGCATTTGGGAGCCAGGCTGCAAGGGGCACAGACAGTGTTTCTTTGTCTGTCAGTGTTGTGAAACAGTTCAGAGTGACCCTGCTGCCCTCTTGTGCAGCGTAGAGCCTTTCCCAAAGGTTTGGCAGAAATACTGTCACTCACTGCCAATGAAATAAGGCAAATACCTTCCTCTCCCTCTACATCCTGCAGGTGTAGTTTGTCCTTTCTCAGGCCTCCTTCCTTTGGTGGCCTGCAGTGTGCAGCAGAGTGAGTGAATAGACCAGCTCCCTCCAGGACTGAGGGGTGACATGCATTCATTATGCTCATTTAATAGAGTCATAGAACCACAGAATGGTTTGGGTTGGAAGGGACCTTAAAGATCATTTAGTTCCAGCTCCTCTGCTGTGGGCAGGGGCATCTTCCACTAGACCAAATTGCTCCCAGCCCCCTCCAATCTGTCCTTGAACACTTTGAGGAATGGGGCATCCACAGCTTCTCTGGGCAACATGTTCCAATGTCTCACTACCCTCACAATAAGAATTTCTTCCTAATATCTAGCCTAAATTTATTCTTTTCAGTTAAAAGTCATTCCCCCTTATCTTGTCACTACACGGTCTTGTAAAAAGTCTCTCTCCATCTTTCCTGTAGGCTCCTTTCAGGTACTGCAAGGTCACAATTAGGCCATCCCAAAGCCTTCTCTTTTCCAGGCTGAACAATCCCAATTCTTTTAGCCTTTCCTCATAGGAGAGGTGCTCCATCCCTCTAATCACCTTGGTGGTCCTCCTCTGGACTCTCTCTAGCAGGTTGATATCCTTCCAGTTGATATTCATTTTGCTCATTTTACTTGTTGTGTTCAGACATGAACGCAGTGTCCCTTCAAAAGTGGAAGAAGCAGTTCCTCCATCTCATTTTACAGTGACTTTAGGGAATATAGCACTGTGTGGCTGAGGCATGTGTCCTGCTAAGGCAGGCGGATATTTCTCATCTTCAATAAAGCCTGTAGGAGTTCCCTGTCTGCCTTCTGAACGGCCTGGTTCTGAGATTGGACACACCTGGGAAATGAAGTATTGCTGCCTTTTTCTCTTTAGCAGGTCAATCTTGAGCTACACCGGGAGTTTCGCTGGCTGCAGGCTCCTCTTCTGCTGAAAGAGCACCTTGTCCAAACAAAAAGGATTGAATGAAAATTTTAGTGTGATTAAAACATGGTTCTCATGGGAAAAGCCTTTGTCTGGCCAATCAAGGACATTTCTGTTCCAGAATAAATTAGAGATCATGGAAAAAAAGAAAAACTTTTCTAGGTAGTTACTGATATAAATAAACAGCAGGAAAAATTCTTGTCCTTTGCCTGGCTTGCTTTGTGTCCAAAATTGAAGTGTTCTGCTTGCTCTGCTTTCCAGTAAAATCTCTTGAACTAGCTATTTTCCTATGTAGGAGGGAAAAAAGAAGTGTTGGCAAGAAATGTCTCAGTCTTTCTCATCAGCACCATCATTAATTGAGCATTTTTGGTAGTGGATCAGTTCTTCTAAGCTAAGAAAATGAGGTATCTTTATTGTGGCCCACATGGCAAGCAGGAGCATGGCACAGTGGGGCTCAGGTGAGCTGGAATATCTGCTGCCATGTTTCTCTCTGTGGCTTTGGAGGGCAGTAGTTCCTCCCAAGGATCCCAGAGCCAGGCCATGGCTGCCACTAGGCTGTCCTTTGCTTTTCTGTTGCTCCTTCAGGTTACAAAGCTTTGAATTTTCTTCCAGCTCTGTGGTGGGCGACATGGATGGCAACTTATTTATGCTCCTGTTGTCTCTAGAAACCTCCAATTGGGTTCCTCCTGGCATAGTTTAACACGCCTACTGCCTGCCAAATATTTTTTTTAATCCTAAAAGCCTTTCTGTTGCTAGGTTGAAATTTTTTCTGCCTTTCAGATATAAAGTGACTAATGGGATACATTTCATAATACATCAGCAAGCATAATACTTGTTATTATCATATTTTAGTGCCCTTTAAAAATTACCAACCTGTACTGGGAGGATGGGGTAGTATGTAAATTGTACATCATAAAGACAGTAGGGCAAATTCTTTGTTCTTTGATAATCACATTTTATAATTAGGGATTAGGGAGATGAAGTTAAAAAGTATTGGTGTGGGGGTTTTTAACCAATGTTTTTCAGGGGATGAACAAATGTCCAACAGTAAACATTAGGTGTTATGTGGAATTTAGATGCTGTAAACCTCATCCTGCTCTGGTACAAATCTCGCTCAGGTTTCAATGTTCACAGGCTGGGAACACAACTTCTCCTATCCTGTTTGGATAGCTGCTGTTTTTTCTCCTGCTGATGCTTACTCCTCTGATTCTCTATTTGTAGACAAGACAGAACCTCAACCCATTGGAGAGGAAATGAATGAAGAAGTCCATGTGGACCAACAGGAGTAGTAGGCACTGACACTGAATGACATCTTGGGATAGCATTGAATGTACATTCAAAAGAAAAGTGATGAGGCCATTTAATCAATAAATGTAATTGCAATTTTTGTCCTTTAATCTTTTGATAACAACTCTTTGTGCCTGAGACACAGAACCAGTCACTCTAGGTCACTCTTGGTCACAGGTGGGATAGTTCTAGCTCCTGAAAACCCACAGGAGCCATGCTAAAAGAAACAGACTTGGAAGATTGATCCGTGGCTTAAAAAAACAAACTATTTCCACTTATACAGGCTCATGGATTCTGGAATAAATAAGACTTGTGTCCTTCTCGACTCCTCTGGGGACTGTGTACGTGGAATGGTGCATTCCCTAAGTTACGGCAAAATGGAGAGCCCAGCTCTGTACCAGGGAGCCCACCTCGACCTGCTCTGCCACAGACCTCCCCTTTTTGTATCCTTAAATGTTCCATCGATTGATAATTTCAAGTGAGAAACTCGCATTCCGGAGATGTCTCCGTGCAAGTACATTTAAAACACCAGGCAATTTAAGTTCGCTACAGTGCAATGGTTTGGGGCAATAAAGACGAAAGGTTTTTGTTAGTATATTGAAGTTGTTACAGAATAAAGCTTGGTTATAACACAATCCGAGATGTCTTGCGGGTTCTGTTATGCCTTCTTACACAGTAAGTGAATTAGCAAAACGGCCTGTGAAGATTCCTCTTGAGCATTTCTTCACTCTTCTTAAAGTGATACCAAGAGGTCTCCTTGCAATTTTTAATTATTTTCTAGCCCTCCAGTTGAAGGTAACAGATTTATTTATTGTAACTGATAATAATGAAAAGATATATGAACTCTGAGCCTAGTTTTGATTTTTTAAAAAAAGTGTTCCGATCTGGAAGAAGTCTAGATTCAAATAAGTCTATAAAAATTATGCTAGAAATTGTGAAGTTAAAAAAATTTATTTCAGCAACATAAATCATTTGGGTTGGAAGGGACCTCTGGAGC
Source organism: Corvus kubaryi (assembly GCF_017639235.1). Classification (NCBI taxonomy): domain Eukaryota; kingdom Metazoa; phylum Chordata; class Aves; order Passeriformes; family Corvidae; genus Corvus; species Corvus kubaryi. The sequence continues at coordinate 25,296,481 of NW_024582091.1, read as the reverse complement.
TCTCTGATGGTACAACCCCCTGCTCATAACTGGACCAGCTTTTACACTAGCTCAGGCTCCATGGTGCCTTGTTCAACTGAGCTTGAATATAACTGAGTTGGGGGGTTTTATGCATTCTCTTACTCTAATAACTTGCAAAATTAGAATTCACTCTTAATGTCTGAAACAAGGATTGCCTGACAGTGTAGGAATTTTGCTTCCAATAGCAAAATTTTGTTTGCCTTTGGAATTCCTTGACACATCTCAATAGCAAAGAGAAATTTAAAAAATCACCATTTATAATCCTGTAGAAATAAAAGCATAGAAAAAGTCAAATCTCATTATTTTTAAGGCAAAATTGAAGTTATGATGACATTCTTAGCTGTGAAAATTCATACATTTCTAAGTATGAATTTAGATACATGGAAAAGCTTCTATGCAAAGTCATTGGGAAAAAAACCTCAAAAAAAAATCCCTAAAATATATTAAATTTATTGTGTACTTTCACAGGTTTTTAATTTACAATCTCACATGTGTGTGGCAAAACTGAGTGCTATTCAGTGGACTCGTTCTGATGACTCAAATCTGCTTTAGGAAGAGGACTACACAAAAGAAAGGTTACTTTTTTCTCTGTTTTTAAAAATTTTGTCAAACTTTTATAAAAAAAAGTGTTGTTGAAATTTTGAGGGTTTTTATAAGATACCAACTATGTCAGACCTCTCTTCAATGCTGTTTAAAACAAAAGCATCTGAATTAGATTTTCCAGCCTTTTTGTTTGTTTTTATTCAAGTTCTGCAACTGTTAATGTAAGTATTTTTTCTCTTCTAACTAAAATATTTTCGTTTTAGCTGAATGTCCTACTTCATCTCCAACACTCCAACGCCATCTGAATGAAAGGATATTTTATCAGGCAGCTTGCACATTCTGGTCAAGGACACAGAAGCCTTATCCAATGCTCTGGTCTTACAACTGTCACTCACGTTATTCCTTATGCTTTCCTTCCTACCCTTGTCTGTTATAACTCCCATCTTTCATGACACAGGAAATGTAAAGTAAATACTGCAAGGGAGATTCTTCATTTTTGTCTGTACCAGGTTGTCTTGCCCACACACATTTGGAAGGATGAATAAGTGAAAAATGTTTCAACTGTCCAGGCTTCCCATCACATATAGTAATGCCATTGCATTTATAGTATTGCCAAAAAGACATCTAACTTGTGTTTAACTTCTGAAAACCGAAATGTTGCAGCTTAAACCACCTTTCACAACATTTCTATATAATTCACTTCTTAGAAACCCATCCTCCACAAAAAACACAGAGGAGTAAGTAGGTCTTGAACTGAAGACCTGTCCAAAACATTTTCAAGGCTAGAAAGAGAGAAGCGAGGCATGGGATCAGGGCCATCTCATGTGAGAGCTGAAGCTCAGTGCTGGACCAAATCCATGACAGCTACAAGTTGTCCCAGCTCCACTAGCTGTTTAAGCACGGCAGTTTCCACAGAGTGAGAGTGCTGGTCATCAGCGCTCTGGTTTGGGGGCTGCTAAGTCTACGTGCCCACCTCCTGTTGTTTCTGCCACCTGTTTTGGCAGAAACAACTAAATAAGTTTTGTGTGTGTGCCTGTGTGTATTGCATAATTCACGATCCAGACTGAATCCAAAATATTTGGATGGCAGCCCGCCCCACATTTGCTTGGTGGAGCTGGAGATGCATGCCAAGAGCAGCACCAACAGCTGGCGGCCCAGGATGCTCCGACCCCTGGGCTGGAGACACAATCCAGAGACTGTGCAAGTAAAAAGGGTCCTGTTTTTTAAAATCAGTTCTGTTAGGCAGGTGAGGTTTGTGCCGGTGAAAGCAAAGCAAGGGGTCACTTTCAGCCCAGATACTGACCACCTCTGCTACCAAAGCTCTGCAGGTCATTCATTTCTTGCAGCATTTTGGTGGTGACTAGGAAGCATTTCACAAGTCACTGCTGTTGTACAGGTGGAACCTCAGCTCAACCACACCTGAGAGCAGCAAGGTAAGGACTTGTAGTGTTTTATGGACAACTGTAAACGTTCATTTGCCTTTCAGTGCTGCTTGCAACCCAAGATTTCATTTGAGCTGGTATAATATGCACTTGCATCATTAACAATTACCAGTCATTGTTCCATTTGGATTTCTCTTGCTAATTAGATTCACTCCGACAATCTGTATGGCCCATAAACACTACCCCAAAAGGAGAATCTTGCCACAGTGAACAGAATGGAATATGAATAATCAGTTCAATAATTGTATTTGGCTTAGCTTCTCAACACCAACATGTTAATCAAGAGCCTGCCAGGGTGCTGCCTGCGGGAGAGTCCCGCTCTGCTCCTGACTGCTCTCGCGAGAGGAGCCAGAGCTTGCCTGACTGCTTTGCCAAGGCTGCAAATGCCGTGTGGGCCTTACACAAGCGTTAAGAGCCGCCACTTTCAATTCTTGAAGTTTTGCATGAGCATCCAGCTCTTCTCTGGCTCACTTACTCTTCTCTCACATTCTGCCTTTCTCTCTCACTCCTCTCTTTAGAAAGGCAGCAGTGATGGAGACAATTTCAACTCCTAGAGGATCTGAAGAAATTCTGGCATGTAACCTTGCAGTCCCTCTGTAAAAGGCCCTGCAGCCCCGAACGCTTCTGCTCCCCTTGCTGACCTGAGTATTTGGGCAACAAACCTGGGCTGGAAACCATTTCTTGGGCCACTTGCTGGGCCGTATCTGACAGCCCACTACAACAGCCCCTCTCCCAGTGCATCTCCAACAAAGGCAGCAATGTAGCTTCCAGACCCAGGTTGCTTTATATCTGACTGGCCTGAGGCATATCCAGAGGGTCAAGTTCTGCTCGTACCTGTTTGGTTAGACTTCACCTTGGAGCCCTTCTGCAAATTCCCTTCTCCACAACACAAGCATGAAAACTCTGGTAATTGCTAGGCAGAGCAAGATGTGGTTGGTTGCTCTGGCTATGAATCATGTAGACAGGCAGTTGTTTTTATTCATTTTCTCATTGCTTTTCCAAGCTTTAAGGGAAAATATTAAATGCAGTTGCATGCCACTGCAACTGCTCCTCTGTCGCAGGAGTCAGACCCCTGATGCTACAGCTCAGCTGCCAGGGACTGGGGGTGGAAGAGCTGGCAGCTCCTAGGACAGAGAGTTGAACATTGCTCCCAGGATCATTTGGTACCAAAGCACTGGGAGGCACCACTGAGCTTTTCTCCATCCCCCACCCTACCCCCACTTCTGCTTCTTGTTCCAGGGGCTGCTTTTGACCCTAATCCAAAGAAAATACGTGTGGATATGCTAGTGGCTGGCAACAATGGGGGCTGGCCTTAGGCTGGAGCAGGGAGCACTTAGATACATGAGACAGCAGGAGGGTGCCTGTTTCATCAAACTCCATCCCCATGACCACATGCATGTGCTCCAGTGGCCTCCTGGAAAGAATGTCTCCGGTCTCCTGGTCTCCCTTGCAGGTCTTTGCTGCTCTGCTGTTAACACACCTTTCCCAAAAAGAGGGGTGGGAAGGAAGGAGAGTTGATCTGGGCACTAATACTTCTTCTCCTCAGCTGGAAATAGGTGCAACATCAGAATCAAGGTGGCAGCACACAACTCTGCTGTGAGTACCTAATGCTGATTTTTCCTTTTCCTCAGTCCTTTTCCCAACTGATTCACTCTCGGTTAATAGCAAAAGCCACCTCTGACATCAGTTTTCACCTGCATGACTCTTTGTCTTTTACTTGAATGTCACCCTCCTTTTATTACAGCCATTCTCAAGGTGCCCTGCTCATCCTGCCTGGCCTGCAAACCACCTCCATGCCAGCAGTGCCTCATGGCTTTGTGCAGAACATTTCATCAGCACAGTGCTCACATGGGCCAGGAGCATGCAATTAACGCAAACAGTGAAACAAAATTGGTCCCAAAACTCCTGTTTGAAGAACTCTCACAGATAACTCCTCCTGACCTGAGATTGCCAGCCTCAGCATTCATTGTCTCCTCCTCTTACCAACAACACAATTTCTCTAATAATCTATTTTGTCTCCACCAACATCAGTGGTTTCTCTCTTGACATCATAGAAAATACATTAAAGTAGTCTAGATAAAGGAAATCTGGCAGATATCACCTGTCTGGAAAAATAATTGTTTTATCAAAGAGAAACATCGGGTTAGTCTGGCAGGATGTGCCTTTAGTTGCATTTCATCCCATTTTTGATGTGCCTTTGCATTTTTAATTAACCTTCAAGGCATGTTCCAAAGCCCCGCATACCGGTGAGGTCAGAGTTACAAGGACGCCGAGGGTTGGCTGGATTATTTTTTAACCCTGCACAACTGAACACATTGTAATGGATATCCTGCAGTCATGGGGTCCATCTCTGACTTGGCAGATGTATAAAAACAGTTGCTAGTAGATGTGCCACCTCTCATGCTGGTCTTTCCAGAACTCCTCAACAGGCGTGACCTACCTCCCCGAGAGGAACACCACCTGCTCTTTGAGCACAGTAACAATTCTATTTCCATATCCCTGTTCCCATTAACCACCCTTCTTTTACCCCTAGGATTTGTCTTCCTTAAACCAGAGCAGAGGTAAAATACTCCTTTGATTGCAGGCCATGCCTAAATTATCTTTAATCTCATTTACTGCACAACAGTCTGACTTTGCTTTTTTTCCTCCCTTACATTGATTTTGAAGATGTTTTTCCCATTTTTTTCTGCAATGCTTTGCAAGTTTCAGCTCAGGTTTGCTTCTGATGCTTACACTAATATTTTTTGGCCTCTAAATGATAAAGTCTTCTTTCTGCGAGGCTCTCCAGGATTAACCAGAGAACTGAGCATCCCAGTCACGTGGAGTGAGCAGGCAGGGTGCAGGATGCCTCACCTCCACGCCTCTGCCTGTGCCTCCCCTGCACAGAAGCCTCCACCTTCTCCACTCGAGTCAGCTTTGCTGAGGAACATTGCCCCACTTGTCAGCTTGCCCGCTGGCAAACTGAGCCTCAGACGCACATGTATTTGTGTTTATTCTCCCCATTTGCTTCAAACAGGGAGAGCTACTTAGTTCAAAGCTCTGCTCTGTGACTAGATCTCTAGTAACTTAATTGCACATCAAAACATCGCCCTGTATGACTTCACTGATGAAGATGTTTGTTGGTTGTCATATCCAAGGATATCTGGGCCCTGCCATTGCTAGCTTGAAGCATCATTGAGTAATGGAGTCTCCTCAGATTGCCAAAGCACTGAACAAAGATATGAAAAATTTCCAAGAGAGTTTTTATCTCAGCCAAAAACATGAACAGCAGCTAAAGGAGCAAAGAGAAAGTGTACTTGTGACCCCGCTGCTTTGCTCCTGCTGAGTTTCAGAGGTCATGGGACCATCAGAAGTGCAAAAGCAACAAAACATTGCCAGAAACTTCTTTGCTAGTAAGTTTGTGCTTATCATCCTGAGGTGTTCTAAGGCATGTCAGAAAATGCGCCTCGCTACCTGAAGAACAGCAGTAGGCCAAGTCCAAAGGGTGTCAGCGAAGGTTTCGCGTGACTGATCTCTCTGGTGCGTGTGTGTTTGCACCCTCTGCACAGAGGACTGTCTGGCCTTGCCTGCATGAGGTTGGGATAAGTGTCAAGAGTGATTCTTTCAAGATCGGCTCTTAATTTCATCTATCCTCATCAAACACCGCTGTCCTCCAAATCCTGCTGGATGTGTCAGCCTAGCAGTTAAAGAAACTATTTTCTCCTCCCAAGAGCAGACACACCACAAGTGCTGTCATGTAGGAGAATTTCATAGAATGGTTTGGGCTGCAAGGGGCCTTACAGATCATCTAGTTGCAACCCCCTGCCATGGGCAGGGACACCTTCCACTAGACCAAATGGCTCAAAGCTCCATCCAGCCTGGCCTTGAACATTGCCAGGAATGGGGCATCCACAACTTCTCTGAGCAACCTGTTCCAGTGTCTCACCACCTTCACAGCGAAGAATTTCTCCTTGATATCTAATCTAAACCCACCCTCTTTCAATTTAAAGCCACTCCCCCTTGTCCTATCACTTCATGCCCTTGCAAAAGTCCCTATCCCGATCTCTTGTAGCCCCTTTTAGGCACTGGAAGGTGCTGTAAGGTCTCTCCAGAGCCTTCTCTTCTCCAGACTGAATAACCCCAGCTCTCTCAGCCTGTCTCCATAGGAGAGGTGCTCCAGCCCTCTGGTCATCAAACTGTACAAGGACTGAAGAAGTGAAGTCAGTCCATGCATCGTACAGCACACCCTATAGGGTGCTACAGGACACCAGTCACATAAAACATCTGAGATGTTCCCATCTGAATTTAAGCCTCAGCAGAGACACCCTGGCATGGCCAGCTCCACATCTCTTGTTCCACACTCAGCAGCCAGATGCGAAACAACAATTACATTGTGAAATGTCATGGGCCTACTGGGAAGCAAAAACACATCAATATTGCCTCCTGGTTGCATCGAGCCATGATGATTTTGCTTGACTGCATGCCTGGATGAAACAATAGAGAACACAAACAGAGATGGGGCCAGAGCTTGCCTGTGCACTACTTTTATCTTCCTGCCTTTCCAGTGCACCCATCGCAGCAGCGTCTAGGTGATAAGTCTGTCTCTTTGCAAAACAGGAAGACTGTGGGCTGGTTGGCTTCTCTGATGAGCTATAAATTACAGGGGTTTTACCTGGCTGCCAGCCTCGCTGTGCACTAGGTAAGGCAGGTGCTAATGCAGGGTGCTGCGGTGGCCGGCGATAGGATAATTACTGTTATTGCATTAGGAGAGAATAGCTGAGACTTAAGAGCCAGAGGGAAAAAGAGTCCCAGAAATTGGAGCACCGAAGGCATTGCTTCATGCACACAAAGGCGACCGACCTATAAATAATCTGACCTCTTTGTTCCAGTAAAATGGCACAAGAATTAAGACCCCGGTTCAGGAAGAAACTTAAAATGCATGACTAAACTCAGCATAGCTGAGCAGACCTACTGACATGCTGGGGGCCTGAAGGCATTTCTGCTCTGTGAGCCTTTGTGCTCACCTTCAAGAGCAGCTGCCGGAGGTGTCCTGCTGGCAGAGCTGCTTTCCAGGGGCGGTGGGGGGCAAGCTTAATTACTGCAGGTAAAGGTGCAAAAGCCAAAATTCAAGTGGGACTTCTCAATAGTCTCTACTCTTCCTCTGCTTTCTAAGTTACAGCTAAAGAAAGAGACTTCTGTTAACTTCAGTTACCTGATAGTAGCTAGCAATTTGAAAATGAAAAGCTGACATGTAGAGCAAAAATATGAAGTGTTAGAACATGAGCCTAACAAATGTACCCCAGAAATTTTCCAGTAAAACAAACCCAAAACAAATCAGGGACCAAAAAAAAAAAAAAAAAAAAAAAAAAGGGATTAGCCAGAAGCAGGGCAGGTCATCTCTAGGTTAGCTTCACCCTGCATGTGTATCATCTCTCAACTTCTGGGAGAAAACCCACCCAAAGATGTGCTTGTTCAAATTAAAAGGCTTGTCGTTAGGCTCAGAAAGCCCTTGGCAGCCTTGATAAAGTAAAACTAGAACTACTTGTGAAAAGAAAGCTTTGATGGTTGCCTGAGGTGGGGAGTAGTACCATTTACAAATATTTTTCTCCTAGCTCTTGATCACAGAGACTTAGAAAAATTATACCTGAAAATTATTAGTAAATATAAATATATTATAAACCCTTCCCTGCTCTTTCTTTTTATCTTTGCAGCAGAGAGAGAGTAAATAACTATTTTCTTCATGCTGGAGGTAAGGAGTAAGCATGGAGAAGGTGCAAGACTGACTCAGCAGCACCCACCACCAGCCCCCGGCCTGGCCCCCTGTGTCTGGGATCCACAATAAATACACGTGTCCCAGGGGAGACATATGCAGGGTGGGTGTAGGAGCCATTCTGTTTCTTGGGAGGTAACAGGGTTTGGTAAGGAAACTTGAGTCCAGTGGGGTGTCAGACTTGATTGTGTGCTACTGGTTCAGCAACTTAGCAGCTGGCTGTCAAAACAATAATCCAGCAGCCTTTTTCCCAGGTGAGGGGGAAACAACAGGAAATGCAAAGTGATCTGCCAGAAAGTTTGCAGTGGACATTTGGACAAATGCAGGAGGTCCAGCCACTCTCATTTGTGCTGTGAACACCTGGACAGCAAGGAGCTCTCGTGCACACCTGTTCCTTTTGCCTGCACTGTATTTTGTTGCATCCAGGGACACTAAGGGTGAGGAAAGAGCCACATTCTTCTCTTATGACTGCTTATCCCGATCCACAGCACATCTCCACCGGCCTTCCCCATGCCCCACACGTATACACAGCCCCTACAGCAAGCATGTTAAGACTGGAAGTGTAATCCAAGCTTGCATTATAATTCTTCCTATGTAGCTCAGTCATTAGTTACTGTGGAGCAGTTAGGAACTAACAGGTCTAGCAGAGAGAGATGGTGTTTTCTGGTGGCTTTTTCCAAGCTCCCAGGACAATTTTGGCTGTTGTCCTGAGTGGCTCACAGCCCCGTCACGGTGTTATCTGTCAGAAACTCAGCAGCCCAAAGCTCTGCAGCCACAGAGGCGTGTGCCCTGTGTTTATACCATTTCCTGCTGGAGCCATGATGTTAAAGGCCGTACTGTCCGCCTGTTTCTCATGCTCCTCCTGTGTGCGTGGCCCCAGTGTCCCAAAGAGTTGTCGGGTTGCAGAAGAAGCCAAGAGGCAAAGTTCATCTTTTTGTTCTGAGGCAGCACACTGCCTGGCACAACTATTCCTGGTCCCTGACTCAGAGCACAACCATCTTTGAAATAAATAAAATAAAGAAGGAGAACATCTCTGGGCCTATATTTGACACTTGTATTCCCAGACCACTTGGCTTTATATAAACATACGAATTGGTATGGTGGTTATTTTGACTCATCTGCTTAGCAATAATTTTATTTTAATCAATATTTATTTAACTCACCAGCTAGACAAAAGCTCCCTAATTTCTTCATCTTATTTAATTGATGTTCCCTGACAGAATGAAGCTAGGCTGGGTAAGACAGTACAAGCTGTGCCAGTCTTCTTTGGTTTGCATCTCTTTTAACAAGTCCTGTGACTGTCGCAGAGCCAAGGCACATCTTACATCTCGCAGAGGAATTGGGACCATACGTGGCTGTATACCCTGGGACAAGGAGCCACGAAACACGCCAAAACAATAAGTGTTGACACAATAATTAGCATATTGATTCTCCGTGCAAATTACCTCTTCATACATTGTACAACACTTTGCATTTTCAGAGGACTTCAAAGGAGCCTGGAGTTTCTTACAGGCACCACAATAATTAAAAACACGTCTTCAGTTGTAACATTAAAATACAATTCTGGGTGAAAGATCATAGAAAGAAACATGCACGTTGTGCAGATAAAAATGTGTGGGATGCATCTACCTGATACCCCCACCCCCAAACATGCACCATAAATTATACTCCTGAAGGAGCTTTCAGGCCATAGATATTTCAGGCCTTCTTAGAAGAACATTTTGCTTTTTATTTGAAGGAAATTATCTGTACCTTGTGTCACCTCAGCCTCATGCCAAGGGTGAGGAGTGGCTGCAAGTTGAAGGATTGAATCACAAAGCTCAATCTTAGCCCAGTACTCCACTTGCCTGGAAAGAAAGGTTCACTTTAGCAAATGCTAAAACAGACTGGCTTTCAGAGGAACTAATTTTTCAAGCTCAGTCACAAGTGCAGGGGGAAAAATGAGCTCTCACATTTATGTCAGTGGAGTCCCACAGAAACTATGACTGTGAAGTCAACACGTGAAAAAGCTTACAGGAGCAACCTGTAACTTGCTGCCCAGATTGGTTCATGCCCAGATCTCTCTGCCAGCATTTAAAGTCTTTGTAAAATGCTGAAGTGTAAAGGGTAGCACTGTCTCTCAAGGCCAAAGTCAACTGATATTAGGAATGGGTACAGTAATTTTACAACCATTAACAGCATTAATGACCCTGTAAGCCAAGACAGAAAGCTGCCAGAAAGACTCAGAACTGCCTCTGCAATGAGGAAAAATTGCCTTGCCTCCACAAGCATACTGCACTGTTGTAAAAATCAGCTAAATATCTCAACTGCAGGCTAAGAGGGCAGAGCTGTCTGCAGTGACAGAGACAGATCCCATCCAGAGACAAATGTGACACCATGAAGCACCCACCAGGACACCTAGATTTGAATGTAGGTCGAGATACATCAGAGCAGGGTGGTGAGTCCTACAAAGGGACCTCTTCATCACTGCAAAGTTTTAGGAGCAGGTCACCATCCTCTAATGGAGGGTCCTGAGGTTCATCGAGAAGACCAGAGCTCATAGATGGTGCCTTTCCCTCCGGCAATGCCCTTTTTGTGCTCCTCACCTGTGTTGCCACCTGCTCACACTGCCACAGCCTCTTGATGGAAAAATACCAGCTGCCAGCACATTCAAGTGCTTCAGGTAAGGCTTTGAGAGGGGGCTTGGAAAAGGTCTTGGAAAAGATCCAGATCCCACTCCTAAGGGCTCCAGGAGACAAATGAAGAAATCTCACCTTCTCCAAAGGCACTCAAGTCTGCTCAAGATTTGTTCAAGCTTGATTTTCTACACAAGCAAGTCATACAAGGTCAGATGCTCCCTGTACAGCAGCTCTTGAAACCATTGCCTGGTTTTAGTCAAGCATGGCAGGACCGAGGATCTCTGTGATCACCCAGCTCCTGGGAGTTTTCATGCAAACGTTACCATTTCCTGGTTTGCACAGGAAGGTATGACCAGAGGAGTTAGGGGTGCTGGCAGAGGACATGCAAGTGCATATGGATTCACTGGATGTCTGTTCCCCACAGCAGAGGAGCAACTGATTACAGCTGGAATCATGGGACATGCCTGCTCCAAGGCCAGATCCTGGCTTCCAAGTGTGCACATCCAGAAATGAGGGGAGGTCCCAGCCCTGGGGGGTTGAGTGGCACCGTATGAAATAGCTTTCATTCTGGTCAAAGTGCAATCCAGCTCCTCCACTCTGTGCCCCAACAAGTCCTGGCTGTTGGCAAAAGCTGCCATCCTTGAAAACTGCCCATAATTGCAGGCTTCCTGTGCTCAGAGGGAAAGGGGAGGGACTGGATAAAAAAAACACCTCGAGTCTTTGAAACACAGAAAACATGTCCGAGTCGGTTCAATAGCCTTTCACAGACTCAATAAAAGATTAATCAAATCATCCACAATGAAAGCAAGTTTGGCATCCTTGTCCCTGGGCTAGTGGTAATGCTTCTGCAGTTTCTTACAGTTGATGCTATTATTCAGGAAAGGCCTCAAGTACTGTCCTGTGGGGGTGATAAAAAACCCACCCCAAACCCAAAAGGATGCATGGGCAGAATTGGGATAGAAATTTTTACTTTTTCTGCCTGTGAACAATAATTCATGCAGTTAGTGCTTTATCAGAACTAATTCAACCCAGTTTTTCATTTAAACTACAGGAAAGCAAGTTCAAGTAGGTTTCTCTAACATAAAGGATATCTTTTAACCCAGCTTTTGCTCCTGTTCACCCCACCCCCACCCAATGCTATTAAATGGCTTGAAACATGACACAAAAATACATGTCTTATCGGTTGGCTTCTCTCACTATAGCAGCCCTTATCAACATTCAGCAGCCCTATTAATGCAGTCCCCTGCAATCAGCATGAAAAAGTAGCACTCCACAGATCTCTGATCCTTCCCTTCCCAGTATCATAGGCTGTTGCTGGATGCTGAATAAAGAGTAGGAGCTCTTTTTATGCCAGCAGTTTGCTCCTTTACATCTGGCCTGCATGCCCATGGTCCACAGCTCTCACAGCTTGCTCCATGGCAGACCCCTGAGCTGCCAGTCTCGCATGAAGCTGTCCTTCCCCGGATGCAGCTGCTGGAGCCCTGTCCCTGTCCCACTGGGTACCTCCCTGTGGCAAGGCTGGGAGAGCCCTGTGCTTATGCCCTGTGTCCAGCACATACTTTTAGGGGAAAGTTTACCTGTACAAGTATTACAGGTAAAGTAATATATTAAGTATATATTGCACTGCTAAATGCAAACTGCTCTGAAATATATCATAGATTTGCCTTAATCCTACACTGTGCTCTTGAGAGGTGTGATGGAATAAAGTGCTAGAAAACCACTCCTCATGAACTGACAGGATTTTTGTAGAAAAGAACTGTGGAGACCCAAACCTACAGAGCCTGCTGCAAGAAGCAGGGCTTAAGGAGTCAAACTGTTCAGGAACTGGGAACTGGACATCCTCAATGGGCACTAAATTTGACTCACAAACCAGAGAAACCCAGACTTTGGCAGCTATATCTCTGTTCCTTTTAGTGCAGTATGTTTACCATGTTTCAGTCCTCACTGGATATATTGACAAGCCCTTTACTAACTTTTTCCTTGGATTATTTTCATTTCATGGATGATTGTATTTCATTTAAGATTCCTGAGAAATTACAAAATAATGTAAACAAGTGTTTTCAAAATTGCTTGCATCTCTCCTTTTCCCCCCATGAAACTGGGGTGTCCTTGGGATATTATACTGGACCTTAGCCAACAGACTGAGAAACAGGATTGGCAAAAACAAAGTAAGGATGTTGCAACATACCAGTTCAATCTTTTCTCTTGGGATTTTGAATTTGGTCTGGCCAGAGAGGTTGGCAGGAGGTGAAGGGGACAACCTCTCCACTTTTGCTCCACGAGAAGGCAGGCTTGCGAGGAGGAAGCCTGTTTTCAGCAAATGCCTCTTGGGCAGAGTTTACACCACGCTCAAGAGGTTATTTGGGGTCCACAGGACACCCCAGGGCCATGTTTTTCCCCTGAGGCTTCATGGCCCTCTTTCAGGGCATGCAGGTCAGGTAGGGAGACACAATCTCTGCAGACGACTTGTGTTGCAAGACAGAAACTGCAAGGCATGGTTGCTAGCTATGAAAAACTATCCAGGGAGAAGGTTTCTCTCTTACGAAATGCACCTCCTGATCACCCTGCAGAAATTGTCCTTGCCCTTGCTCGTGCTGCCATCCCTCAGCTTTTCAGTTCCACCTTTGACTTCCTTACAAGCTTTCAGGAATGGCTCCACACGAGGCTGCTGAGCAGTGTCAGCTTTGCTGCCTTTCCTAAAATGTGCAGTTTCAATTAGAGGAAAAGAAACCCCAACACCTATCTCAGCTTCACAGTATTGGTGCAAATGGTTTAAACTTTACTGGGGCTTATCACATAGAATTCTAGCTAATCTAAGGTCAATTTCTATAGCCAGAGCGTTAGTTTATTATTCTTTAGTGAACTGTTTGGTGGTGCTATTGACATATAAAATAGTGAAATGAATGGTGGAATGATCTTCCCTTCAAGTATTTAGTCGTGTGCACAAAAGCAGGGAAGTTTGTACTTCCCTGACCATTTTGTTTCTCTATTTCCAACACCATTCTCCAGTGTCTGGAGAGTTACTACACATAAGAAAGAATAGTGCCACAGTTAAATAAAAGTGTATGTGCTTTTTGTACGAAAGAAGGAAAAAGCAGGTATTTTTATATTGCCTTTAAGAACTGTTACCAGTGCAGGAATGGACTAGATTTGGGCCAGTCACCTAGAGTCTAAACACATGTATTGCCAAACAATTCCCTTTTTCTAGACTTCTAGTTTGCATTAAGTTGAACATGAAAACAATTTCTTAACATTAAACTCCCCACTTGGTACAACTGCAATTCAAAAGGTGTAAACTACTAAACAATCTGTGGAGGGGCACTTATTTGGCTGTTAATCTAGGTAATCACAGGTTCTCAGTGCCCTCTATGTGAAACTCTTCTGTTTCTTACCATCAGCACACATTGTCATCTTCAGGGCAATTAGTGGTGATAAAGAAAACTGTAAGAGAAAACTTCTTTCAGAACTTTTGGCTTCTATGTATACAAGGCACTGTGTCTGTCACACGAGCATTCAGTCCATGAACCTTCACATTTACATGAGGTGAATACCATTTTCCTGGGGAAAAGGAACAAACTCCTCTTGCCAGTCAACTTATTAGGGTTTTGTCATTGTTTTCGTGGAGTGATTTAGGCATGACTGCGGAGCAGGCTCTTCAGGAGCCATACACGCATGGATTACACAACACACAAAAAGCTTGATAGTGTCATTACCACACCTCTGTTTTTTTAGATACACTTCCTCCTGCTTTTAGGTTGGGTCCAGTTATTCATAGGGAACACCTGGCTCTGCACAAGGAAGCACTAAATCCTTTGCCTTCAAAGCACACAGACAGCAAGGAAGGTCAAGTATTACTCAGGGATTTCTCACCAGATCTTCAGATCAGATCTCTTGTTTTTTCAGTAAAATGCAGCACATCACTTTTGCATGTTCAGCTCTGGAGGAAAGGCCTTGATTAAACCAGTGAAGTTAAACCACCTCCCTGAATGTCACTGAAACACGGAATCATAAAAATCAACATTTACATGTACCGTTGAGCAACTAATCCCAGTTAATCCCAACAGCCCCTGAAAGTCCCTTACAGTGCAGGACGGGCAGGGACCAGCCATCTCCTGCAGCCACGGATCATGCCAACAGCTTCACAGCCAGGAACGTCACCTCCTCATCTGGAGGCACAGGGTCTGCAGTCCCACGGCATGCCAGGAGCCCTCAACACCCCACCAGGGGGACCAGAGGAGGAGGCGGCCAGAGGGAAGTTCAGGATAGCCCTTTGCACCTTGTTTGTTTGCTCATTCTCTTCAGAGACTCTGAGCCACCCACCCCTCAAAACACCAACACCAGCACAAGGGAGTAAGAGACTAATTTATCATTATTTGGAAGGAACTGCTCTAGTTTTACTCATAGGTAAGGGCAGTTGTAGATAAAAGAGCAACTAGGACAAGGACAGACCCCTGGCAGGTTTTTCTCCAGGTCTGTGCCCTGGGCAGGGCAGGCAGATAGGATCTGCAGCACCATAAATCACCTCACGGCAAAGGGAGAAGAGAAACGGATTGTGAAATGAACTGTAAAATAAACTTCTAATGTAAACATCGAACAGGCAGGGGGTTGGTTTTTTCTGTCTGGGAGCCCAAGTCTGGTATGATTTACTGGCTGACTACGCTGGGACCTTGTTGGGTGAGGTTACTGCTGGCCCTATTGCAGGGCAAGGAGGCAGCCATCACTCTTGTCTGCCAGCAGCAGAGGAGGCTGATGCTCCCATGAGCATCCTGCTGTCCTCTGGCGTCACTTGCTTGCTCAGGCACTGGATCTCTGCCCGCAGTTGCCATCACCAGCTGTCTGGCTCCTCCTGACCCAGAAAGACACCCTCCCAGACGCCAGCCTTGGTGGCCTGGCAGCAGTGATGGGGACACCCCAAAAGGCTTCAGGCTGCATCTTTCAACAGGGCCTGGGTTTTCTGATAAGCAGGTGCTCATCCAAAGCTGCCTCTCTCTGATATGTCTCCCACGTCCCTGCCCACTCCAGTCCTGCTACTCACAGTCAGTGGGGCTTTGCTGCTTGCACCTTTTCCTGGTCTGGCCTGTTGTCCCTCCCAGGAGGGCCAATGCGTGCCCTCAGCAGGGAAAGCAGGCCATCTCTGAAACAAACCTGATCTCCCGCAGGAATATCTGTATTTTCACCTGTATTTATATTTCTGGTCCAGAAGGACTCAGACTCGATGATCCTGAGGGGTCCCTTCCAACTTAGCACATTCTTGATTCTGTGGTTGTACTACATCTGTACCTCTCTGGGGTCGGGGGCGCACCCTGGCTCATGCGTCAGCACAGTGGGACAACATTACTCAATACCTGTTACAGTCAAACCAGCAGGAAAGATAACAGTTTGCAACTGTACATAGAGACCTGTGCCTCAGGTCGGAAAGGACAGAAGCTTTTTTTTTTTTAGTCTTGTTTTAAAGCTGCTTTAACTCCTTAAGGCAAGTCATAGGAGCATGAGGTTAGAAGTGACCTCAGGAGATCATCCTCCTGCTCTGAGGCAGGACCAAGGAAAATCCAGGCAAACATTCTGCTCCCAAAAAACACCCTTAATGAAGAAAAGTCCACACCTCTAGGAAATGTGTTAATTATCCTCCTAGCTAAGAGAACATAACCTACATTTCCTGCAGATGAAACACGGCTATGCCCTCTCCTTAGTGGGTATGAAGGGTGGGGGTTTTTAAGTAATTTTCTACATGAAGTAATGCAAAGGTATTTTGTGTCCCCTCTCAACTTGTTCTAACAAATAACATCAGCCTTCTCCCACTGGTCTCCATTCTCACTGCCTCTGCTTGATCTTGCTCAACCTGGCTCAAACATCCAGTGGGGCCCCAGTGCCACATCTCCACAGCAGGAGCTCAGACAGTTTCTGCCTAATTTTTGCCCTCAACACCTTTCCTCCAGGGCTGCTGCTTGTGCCCCACTTGGCATTTGGCAGCTGGTCTCTTTGCTCAGCACAGCACTTTGTCTACTGAATCTCACCTGGCTGATTTTCCCTCCCAGTTCCTCATGCTGGTACGTGGTGGCACTCCTCATTCTGCACGAGGGCCTTGCTGGGTGCTGGGCATGTGTCCTCCAGCTGCCAACTTTTGGGTTTCCAGGGCCTCAAGGCCATGGGCATCCAGCCAAGGCTGGGTGGGGTAGGTGGCAGGAGGACCAGGGGGACAAGTGTGGCACAAGATTAGGCTCACAGAAGGAGGACAGAAGGGACAGTTGGGAGGGGAGATGGCATGCAAGTCCTACTTTTGGAAATGCACACAAGCAAGCTGATAGTTATTGAAGTGTCTTGGTCTTGGTGAAAAAATAGTTGCTATCTCCAAATTCCTCTTCTGTGGTCAACCACCTGTAGTTTTTCTGCCAGGCGGAAGGTGGAGGGGCTGAAAACTGACAATTGGCCAAAAATTTTGTGGGACAAAGTAGAGAAATCCCCAGGGGATAGGGACTGGTCGTTGTTTCCCAGCACAAGAATCCGCATCGCATAATGGCCTACAAAAGAGGGTGGAGGGGATGCTGCTGAAGATACAGATTTTAACTGGGGAAAGTTATCCATCTCCCCTACTCATTTCACACTTCCACCTGTGCCTGCAGTTTTATCGTACCTTGAGGTCCATACATGAGTTTTGTGTGAAGAAACCATGCAGTCCTATCACTGGCAGCTGTGCTCTGAGCAAGGCTTAGCACATGCCCAGGTGTGGTTACAGGGCATCCTTTGCAGGTGACTGTCCCATGTGTGGGGGACAAGGTCTCCAGGGTTTGTTTTGGGTGCTGTTAGAGGCTGCTGCAGCACCTCTGCTGAACATGGCCATGTGCAGTGAGGTGTAGGGGTCTGAGCACTTTCTCTGGTGAGGGACAACCCCATGTCTGCATACACAAAATCTGAGAGTAAACTGCTTAACACAAAGTACTTCAGCAGTTTGTCATAATTCAGGTTTCAGATAAGAGTGGTCAGAACAATGTAATTCTGCTCCATCTTTCTCTTGCAACATTTCCTTTGTGAGACCCTTATTATTATCTTATATTTCAGGTGCCAGATTCAACCCACATCTAACATTTCTAGTACAGCTTTATCCTCACACTCTCGGCACATGGGTCACGTCTGGGACAAGGCTAGACTAAAAAGAAATGTGTGTGAACTCTGAGCATGTGTGTGTGTGTAGATGTTAGACAAGTCACCTTTAGATGGTCTTTCCTCAAGCACGAGCTCATCCAATCTGCCTGTATGGTAAATTTGACCTTTAAGTTAGTCTTGAAATGCTGAACATGTGCCTACAGAGTACTGTCAATTATAGTGAAAAAGAAACAGATAAGCCTTTTGTTAGCTTATGGATGAGGTGATCAGCATAAAACGTTCAAATTCTGATAACCTTCAGTTGGAAAAGTTTGCAGATTCTTGATTCACTGAAGTATAGAAAATCAAAGTTTTTCAATTTTATTTTGCTGATTGTGGCCCAGGGAAGTATTGCAGGTCACAAGTGACACCACTGCCAGAGGGCAGACACCACTGACAACTCTGTAGCTGGTTATTTCTAGGCTGCACCTAAACTGTACAAAGCTAGTTCACAATATGCATTTCTCACAGAAAAACTTGGCAGAGCATGAACAAAGACACTTCTTAAAAGAACAAGGCATTAATCTCTTTCCCATTTTTTTGTCTGTAGGAGTTTGCTCTGAAGTGGTGAGCTCGTGTCCCTTTCAGCTGCCATACCTGGTAAGAGGTCCACAAACCATTTGGACTCTCAGCTCTACATCTCCTGACCTTAGTAGACCTTTGAATATAGCCATCAGACCACATTGCCTGCAAACTTACCATTCCAAGTGAAGCAGTGCTCAGGATTTAGCCTATGTTAGGCAAAGGTGGCCGATGCAGCTAGAGCAGCAAACTGTGTTCAGACTCAGGTGTAGCTGGAAGCAGCAAAACAAGGAGTGTTTCTTCCTCGTGTAGCTGGAATGGTGTGACTTGTGCTGGCAATGCGCTCTCACCAGGTAACTGTGTTACCTGGGCTTCTTGCTTAAATAAAAGCATCATAAAAAACCAATCATGTCCACAACTTACATAATTGACTCCACAAATGTTTTAATAACTGGCCTTAGAAAAACAGAGAATGTAAAAAAGTCATAGAATGAAGGAAAAAAAGAAGAAGAAGAAAAAAAAATATTTATTTCCAAAGAAAGATTAATGGGGATTAAAAGATAGGAAGATCATTGCTGACAGCAATGGAAATCATTGGTGACTTTAGATACGGACTGAAGAATGATTGAAGGGAATGAAAAAGTGGTTCTGATGCCCCCATGGCATCGTATCATTCAAAGTGTAGCATTTTCTTAAGCCCTTTCCACTTGTCGCTTTATTTTTCATTCCTGTGTGCGCACATCTCTTGACATTTTCTCTGCACACATGGAGAAGCCCCCTTGGATGCATGGTCCATGAGATCTGTAAGGTGGGAGCTGGCCACTCCCTGGCTTCTTACACATCCATTTGTGTGGGAAAACCAAACCTCGAGAGTCTCCTGCTAACAGCAACATCATGTTGTCATCCCAGAGGCCCTTTCTTAATAATGGAACAAAGCTTTGGCAAGGGAAGGTGAAGACATTGTAGAAAAGCAAAGATGTTTAGGTAGGAGATTTAAGAGGCTGGAAATGTAGCTGCAGTCTCAGCCACGTCCCCCAGGACCCAGCAATTCAGGGCACTTTCTGCAGGCAGCTTGTCACCTTGACATCCTCTGGTGAAAAACTGAGTGAAATGGGCTCACCCTGAAGTGCTTGTTATGGGTGAGGAAAAGGGAAGAGAGGCTTTGCACTTGTGTTACTCCAGGGAAACTTCCCACGTGACCGCTCCTGTCCGTGTAACGTGGTTAGCGCTGACCCTTTGGTGACAACCACCTCACCCAGACTGCAGAGCAAACACAACTCCACTGCAAAGTGAAGACCCCCTGTATATCCACGCCTGACCTTCCCCTCTGCTACCTTCTCCAGAGGCAGAAGCTTCAGAGAAGACATCCAGAGGTAGCTGCCTTCCCCAAGAAGAGACTGAGATATCTCACAGCTCCGAAAGCCACTATAATTTTATAACTGGTCAGGCACAGTAGAATTTTGACTTAAATTGTGGCTTTTCCATGGGAGTCTGCTAGGCTGAGTGACGGTGCATGGCAAAAACTTCTGTATAAACGAGACAGCCTCGCCATAAATTTTAGCTAACAGATGCACACTGAGGTTGATAACACAATTTGATACTGCAAATATGACTCTCCAGAGAAGTGTGAATGACAATGGGTTTCATTTAATGAGTAAAAGGACTTTTTTTTTTTTTTTTTTTTTTGGTATGTCTTTTATGAATTGCTTTATTGCTTTCTAAGCAGTGACTTTTCTCCAGGACATTTGTCCATGAATTAGTTAATGGTGTTCAAGGTTGGTTAGCCTTAAGCAAGAGGAACCTAACAGAGGTTTAAGATAAAGTGCTGGTGAAGTATGAGTTTTCTACTGAAACAACAAATGCAAGACAAATACCAGGCCAGCCATTCACAGCAGAGGCTTGGAAAGGCTGGACCTCTCTCTCATGGAGGAGAAGGTGTCAGGAGCAGCTTCCTCTGCTGCTCTCCAGGGAGCACCTCTGAGGTGGCTCTGCCAATGCAGAGTTTTCCTCCGTCTTTTGCTTTGGAGGTCAGAGGTAGAGTACACCTGTATTTCTTAACTAGCACTTCCTAACCAATGCCATCCTTTCCCAAGGTTGTTAGGAAGAGCAGAAGGAACCACTGTCCATGCAGCAGGTGAATCCTCAGAGAGGGTACCAGATACCAGAGCAAAGTGCTGGCACTCACTGTGCTTTGCTCCCCCGATGTCCTCCCCATCCTCCCACACTAGACCTCGCTGCACCAGCCGTGGGATCTTTCAGGGTTCAGAGTGGCCCTCAGAGCACGAAGTAGAGCCAAAGTCTGACACTCCTGCAGTGCCAGGGTCCACAGGTGCCAGCAGCAGCCTCAATGCCCCTTGCAGTGAGCACTGCTGGAAGGCTAATCCCCGGGGAAAGGCAACACTTGGGAATTGCTCTGTGCTTTAAATTTCAGCAAAAACAAAGTTTTAAGGTACTGCCTCAAAAAGAGTGAAAATTGAGGGAAAAGACTGCTGATCAGCATTATATTTGTCTTGGAAATTGGAAATATTTTTATGAGATGTCATACATTTTTACAATTTTCCCCCATTTCACCACATGTCACTTGTAGGATATAGACATCTTTAAACCTGCATGGCATAATGTAACACTAAAAGAACGTTACAACAGTTACCCTCATTTAGGCCAGTTGTTCCTACTGAATTGGGACATTTTATCTCATTTTCTAGATTAAATCAGGTCCTTGGTATGTCATCAAACCATCAAAAAATAAAAGCAGGAGACGCTTTGTTCTAGTAAGTAAATGTTTTGACATATGCAAAACTGCTCATGTCATGAGTATGCAAAGAAAATCCAGGTGCAAAAATAAAAATTTCAAACTGGAGATTCTGAATTTTGTCAGACAATTCCAAAGTTTCTCAAAGATATAAACCACAGTTAAAAAAAAAAGCGCTTACCTGGTGTTTTTTGTTGCTCTAGTGGAATTTTCTATGCTTTGTACTTATGTGATAAATATATTTTCATTTTAAAAAATTCCACAGGTGGAGCCAGTGGGAAGAAAAGCTCTGTGGGCTGGGTTGGGCAAACAGAGATGCTGTGAGACACTGCAGAAGCCGCAGGCAGTGGGATGAATCTGTGTAGCAGCAAGAGAAGTATCTGCTCCATCTGGCTTGGGCTCCACTTCATCCAAGACGTCTTCCTTTTGAACGGGGAGATTCCAGTCATGATGACTCCACCAGAAGAAGAGGTAGCCTCCCAGATTTACTTATCTCAGCCTTCTTGAAAGCACCCCTAACTTCCTTGGCAGCAGTAACCAAACAAGAGCTGTAAAATACTGTTTTCCCTGGTCTGGCTGAACTCACGACTCAGCATATGTGGTGGGGAGCTCCTAAAATAGCTCTCTATTGCCTCAACAGCCTCAGCAGCAACTTGAAAAGTCTTTTGCCTTCTGGGACAACTTGGAGAAGTTTTAAAATGTTTGGACTTATTTTGAAAGTACTGTGAAAGATAAGAATGATCTATTCCAAGGCTGGGTGAACTGAAGGTCACAGCTAAGGCATTGCACAACAGAACCAAGTAGGTTCAGCACAAAACTCGCTCAGGATTTGATCAGCTCATCTTCATTGCTGCTGCTGCCCCTGCCTAAATTCACGTTAAAGCTGAGTCCCTTCAAACTGGCACCTCACCGGTCCAAACAACCACACAGTTTGTTCCAAATACCAGTGGGGCAATGCCAAGGCAGAAGGCAGAGGTCCTTCCCTGGCAGAGCCTTGTTGGAGAAGCCTTCTGAAAAAACCAGCGAAACAGCTCTGTTTCTGAGGGGAAGCTGTAGTTGCTGCAGGACAAGTGCACTCTCACCCTGGGAAGTTTAATGCACACTTTCTCCTGGTCAAAGGCTATTCTCTGTCTGGATCTTGTCATGTTTCAGGTTGTCTCTAGGACAAAACCTGAACAGCTCTTGCTATATTAAACAAGCGTTATCCCCAAACTGCTCTTTATTGCTGCAGTATTTCAGTGTAACATTCCTGTGGGCTCTGCATGGACAACATCGTGGTTTGTACCCTCAGAGTCACAAGAACCCCCCTCCCTCCTGTGAGGAAAGGCTCCCCTTTCTTGAAAATACAATTTCTTCCTGAAAAACGACTCCAGAAAATCATATACATCTGTGGCTTCCCATCAGGGTGGGAGAAGAGCTTTTTGTCAACATGTCTCTCGTTTCTGAGCACGCCCTCCAGTGCTTTGGCCAGAGCCCTCTGTCTAACTTTCTGCTGAGTCAGGCTGCTGGTTTTATTATCCCAAATCCCAAACGGGTGGTTTCAAGTACTCCAGGCATTTTTCAAAGACAGTCTGAAACCCAGCCAAGCCCATGGTGGGGGGTGTAACCCTTCTCCCAACCACGTTTGACTGGTTCTCTCCCAGGTCAGGCGAGCTGGTCTGCAGCTGCAGAGAGCAGCTGCCACCCCTGGGGACAACCCCCCTCTGCCTCCAGAATCAAGAACTTTGTGATTTCTTACCAGCAGAAGATGATTCCCCTGGGGTTATTTGGCCACCAAAACTATGCTGGCTCGGCTGAAGGATTGAAAGGTCGAGGCCCATGTCAATATGCATTGACAGGTATTAGTGGATGCAGGCTCAGGACCCCTTCCCCACCCCCAGGCCCCCCCCCAGCCATTTTCACCTGCTGCTTGAAAGTCACCCCTTCTCCAGGTCCTGCGTTTACATGTCTGTCTATGACACAATAAAAACAGAGCCAAGGCAAATGTGCAATGTAGAGATCCATTATGCTTTATTTACATGCGTCACCATCTCTTTTACAAACTAGATTACAATTTAAAATGGAATACACAAGGCAATATCTACTAACACCAAGTGGAGTAAGCACTGCGTCTCTACTTCATTTGGAAAGGGGCAGGTTTTGCTCCAAAACAAACTTCCTTCCAACCTCTGAGTAGTAAGGTAACATATTCCTCCAGGGCAGCATCTTTTTTCTTTTTTTGTTTTTTTTTTTTAATATAAAACCCTCAGTAAGACTGCAACGTGAGAGTATCTGCTTTCAAATGAAAGTACAAGATAGCCCAAATGAAAAGTATAAACTGTTCAGCTCTTCGGTATGTAAAGACGGCCATGCGCGATAAGGCTGTGGATTTAATATTCTTCCAATTTACATGGCTTGAAACAGAAACAGATAAAACAGTTTTACAGATACTGTATACATATTTTTTCCAATCATGCAACTTTTTAAAAAAAAAGTTAAACATGTGAAGCCAAACGTACAATCCGTTTTTTCCAACCCATAGTTACGAAATGTATCTGGTCCCCCTTCGCATCTGTTGGCAATTCCAAAGGTATATTGTGTACTTGAAACAATTACAGGACACCAATTGCCAAGCAATGATATAATTTTAGAGAAATACATGACCTAAAAGGTAACTTTTTTAAGCAGTGGCACAAAAATTTCTGGAGTAAAGCAGTGTTTAACTATGCAATTACTCTTAAGAGAAATTTTTTTTACAAAATCATTAAATCAAGCCCCAACCTGTGACTAGAAACTGCATAAATAACACCTTTTTGGACCTTTTGTTTAGACCAAGTGTTCAAATGATAACCATGTAATTGTGACCTTGACCTTCATCTGTTTCACATGATTTCACAAGGAAAACTTCTAGGCATAAACATGTTCAAAGACTCAAAGGCCAAATTTTCAAAAAGCAGGTTCCCCAAACTAGCTATTCAAGTCTTAATTTTGACACCTAAATAACTGGCGCTTTGAATTCAGGGAGATTTATTTAGCACCTCTGGAGTGGAGGACCTTTGCTGGGCACCTCAGCAGGTGTAGAGGGTGATGACCTTCCCCTGGGCCTGGGGGGACCTGTCATCTCCCCCTCCTTCAAGAAGCCACGAGGGCAGAGCAGCTTGCCCCCTGCGACCATGCTGGAGTCCCCGATGTTTGGTGCCTGACAGCAGGCACTTCTGCTTGAAAATTTTGACCCCAAAACTGAGCAACAGAAACCAAACCAAACTGAAGAGGCTGGCCAAGTCCATCCCTCTTTATAGAGTGCTAGGATGTTCCCCAAAGCAGGG
This sequence comes from Corvus kubaryi, assembly GCF_017639235.1. Lineage (NCBI taxonomy): Eukaryota > Metazoa > Chordata > Aves > Passeriformes > Corvidae > Corvus > Corvus kubaryi. Next base: position 25,272,389 of record NW_024582091.1, on the reverse strand, counting down.
GCCCAAGCTGTCCCAGCCACGCCAATGGAAATTCTCCCTTTGACATTGCTGGAAGGCAGGTTAAGCCTGTCAGCCACTAATGCTTTTATTACTTCTTTTAAAAAAACTTCTCTGCCATTGATGGGCTGTCTTTAAACCAAGTGTTTTTTCTCCATTTTCTGAACAGAGCGGGCCATAGTTTTGTCTCTCATTTCTGCCAGTGGAAAGCAGTTCCTCTGAACCCAAGCAGGTTCAGTTGCTGGAAGAGAGCAGAATTTGCCCCCGCATTTGCTTTAAGCTTTCAACAGGCCTTCCCTTGCCTTTGACAAGAACTGAATTTGCACCAAGACAAAAAATTAATTACAGGGTTTGGTCACTTTGGCCATACCATCGAGTCAGGCCTTACTGGATCTGTCAGTGATGGTGGGTCTTTGGGCAGCACCAGGGGTCTCACTGGAGGCTCATCCATGTAGGGATCAAAAGCTGCACCTCAGCACAGGGAGCCACCAAGTGAGCTCTGCTGACAGCCAAAATGTGAGGCTGGGGCACAAGTCCAGCCACGGGGTGGCAGCTGCAGAGAAGCCTCAGAGAAAGAAACACCAGAGGGAAGTCCTTCAGCATGCACACACATTTTGGCGTGTGCCAGGAAGCTAAGAGCTAATGGCACATGCTCAGAGGAGGCCAGTGATGAACTCTTGACCAATTTCAGCAAAAGATGCCTGCAGCTGGACTCGGGTAAGCCAGATGCCCAGCTGTGCCACAAGCATCCTGGGAAGATGGCTGCTGACAGACACGGGCAATGCGCACCACCCAGCTCCAGTGAATGCAATGAACTAGGCCACATGCCGACAAGTAGAACCCCTCAGTGTAAAAAGAAAAGAGAAGTTTTTATAAAAGGCAAATGATAAACCCTTGGCTGCTTGGAAGAGTTGATATGCTACAGGGCTATGCTAACCACAACTGCACAGAGCCTACACAGTCATAACTGGGAGGAGAAACCAAGAGGTGCATCTTTATGAGGGAACAGCATGGGGGCTACGCTACAAAACCAAAATTTCCATCACATTAGGAGCTGTTGTTTCACCAAAATCACCTCAGGGACCTGCAAAGTAAGGAGTGAGGAAGGGCCCACGAATGCATGTGTGTGTTGGTGCATGACTGTGCATGTGCAGTGGCAGTGGCAAGAGGGAGTCACTCCACATTGCATGGGACACAGGTTGGTGGGAACTCATGCACTGAGACTTTGGGTTAAAATGCTAGTTTCGTTTTCCTAACATCCATGCATAATGATCCATTTCTGTACATAATAAAATATATTTATATATTTATATGCATAATGCTTTTATGCAATGGAAAAAAAACTTCATATATCGCTTTGGAGAATTATGTATACACTGTCCTATTCAGAACCTCTTCAAACCGAGTTCCTATGTACCACTGGTGTTTTCCCCTCTTTTTTTGTATCCCTCCCCCCCAAGATACAAATAAAAAGTAATCAAACTTTCCAGATTATAGAGAGGATCTATACAGCACCATACCTTTTATTCATTATTATTATTAATTATTATTCATTTTACAAGAGAAAATCTTACAAGCAAAATATATGAAACTGCCTTGTCTTTCAGTGTCGTTTATCCTGCTACAATCTACGCTCATATGAAAAGCCATTTGTATGATACTGTGACCTTGCCATTCCCACTCCTGCTTCTTCTGCCACAATGGATTATACATAATGAGAAGGAAAAAATCATCAAGGATATGTCCAAAACAACAACAACAACAATAAACAGGATCACTGAAGCCGTAATACACACTGCAGTGACCTGTGCCTCAGCTCCTGGCATTGTCACTGCAAGTCACCTGCCGATGCCCAGCCACTAGGTTTCCCTTAATTTCTGCATTTTCAAACACATCTCTGCAGGTGACTGTGTTCACCTTGTGTGGCAGCCCAGCCCATAACTCCTTACCAGCTCACTGCGGCAACGGCGGAAGCTTTGCTAACCTAAGGCAGGAGGGGAGCCTGCTCCAGTGGGGAAGAAAGGGGCTCCTGCCTCGGTGCATGTGACGGCAATGGCACCCGCTGTCAGTCTGTCCTCATGAGCCAAGAGGCAAACTCGCCGGCTTCACTTGTTCTGCAACCAACCCTGGGTTGACCCTTACGGAAAACAGGGGTGTACCATTAAATTTAAGGAAGAGTAAGAAAGAAACCAACCAACCAACCCAACAAACAAACAGACCACGCACATCCCCTCTCTGGAATTCAGACAGTTGATAGGACTAACAAACGCTGTATATTAAGAAAACCCTGACACCTGAGCAGTGCTGGGTTACGGTCATTTCCTTGCCTGTGCACAGTGCCTCAGATTCCCCAGGGAGAGAAAGTAAAAATGGTTAAAAATCTATGGAAATCAAACTGGAGGTTGTACGGGGGAGGGTGGGCAGATAGGGAAAACCTCCAAAAAGAAAAGCCAACTTAAAATATCCCATAAACCATTAATATATTGAAACACCACATACTCATTGACAAGTAACTACTGTAAAGGCTACACAGTGTGTTCTCAACAGGATGGTGCTGAACATTGTCTCCACAGCAGGTGCTTGGCCATCCCAGAAAAGGAAGATTTTGCATACTTCAGAATGAGTTCAATTTCCAACAAAAAGAGGGGAAAAAAAAAAAAAGAGGGAGGGAGGGAAAAAAAGTAGGTTCTTCACTCCAGTAAGGGGCCTATTAACAGTCTGCTTCATTAGGAAAATAATGCAGGGTTCACAAAGGTCGTAAGCTGTAAACAGTATCACTGTCCACTTGCTGACAGCAGATTTGGCAAAGGGTTCTCTCTCTACATCTCGTGTCAGTTTGAGGGCCTGGAGAGGAAGAAGAAAAAGAAGAAAAGACAGTGAGATTACTGCACGTAGAAAAAAAAACACAACAAAAAAGGCAACCAAGCAAACCTCCAAAAAAACAACTTACACTGAGGAGCAATTCAGTGTAAGACATATGTTTGCACCCAGGAGCTTCAAACATATAGCAATGAATAAGTTGACCCTGCCTGATAACACTTTCCCCTTGACAAGGTTCATGTGTTTCTTTGCTGGCTTAGCTGCTCCCAAGCAGGACAGAAAAAACCCTCTCTCCAATGAAAAATGATGGTCAAGTCTGATTTACAGAAACCCAGTGCACTGTCTATTTGTTAAGCATATTTCCAGGTAGAAGCAATGAAGGATCCTCCAGCTTTTCTCCATTTTTCATGATCACCCTTTCTCAGCATCACCAAAAAGCTGAATAAATCTTCTCTAAGTGTTTGACATCCACCACCACCCTCGAAGGACGGACAAAGAGGCTGCTCAAGACAAACAGCAAGGAGCCATGAATTTCAGTGTGGACTTTGGAGTTTTCCACTTTCCTGCTCACACAACACATCAGCAACAGGGTCCACCTGGCTTTAAAAACTGGGTTAGGGTCCATCTTATTCTGTAGCCAAGAAACTTTTCTGTGAGAGAGAAGCATGGGGAAGACACCTTGGATACAGCATGGAGATGACTATGAAGAGACATGATAAGTAGGTAAAACACTGAAAACAGATAAACATTTCAACCAAGGAAGCCAAGGGGACAGATTTTTAAAGGTACTCAGTGGCTTAAAGGTATAGGCAGGCACCACATACGGTTTTGGAAAGTACGTACATTTAAACATTCCCATAGAATCCTCTCACATCTTCAGAAAGTCCACTCAGTAGACATCCATGTTGCTGGGCGTGTGGCTTCTGGCTCTGAAATGGCTTCTGAAAACAGGGCTTAGTCCCCTCACACCACTTACTACCTTTTGAGGATTTTCCCCAAGAAGAAAGATTGATGATTTTTTATACAGTGCAAGAACAAGGGGACACTGGTTGAAACCAAAAAGCCATTGAGCTGATTACAGGAATGTCTTTACTTCCAAAAGACCCTGCTAGCAGGCACCCTCACAAAAAATGGCGGATTTAGTGGAACTGCTGGTTTAATCAAGACGGGCATCTCCTGCAAGGAGGATCACTCAAAGACTGTCTCCTGTCTAAGGTGCCAGGCACTGATCCTATGATAACAATTTATTAAAATGACCTATTCTGATAATGCTAAATGATTGATGGAAATTTAATCATTTTGTCTCATGGTTATTAGAGCAACAGCGTGACAGCTGCTCCCTGCACCATTAGGGGAGAACTTCATTCAGCACAGCTTAGGGAGCAGACAGATTGTGCATTTCACCCAAACAAAATTTGGCTTTAGCCTTAATTATGTGGAGGGGTTTGGGGTAGACTGTTTTGTGAATAAAGGGATTTCCGACTGGATCAACATATTGATTTCTTTATTTTCAAAGGGCAAATTAATGCTGGCCGTTCGTTAATGTGACTGCCTGGCAATGACTCCATTTGGTGAGCCCCGATGGCCATAACAAAGTCAGCAGAAGATACCCAGACAGGCCTGGTAGCCCCCAGTAAAACCTGGCTAGTGGCTCGCATGCAGCTCAAACAAGTGCAAGCCCACTTCTCTACTTCGTAAAGCCTGAGCACCAGAGGGGGCTGGAAGTGAGCAACTTCCCGAAGTGCAACATCCTGTGAAGGCAAGGCGGGTCCCAAACGCCACAGCCCAGCAAGACAGCTCCCTCTCAGGCAGCTGCCAGTTATGCTGCGCGTGGGCTTAACTGTGGCACGTGTGAGAAGTCCTGCTGACTTTGAATAAAGCTATTGATTAAAAGTAAAAGAGTACAGAAACTCCCAATAAGGTACCAGATTATTGCTAAACATTTAAATTAAAAATCTATGTGAAATATTATTCTATGAAACCAAGTGACAAGAAAAAAACTGGAGGATGGATGAAGACTAGCATCTTTTGCGGAAGTGCCACTGCCCGATATTTTTTCTTGAGGGACCTGTACTTCAGACAGTGCCAACATTTTGGAGAGAGATGCACAGCTGAGAACCAATATATAGCAGAACCAAACCATGCTCCATTTTCACAGCTGTGCTTACCTGGCCTTTGGAAATGGACTGAAAATTGCAAAGAGGTAGATCAAAGTCTTAACCCGCCTGCCTTCAAATGACCCTGTTTAAGTCTGTAATAGACCCACAGTCTTGCTTTTTGTCTCACCACAAAAAGCCTCTGTTTACCTTGAGTTAGCAGCCTGCTGCCCCATAGCAATGAAAACTCTATCAAGGCAGGGAAGCAAGTACATCTCCATTTGCCACAGAACCATAGAAGGATTTGGGCTGGAAGGGACCTTAAAGACTGTCTAGTCCAATCCCCCTGAAGTGAGCAAGAACATCTTCAACTACATCAGGTTGCTCAGAGCCCCATCCAACCTGGCCTTGAACACTTCCAAGGATGGGTCATCCACCACCTCACTGGGCAACCTGCTGTGTTTTACTGCCCTCATTGTAAAAAACTTCCTTATATTTTATCTAAATCTACCCTCCTCTGGTTTAAAACCATTATCCCTTGTCCTACTGCAACAGGCCCTGCTAAAAGCTTTGCAAACAGCCACGCAGGAGATGAGACGGCCCCTTCTTCTGCCCGATTCTCTGCCCTCCCATCCTCTACCTTGCTACTGACCAGTTACAAATGCTACTCTCACTTTACTCTGTGGCCAAGCTGACTGGTTTTGATTTCCCTCCAGCAACAACATTTCTTCACCTCTGTCTCACATCATTTCACCACTTAACCTGATGGCCATCTCCCAAGCCCCATGCCAGCTTGAGCACCATCAGAGCAGCTCTGAAGAATCATCTGCCACCTATTGCTTTCTCCCTTTGATTCCAAATGGTGCCAATTATGCAGCACTGGAAATTTCTTCAGAACAGAAGGGTGACACAGTGATGTTCCCCGGAGCGGGGCATAGATAACGTGCCCTGGTTTATCAGTGAGCCAACACAGCAATCAGCACATGAAGTTTTCTGTTGGAAGAAAAGCTGTGTGCTCCTTTACACAATTACGGTATGAGAATCTGCACTACCAACACACAGCTCCTCTGTATGGCAGCCTAACATGAGGCTCCTGATTTGGCTGGAAGGCTTGTTGAGTGGATCTCATCTTGGAAAATATCACCATTTAGAGGTCTGTAAAACAAGTGTTCTCCCTGGGTACCACTTGGCAACAACTCTCCAGGGACAGGAAATCCCAGTAACTACTTTTACTGTCTAGACACTTGGGATGCAAACATTTTCAAGGAAACTCATGTCCTTTAGTGACAGATGTGCATTTGTTCTGGTGCCTCTGCCCTTCGATTTGTCATCGCCTCCAGCAATAGAGCTTCTACTCCAAAGTGGGGGGTAGGCTCAAAAAGCAAGACTTGATTTTGTGTGGTTACAAGTTAATACTCTGCCTGAGGTTTCACAGCTAAAGACTGAAAAAATGAACAGAATTTGTTTAAAAACAAGTAAGGAAGATGACTACTGTGGCCAGTCTTTCTACAGTGACAAAATTACAGAATGATATTTTTATTTCAAGCACAATAAAAATTGGAAATCTCAATGCCACAGCAGGTATGCCACAGTGAGACCCTGCAGGCTTAGCACACACTGCACTCGGATGGCCCTGTGCTGAGGGACAACACTGAGGTCAGGGGACACAGCCCAGCAACAAAAAATAAGAGTTGTCAACTTCATGTGGCTTTATTTCCTGAACTTTCAGGCATGTTGCAACTTCACTTTTTCTCTTTAAATTCCAGTTGTAAAAATAGATCTTTCCCAGCTCAGAACTGGGGGCAGAGGGTAAGAGAGAAGGATGGAAAGAGGAAGAATGCCAGCACAGGACCAGGACTTACGGGACCTAAAATGTTGCAGTGCTTGTAGCTGCATAAGCATGTAAAGTACAAAAGTCTCTCTTTTCCTTCTGTTGCTGCTCTTCCAAGAAACACTGCAAACTATAGGAGACAACCAAGTATTTTGGAAGTATATGTAACTTAAGACAGCAGATCATTCTCTCATCCTGTATCAGCTCCCTGGCAAAGAAGGCCAGAACTGTAGTGAGCTGCCACAACTATTTATAAGCAGGTTATTCTGATATCCCACTGGTCTACAGAATCATAGAAAAGTCCAGGCGGGAACAGATCAGCATCATCTGGTCCAACTTGCTGTTCAAGGCAGACCTTAGGTTAGGTTATTTAGGATCCTGTCACGTATGGAGTACTTCCAGCATGGGAGAATCCACTACTCCTCTGGGCAGTTCATTTTACCCACAAAGGTGGGTAAGGTCCCTTTTAGCCATTTTACAGGTGAAAAGCAAACGCTGAGCCCAAGCACTGTTGATACGTAATTGCTGTTGAGAACCATCACATCTGGCTGGGTTTAATCCTCTGCCCTGGCCAACACAAGAGAGCTTAGATACAGGACAACTTCTCTCCATAAAGTCATCAGGTTTCTTACTTGACAACCTTTTAGATAATTTTATCCCCTGCATTTTGTTCAGGAGCCTGAGGAGTAGGGTGGAAATCCTGCCAGTTATGGGTGACACTGCCATTGACTGAGAGACTTCAGCCCGGGTGTTCAACACAGCCACTCTTAGGCAGGATGCTGCTGGATTAGAGGAAGAAGGCAAAAAATACTTGCAAAATACATCTTTTGTTAGGGGTAAAGCCAATCAGCTGGAATAACTGTGTTTTCTTTGGCACTCGGGAGCACTGGGAAGGAGATGTCTACTGTGGATCACAAAAGGATGTGCAACTACTGCACCTGTGTAAGACCAGAGAAGGATTTTGCTTGCATTTTTGAATCTGAAGAAGAAGTCACATTTTGGAGTGAAAGGTACCTGCATGGCTAGAAACATCCTGAATTATGGGTTTACAGTGTTATGGAAACATGCTATGTATCTGTTATTCTGAATGTGCCCATAGAGAACTTCTTTTCCTTTGCCAGGTACCAAGCCTATTTTAAAAACATCCTCCCTGCTATGGAATCTTCTCATTTTCCTCTGCAGTAAGTTGGAAATGAGAGGCCAATACAGTGTTGATAAAAGGCAGGACATCTTCTATCATGACTTACAAGTGGCAGAAAAGGCAAGAGAGGAAAGGTCCTACCTCAAAACCAGATTTTATCTACATGTGTATGGAATTACCTATAAAAGCCAGGAGATGTAGGCAGTGTGAGGGAAAAACAAAGGGCAAGACATCGAGCTCAGCTGCAGAAGTGCATAAACACAAGGCATTCTCCACAGCATCATCTGGAAAAAGTGGCCTTTTTCCTGGAGTAATGGCAGACAGCCGTGGCTGCACAGCAGCTTCCACTAGCAGAGCTGCATCCCCGTCCGATTAGTGCTCAGCAGATGTCCCCTCTGCCAGACTCCAATAACTGCCACCCTGTGCAGTAATCTGAGTGGAAAAGCTGATTAAACAGCTCCGGCAGACTGGAGCAGAGTGGGGCATTCCCACCACCCAGCCACAGGTATCTGATTTAACGGGGTCAGCGTCCCCACACACCGCTAGGGACTTGATCGGGGACTGTGCTGATGGGTACATCCTGCTGGAAATCCTTCACCATCGGCACCAGGAGCCCAGGGTGGCTCCTTCCTTCATCCCCCTTCCCCAGGCCAGGACAGAAAGGCTGGCTATTGGCACACAGTGCTACTCAAACATGCACTCCCACTGCCTATGCCGTACCTGTGTTTTTTGGCTGTCATCAACGCAAGACTTAAACCTCTCCAGCTGTCAGTTCATCACCTGGGCTGAGTGCCCAATTGCTATGAAAAAAAGATCCTGTCCTTTCCTCAGCTGCATGACGCTATGTTTCTAAAAAGGAGCTCTTATTACGCACTTCTTCAAGCAAATATGCTTTCATGGGGGCTATTTAAAAGTCTGGCTCAAAGGAAGGAATAAACAAAGAAAAGCCACCTGTAACCAGCCCAGCTATCAGGCAAACCACATATCGAGGGACCAACACTGATCTGCAGCTCTAAACAATCATTATGGCTCATTCACATGAGAAAGACGATTTGCAAAGACTCATTCTGTAACAAAACCTGTGCACTGCTGATCCAAGGAGGAAAGCACTGGGGAGACCAGTTGATGCGGGCTGTTCTAAAAATACCAGTTTGTGCTGTCATCTGGTGAGAGTATGTCATCCTGTAATCTTAGCATCTGCAGGGACAGCAAGTTTCTGCCTAATTATTGCTGCTGAATCACATGACAAAGCATGAGGTACTAAAAAATACAGCTATATAAAGCACCAACAGAAGAACACCCAAACCACAGGGTAAGACCACTGTCCTGGCTTCAGCTGCTTTACACTCACGACACAAGCCTGTGGAGGCAATCCTGGTTTTTACAGATCTTTTCCCTGGGTTAATAAAACCCCAAACAATAAACCCAGATTAAAAACATATCAGAACAAAAAAGCCCTACTCCCAGAAGGAGTGAGAAATTCATTGTGTTTGTGTGTCAGCTCCTGCTGTCTTCACACAGCAAGAGCCACAGCATCCCTGCAAGCCCAGGATTGGCCCCTGTATGCAAGGGGCTTTGATGAGCTTCAGTGGGACTTCATGGGGGGCAGTCCCAGTGGAGTTTTCCCAGCTTTCCCCTCTCCTCCTCCCCAGCAGCCATGAGAACAGAGTTTGCTCCTGCGCCACCGATGTGTTCCCCAGCCACCAAGGAGGCCTGCTCAGGGCAGGCCTCCTTGGAGTTGAAGGGATCCCTGTTCCCCATAAAATACATTTTCTACATAGATATTTTTGTTCAAAGACTAAACTTGGCATGTATGGTGTTCAGCTAGTCACTAAATCACCTTTCAAAACTTGGGCTGGCAGAAACAACATTTAATTGTTACAAGTGCCACGACCTTAACCACTAACCTACTAAAAATGGAGCAGAAGAATGTGCTGCTCTTGACTTTCCTTTAGATTTTTTAAAGGCAGACAGCCCCAACTTAGCTCTGTGTAAGAAACCTGACAGCCCTATCCATAAGACCTCATTTTTGAAAATAAGAGAGAAGAAAGTGCAGCTATGGTCCTGAGGCAGTCAATGTCCTCAGGTAAGAGGTCCACCAACTCAGCTTTCATGGGCAGAAGATTTCTGGTAGAAAACAAAAATAATCTTCTTTGTGGCAAACTGTACAGAACTCTCTGATTCAAAACTCCATCCAAATGGAGATCTTTGACTACCTATTTTCACTTTTAAGATGTTGTTGTAAACACGAAGTCACACTCAGACCTACTTGTCTTTGGTATGAACTGTACACAGAAACAGACTGAATATCAATTAACAAACTGGCGAGTAGTCCAAGCTGATATGGACTAATGTAAGACTAATAGAAATTTTGTTAGGTTTCCTAAGATTTTTTTTCATCAGAGATGTTAATCATCAAGTGTGAACATTACATGGCATTGCTATTTGCAGCTTGTGTACTCTGCAATAAGAAGATGTGGGACCTAGATGATACTAGTGGAAAATGAGTGACTTTAACTGATCTGTCAAGTATTTTACATGTAATTTTCAAACAAGTCAACATGAGTCCAGCCCAGCTCTGTTACAGAGCCCAGAGGCACCCTGATGAATGACACATCGACATCTCTTTCAGAAGATGCAGGTTAGATAAGTTCTTCAGACTATGCCACCAGCTCAAGAAGTTCCTGCCTTGCTCGTGCTGAGCCTTTCTCCACCCCATGCCCAACCGTGCCAGCATTGCTGCCTGCATTATGCCATTGTAAACTGGATCACTGAAACAATCCAGGTAAAAGCAACTTCTTGGATGGGTTTTGATGCTGGAGAAAATGTTTGCCTGTGCAGCAACTGTTCCCCAGCTCCTGACCTTCCAGGCAACAGCAAATGTCCCACATAGTCTTCTCTGATGCTCTGGTTTGGGGTGGCTCTTCAGCAAAAGCCAAGTCCCTTTGGACTTGCCAGGTGAGATGGACCCCAGAGCAAAGTGCAGAGTTGTGGGAATCCCACAAGAGAAGGACCCATTAATTTCAAAATAAAAGGTATTCTAGAGACAGGTGAGGGAACAGTGATGTCTTTATTTATTGATAAACCCACTGAAATGCCAATGTGATGATTATGAGTGGGTGGAGGGCATTATCCAGTGCTTTTGGAAAGCAGGTAGAGATAGAGGAACAGAGGCCCCAGGCAGTATAAGTGGGAAAAGTTATGGCTGAGTGAATAAAGTAAGAAAAAAAAAAAGATTTTTTCCATTCCTTCTTGTAAGAGAAAAAAACCCAAAGCAAACCCAAATTCATTTACACCCCTCAATAAGGTCCCTCTGAAAGGTTGGGCATGGGCAGCCTTGTGGGCACAGGTTAGTGGGGTGGGATTGGGCAGGGCTCTTTGCAGGGACCATGCACAGGCTTGTGTGCAGCAAATGTGCACAGCCACTAAACCTGCGACAGTGGCATCCCCTGCAGGCATTTTTTTATTTCCCTATGAAGAAATTGTAGTTGATTTTCTTCCAAAGTAAACCTCCCCTCCATACCTAAGTATGTATAAATTAAATATCTATGTATTTGCCTTCTTTCTTTTCTTCCTGAAAACTGACTCCAATGTTTCTCTTATTTTTAATAGAAAACAAAGCACTCACTATTCCTGGGTATGCCAGTAATCCATTGTAACTGCTTCTGCCTGCCTACAAAACACACCTGGCCACCTTTGTGAAACAGATTTAGCATAAGCAAGTGCCAGGCTGTTCCACCAAAAGCATTCCCCAGTCTTTGGGCTTATAAAGATTCATTACTGGGGTCATGAACATTGTTGAGAGAAGATTTTAATTCAGGGATCCTTATTGCTACAGTGGAGAAGTAACCGAGAAAAGCAATTCAGAACAATTGCATCTGATGTCATGCGAGAAGCCCCTCTCAAAACATGAGATGTTCATAAGGAGGCAAACTCTCAAACAGCGCTGCTTAACAGATGAGGAAGGGTGCATGATGAACCAGCTCAGCAGAAATCATCTGCATTTGCACCTGATACCGGAGGCACCCTGCAGCAGCCGGTCCACTTGTCAGGGAGAGGGAGAGAGGCTTCCACAGATGACTGGACAGTAATCCGCCGAGGAGAGCTGTCTCGTTAATAAATCTGTCCTCTGCAATGAGACTCTGCTCACACAGATGTGTCAGTTCCTTTATTCAGAGGGAGCAGCCTGAAAAAGATCACGGCAGCTCTGCTTTCCGAGGATGCCAGAGGCTGGGGTGAAGAGGCAGCAGGGAACATCGGTGAGGAGGTGGGATGCTGTGTCTCCTCCATGCTGCCCGCACAAGTCCCCCTGCGGCGGCTGCTACCTACACGCAGCACGCAAAGCTATGGAAGCTGGAGGCTGCCCTATTTGCCTGTGTCAAGCAAAACTGTCAATAACATCTATTTTTCAGGCCCCATTTGATAGATTGTACTGCTGGATGTTGCACAGCAATGAGGTTCCTACAGCCTTTTTTTTTTACATCAGGCAAAGAAGTTTTTTAAATCCAAGCAGCTCGTGCACCTGAAGGAGAGAACTGGTCAGCAAGCATGACCTTCTGCAAATTTTTGCCTCCTCATCCTTGAGTCAATTCTCTTTTTTCCCCCTTTATCTTCCTAAATTCTCCAGTACTGGAACTGAAGAAACCTCAAAATTCATCTGTGGCCCTGGCCTTGCCAAGTTGCCACCTTGCTCAGGTCAGTGGGACGCAGAGTCCTCTACAGCCCATCTCCTTCCTGTGCATTGCAGTGCTCTTGCCAAGAGTGAGAAGATGTGCAAGAACCAGAGGAAATGCTTCCACTGAGAGAAAGGAGTGTGCACACCAACCACTCCATCGGAGCACAGCGGTTTTGCAGATTGACTGGAAGAAGGATGGCTGGGCAGCCTCGTTCTCCCTCACAGATAGCAGATAACAGCAGGTCTCCCAAGGTGCTCCATACACACAGGAAACAGGAAAACATTCTGGAGGTTCACCACTGCTGCTCACCTACCACAAGGCTTCCCCTTGAACATCTAACTGTGAAACAGTGAATGAAAATGCAATTAAAGATGAAAGGGGAAAATTATGCACTGTAAAGTCAAAGGACACTGACTCCTTTTTTCCATCCTTCACCTGGAAAATAAGAAAGCTGGAAGTAAGCTGTTAACTGAATGAATGCCTCATTTAACCTCACCACTGAGATGCTCTACATACTATTTTGAAGTTAATAGAACACTTTCAATAATTTATAGCTAAACTTTTATCTTACTATATTTTGAAATTTACTCCCTTATACTAATGAATAAACAAAGGAAGAAGGGCACTTGTGTGGCACCTGCCCTATGAGCCAGGGAATATGCATGTGCGAGCAGACAGAGGTATGGGCAGGAGCCTGCAGAATCACAAAAGGATGACAGAAAAAATGATTACAAGTCCCCAGCTGTGGAAAATAAGCAGCGGAAAAAAACATATTAAACTTGAAAAAAATTAATCTGAAGAAGCTAACATTTAAAAAACACCTACGTCAGAACCCAAACCCACAGATGTTCTCTTGGAGGAATCCAAAAGAAAAATATATCTACCCCATTCAGGGGTGGGGGGAGGAGGACAACAATTATTGTATACTTAAAACATTAAATAGGCCAGGACATTCCTGAGACCAGGATCCCACCAATACATATATCCTCCATTTGATACCTTTTTTTTGGCCAAGAAATACAGTTTTGAGAAAAAGCAAACCCAAACAACTTTGCTAGTGTTGCTGTACCACAGCAGCAGCACAACTCTGATTCTGTCCAGATCTGTCCCACACACCTGATCCCCAATGAGTGCTCTGATCTTGCAAAGACACTCTTCCTCCTCCCCCACAGCAACACTGCTCCACTGACTGCAGAGCCCCTGGCCCCATCCCTCTATAACACAGCTTGGATACATGTGGCATCGACTGCAAGAAAGAATCCATCTGTTGCAACTTCAAAGAAGACGAGTTACAGCTCTGCGATTCCTAAAACCCACAAATATTCCACCTTGGTTTGCCTGATTTGTCATTAACATTTCTCATGCCTAAATTAAGAAGGACACTGAGCACCAGATGCGTGCTGACAGTGTTGCAGTCGAACAGCTTTTATAGCTTAGCCTCGTTTCCCTCCACACCTCCACGTTTCTTGGTTGTGCCTGTTGCATACCAACACATAGCAAGCCATCACAAGCCAAATTACTATTATTAGTGTGAACTATTAGGGGTTTGCTGCAAACTCTAATAAAACTAAGGAACCAATTATTTTACCACATCTATGGGGCACTGACCTGTTTGCCCATTTTCCCTGTTCTCAAAGATCCTTCAGCCTGGTACCCAACTCTGTGATGAAGCCTGTTTAGCACCAGTGAAGTTCCCCACATTCAGACCGACAACGTTCTGAGCTGAGATGAGGGAATCAAAATTAAAATCCAGCCCATCGGCATCCATGAGTTCACTGCGGATAATGGACTCCATGTCACACTCCAGGCTCCCATTGAAAATATCCAGGTCCAAGTCACTTGGGAATTTCTCATGTCCCATGACCGGGAGGTTCACGCTAGAGGAGTACAAAGAGGAGCCTGACAGCGGGTCAGAAAGCGTTTGCATAGACTGATTGACAGGTGACTGCTGATGTTTGGTGGATCCCAAGCTGTTGGAGTCACTCAAGCCTATGTTACTGATGGAATTGGACAAGGCACGGCTGCCACTAAGAGAGGAGTTGTGGGACTGGTGCTGGTGATGGGACAGGTTCTGATTGACCAGACCGCCCTGGCTGGACTGCGCAGCAAACGACATCATGGGGTCGTTGCGGAGCATTATATTCCGGCGGGAATTGTGGGCGGACACAGCTGTGCTGGCTTGTGACATGAGTGGGTCAGACTGTGTCATCATGACATCGCTGTGACTAAGTGCATCAGAGGTGAGAAGATCCTGCAGCGTCTGATTGTTGTAATGAGAAATGGAAGAGAAAGTGGCCTGCTTGTTCTCCTGAATTGTCTGCATGGGTGACTGGCGGAGGGAATTCAGGGATGACGGCCCAAACACAGCATTGTTGAAACTACTTGATGGGGAGCCCAGTCCTGAACCTTTGGAACCATAAGGAAAACTGGAGCTTCTCTGCATTATCCCTCCTGTGGGTGACTGCTGGGAGGGAGGGAGTGTTATATTGTCCAAGAGATCATCCATGAGGTTATCTGTCAGTCCATCATTCAAGTTCATTGTCCCAGCCATATCAGTCAACCTAGGCAACTCCACAGTACATGGTTTGTTTACTGATGGGGACAAGCTCGAAGGACTACTGTACAGCATGGGAGAAAGTGGAGCATCATCATCTTGAACATCATCAAGCTCAGTGCTTGCCAATATTGGTGACAAGCGGCCACTGATCGTACTGGCATTTGAATTTGTACGGGAGCGAAAATCTGTCCATGCATCCAGCTCATCGCTGCTGCGGGAGGTGGGACTCCCTGGCCACTTGGAGAGCTGGGAAGGGCTCTCCTCACTCGTCTCCTGGGCGGTCTGCAGAGCCGCCTTTTTCTTTGCCGCCCGCCCTCTGCTCTTGGTGTACTTGTTGCTGTTGTCCATTGACACAGCACGTCTCCGGGGCGCCTTGCCGCCTTTTCCACCATCTGGATTGATCATCCACCAAGAGCTTTTCCCAGTGCCTTCATTCTGTACCCTGACGAATCGGCTGTGGAGCGACAAGTTGTGCCGGATCGAATTCTGCAAGAAAGGAACAAAACAAAACATGAAGACTGTCACCCCACTTCTTTTACAACCCAAATCTCAATCATTAAACCAACATCTCATTATGACAGCAACATGAATAAAATCATTGGACCCTCCTGGATATCTCCGTAGGTTTCTCTGGTGCTGGATATGGGAGGGCTGGAGTGTAACTGTGGCATGCCGGCGTGCTGCTGTAAAGCAAGCCCTGAGCTTGCTCGAGCTGTGCATTCCTTGTGCCCATCTCTACACCCCTAAAATCTTCATCCTAAGAAAAGGAGTGTGACATTCCTGCTAGAAAGGAGCTAGATGTTTCTCCCTTACTTTTGACTCAGGACAAACTACTACTATCAGCAATCTTGCCATCAGTTCCTTGAAATAAGAACTGCAAAGGCGCAGCAAAAATCTGGCTGGAAGGGTAGTCACACTCATCGCAGCCTCTGCAAATGTCTTTTTAATTCTTCATGGGCACGTGTGCTGTATATTTGTTATAATAATTCTTGAGAAAACTGCAAGTGCTGTTGCTCCTCTCCCACAGGCACTCTGTGCATGACTAAGCTGTACCTTCTCTCTTGATTAGAGGCACCAGAATTACGCCCGTACAGCAGTAGCTGGCCAGCTGTCCCCTCGCTATGGTATCCTCACGGTCTTCAAAACATGATGTGACACAGTATGCAAGGATATCCCTGTCCCCGTAAGCTGCTGGACACAGAGCTCTATAAAGCTGCTGAACACAGCCAGATACTCTGTCCTGTACAGGATGCTATGAAATACAGTGCTCTCAGGGGAGCCGGCACACAGTCTACTCTTGCATCGTACCTGCTTGCACCAGTCAGCAACATCGAACTGCCCAAAATACATGTTGGCTCAACCCGATGATGATCACCTCAGAATCACAAAGAGCCTGAGAAAACCAGCCCATGGTACCCCCAGAGAAATGGCACCAGATTTAAACCAAAATAACTGAGATGAAAATCCCACTCCATCCTGCTGATCTTGTGCTTAAAATATGGGTGAAAGAAAGGAAAAGCAAATAGTATTTGTTAATGTGAATGCTTCCAGGTTTGGCAAACCAACATTTTTTTCCTGTGTGGCAGTCAGAAGATTTTTGGAACTATCCCATATTCCTTTGAAAACCCCTTGTGCTATTCCTCTAAGTTTAAAGAGTTGCAGAGTTCTTTCTTCTTAAATTTTGGCAATTACCAGGCGTATCTATGAAAAGAATAAAATCACATTTGTCCTATCAACATCTTTTAAAAACACATAGTAAGACCATAACACAATCAAACCATTCAGAACAAGTGTCCTTCGTTTACAAAACACTGAAGAAACTCCAGATTTAAATGGGCAAAGAATGAATCAATCAACAAATCATTCATCAGCACCTCAACATTTGCATCCTTAGGATAAATGGATGCTTGACATAAATAAACTGAGATACATATAAAGAAGTACAGCCCAGCTTTTTTAAAAACAATTCTTTTCAGTACAAAATGCCTTTCTTTCCCCACTGTTGAGCATTGTGGTTTTTGTCAGATTGTGAAATGGAAAACATGCCTGAAGTTCTCGCACGCAGACAGCAGACGTGGTTGTGATTATCACTTAATGAAAAGAGAAATCATATGGACCATACTTCAAAACAGCAACTGTTATGTTTTAAACAATTTACACAAAGCAGCTGATCAGACTTTGCTGACATGCTCAAGGCAAGTTTGGGTCAGTGCCTCAGCTACAAGCACATCCATTTCTGAGAGACTATCATGCCATCAAAATATGGTGGATTGAGTTGCACCATAATTGTTCTTCAGTCTAAGGAGGGAAAAAGCTTTATATTGTTTAACTGATGACATTTTAACCATATTTTGAGTCTGGCAACAGTTTAACTTCTAATAACTAGGCACCACTCCTTACTTCCTCAGGTTTCTCCCTGTAAAACTGGCTGGAGAACTGATGGGTTTTTTTAAAATAACCTTTGTTGATATTCCAGCTTGTATTGCATCTCTGCAGATAGCTCTTACCCTCATTCCCTGTAACTTCCATGGATAGCCACTTGTGAGAACATCTGCATCGGGATTTCTCCATGCAAAGACCAAGCCAGGCTTCAAAAGCCATACAAACCATGCTGTTCCCCACATAAAAAGGCTGGGTATAAGAATGCATGGCATTGTGACTCTTGCTAACAAAAAATACATCTTCGAAAACACAGAGGAGAAACACCTGAGGTGGTGTATGCAGCGTGCCATGCACAGCTTCAGATCTAAAAACACTCAGCCAAAGTGCCAGCAGCTAACAGTTTTCAGCCTATAGTATTCTCATAAAAGGGCTTATTTCTGCTGATGGTATCCATAGTATGAAACTATTTGGCCTAAACCCATGAAAAATCCTAAAAGGTGAAATTGTGAGACTGAGGTGCCTTTCAGGATGAGGACTCCTGCATGTGTGGATACGTATGTGCACACGTGTAATTTTCTTCTTATTATATCTTTTTGCTCAGTGTCGATTTTACACAAATAATAAAAGAATGTAATAATCTTTCTGCATTGAAAATTGGTGGTTATAAAAAATCCAAGCAGTTTGTTTTCCTTTACGTTAAGCACTATGCCACTTATAATCCTGCTTCTGTTTTTCTTTGCTTTTCTTCTGTAGGAAGATTTTCTTAAGCATAATTATGGGCTAATTTATTTTTGTGTACCCCATCTCCACCCTCTGTTCAAACACTGCCTTAAAACCCACTTCTTTCATGTAACCTCCCCCACTAACCTCTTCAGCAACCGTATCTGAGTTTTTTTGGTTTCTCCTTCTGTTGGATGCCTGGCCAAATCAAATTAGGGCTGGATCCTATTATCCTTTCTCCTGCAAGTTTTGTTACAGAAGCCACCAGGATTGACAACTCACATCAGTAAAGACTGTTGCACTGCGCTACCAGGCAGCAATCTGGATGGAAACAACTGTATTTTCTACCTGTTTTCTGAGCTGTCAAAAAATATTCCCATCTGCTTAAAATATAGGAAAGTATATGGGGACAATTGTTGCTCACAACCACATGCGTTACTCATATATGACCATGCAACAAACCACAAAGGAGGTGGGGAAGCAAAGAAAATACAGTTTATCACTTGAACCCACTGCTGATGAAATTAATGGGGATTTGTCTTTGACTTATGTGGGAGATGAATTAGGCCATGATGATGGAAACTTAACACATTTTTCCATGCCAAAATGCAATGAGAAACTTTAAAAGATGCATAAAGGAACTTCCATCATCTGTCCTGGAGACCATATGTAGATGGGATAGATGCTAGCCAGGCTGCAGACAGCTCACATACCACCGATGGGTACAACATACAGACTGTACTCGAGCGGACCAAAAAGAAATATGATGAGCTCCTCCACTTATTAGTGTTACTATTTATACTGGACTTGGAGAATGTCATGTGCTCTACTGAAAGCCAGAAGACTGAGGTTCCTGCAGATAACATCTAGACCATCATGAGTCCCCTGAGGCCAGACCAGCTGGGTTGAAGTTCCCTTTGAAAGTGGTCCTGCAGGGAGGAGGGACTGTCCCTGGAGACAAGGAAGACTCAGGGCAGAGGAACACAGGAGATTGGGCAGAACTGGTGTGAGCAGAGGATGGTGCAGTGCCACAGGCAAGCAGGGCTGCTGTCCTACCTTGGCTTAGGCTGATGGCACCAGGAGAAGGGGTGAGCTGGGTGCCCATAACAGCCAGGGCAGCAACACCAGGGCTTACAGCACTTTCCCCAAACTCAGGGCCATGCTCTCCACTTCAAAAAATGTTGATCCACTGCACTGTGTTTTATTCGGTTAATACTCCTCAAGGGATCCAGCTACATTTTGCTTGCAAGAAAAACCCCTGAGATCAGCTACCATGTCCTCATTACACAAATCTCTCTCTATTTTGATAAGTCTGAAAAGAGGCAAGCTGAGAGAGAGGACGCTCAAACATTTCCAAAGTGCCGTATCCCTCATTTGATACAAACAACTGAATGAGTCTCCCAAGGAGGCTGGGACTGCATGTTATTTCAACACTCAGACCCGGTCAGACAACAGCAGCAAATGCCTGAGCCTTTAAAATGGAGAAAATTCCCCCTCCCTATGCCTGTTTCAGCCTCTTCCAAGCCGTGTTTACCTTGTGGAGCCTGTCCACTAACTCAGACACCAGCTGCAAGTGCTTCCACTGCAGTACAGAGTCTTTTTTGTCTGGAAGCAACATGTGGTATCAATTTATCATCCTCGACAACGCAACAAGGAATCCACTCGCTTTAAAAATAAAATGAGAGTTGTGTAACTTAACTCTTAAAACTCCCTGCTTTAAAAAAAAAAAAAAGCCTAAAGATTAGCAAGATGAGGTGCAGCTGCCGGCTGAGGAGTCCAAGTTACACACTGGTCTGTTTTTCTTTCAGTGTTTTGTAGTGAGTAGTGAATTTGCTATTTCAGATATGGGCTCCTAAACTAAAGTTACGGCAACAAATCAAAAGCAGTAGTTTAAGTGGGATATTAGGACATGGTGGGAGAAAAACAAACACTATCTGCAGACCCATAAATGCTGCTAATGCTCACTTGGGAGAATTACACTTTATGTTATGCTATATTAACATATATAATGTTTTACCTTCACCATAGGAAGTTGTCTGGTAGCCATGCAGTAGAGAAAGGCATCAGATCTAATACCACTGAAAAGAAGCCATGAAAATAACTCCAGCTTATCAGCCTCCAGCTGAACAGAGGGAGTCCAGCTTCTCTATGGCTCTGCTTGCTCACTTGAATTTCAGTTTTCAGCTTAGGCCATCTTGCTCAAAATGTTGTCACACAAATCTCATTTGGGATGAACACCCCTAGAGACAATGTCCACCAAAAATTATTTCTTTAAGAAAACCAAAATAAAACTACTTTTTTTTTTGCATTTAGTGGTTGATGAAACTGGAGTCTGTGAATAATTCAACACATTCGACACCTGTCCAGACCAGTGTCCGTGCCTTCTCATGAAGTAACTCAAAACTTGCTTCAACTCAGTTTTCACAGAATCATAGAATCACAGCATATGCTGAGTTGGAAGGGAATCATCAGAATCATCAAGTCCAACACCCAGCCCTGCACAGGACACCCAAGAGTCACACCATGTGCCTGAGAGCTCTTGAACTTGAACTCAGACAAGTGATGCTGTGACCACTTCCCTGGGGAGCTCAACCACCCTCTGAGTGAAGAACCTTTTCCTGATATCCAGCCTAACCCTCCTCTGCCACAGCTTCATGCCATTCTCTTGGGTCCTGTCACTGGTCACCACAGAGAAGATATCAATACCCTTTCCTCCTCTTCCCTTCATGAGGAAACTGAGACTGCAAGGAGGTCTCCCCTCAGTCTCCTCTTCTCCAGGCTGAACAGACCAAGTGCCCTCAGCTGCTCCTCATATGGCTTCCCCTCAAGGCCCTTCACCATCCTTGTGGCCCTCTTTTGGACCCTCTCTAATAGCTCAACGTCTTTTTTATACTGTGATGCCCAAAACTGCACACAGGACCAAAGGGGATGCTGCACCAGTGCAGAGCAGAGTGGGACAATCGCATTTTACATTTCAGATGTTTTACATTTTGTTTGCTTTAAAGTCCCCAAGGAGATTCAGTTGCAACTAAACAAGAAAACAGATGCAGTGGCTTCAAACTTATAAATAATTAAAGGTGCCAGTTCTGTGCATGTATGAGGGAATTCCTGGTGAGAGGGCTTTGCAAGCCCAGGCAAGCTGATCTTTAGGAAGTACCAATCTATTGGTTCCATACCGTCCCTTTTTGCCTAGCCCCATAAGGCTGAAGTGTTACCCTTCTCAAAGAATTCTGAAATTCCAAATCCAGAGAGGTCTCAGAATTTTTCCTCTTTCCCATGAGTTTTTGCAAACCAGAAAAATGTACATAATTTAACAAAGTAGTGAGGGTGCTCTGCAGATACAGAAAAAGCAAGAACTAAAACATAAAGAGAGTTCTCCCACAATATCTATCCAGCCATGTTGTCCTGATATACCTCTTTTTCCATATTAAACCAGACACTATGTGCTCCAGATTGTTATGTTTTCCCTAAATTATGAAAGCTGCAGGGACAAAAAAAGCATTAAGAAAATTACACACAGAAAAAGAAGTATTTTCTGACACCCAAAATGGTTTTGATGCCTGATGTTTGGTATCATCTGCATGTTCCCAAGGCAGCTCCCAAAAATCCCACCAGTTGTTCACCAGAACGAGGCAGTCAGAGCACACCGGAGTCCTACAGGGTACACCCCTTCACACCCAGCTGGCAAAGGCCACCATCCTCACACTCCTGGGTATGTGGGGTGACACAGGCTCAGCCCTACCCAAGCATGCTCTCCAGCAGGAAAAGGGAAAAAAAATATCCCACAAATTTAAGAAAGTCAGCTCAGCATCTGAAAGGCAGCTCTGTGGTTTCCTCTCCTCATCCTCTCTTCAAAGGAGTTTTCTGACCTTGGTGGTAGGGGAACACTAGAAGAGGCCTCTGCTGTGATTAGCTCCGCCTGCACCTCTGCCCATTGTCCCCCACGCCAGAAGAGTAGAGCCTTGAGGGATTTAAGCTCCTTGGGAGAACAGTAAGTCCAGCAAAGGTTTATCTCCTGAAATGTGCTGGCTTGGATAGGAGAGCAGTACATGGATCTGCCTCCGTCCTGCACACACGGCACTGCGCCATGCCAAATTACGACAGGAGAAAGTGATCAGCACAGGGAAAACAAACTCTCCCTGACACGCACACCACGCTTCCCCAGCTGCACTGGCCATGAGGGCAGGTGGCGAGCGACCCGCCCACCAAGGGGGTTTATGCCATAGTCTTTGAAAAGGAAAGCATCTCAAAGCATGGACCTATGGGAATTGAGTCATAAAAAGTTTTTCCAAAAAAAAAAAAAAAAATAGTAATAAATGTAAAAAAAATAATTCTAGTTAAAACAACCACTGCCTCACTCTTTGCAAACAGTGATATTGCAAATTACTACACTGACGTAAATAAAACTTAGCTGAAAATATACACTGCCTGGAAATTGCCTCAGAGCACCACGCTTCCAGTTAGCAGAGAAATCTCCAGTTATTTTACAGTCAGACACGCTCTGACCACATGAGGACTCTAATAAATAACATTTGTTTTGCTGTGAGTAGAGCATGCTGGCTGTCGTTTACACCGGGTGTTGGGAGACGGAAAGCAGAGTGCAAGGAAAGTGCTGATACTTTAATGCAGCTGAGGAGCAAGAAGGTCAGGCTCTCCAGTCACCCCTCCCAGTGTCAGGAGCCAGGTACCTCAGCACCCTTTGCTATAGAAGTCCCCTAAAAAATCAAATGTTATCATCTGCATGCTGTGGCAATGCTTTTCCACATTAGAATAGGATTTGGGAATCAGGAGGCAGGCACCATCACTGAGAGGTCGCTAGGGCACCTTGTCAAGAGGCACCTTTCCCAGTCCCTTCCACCCGCTTCATATTGTGGCTGCCCAAAACTCAAAACCACAGCTGATTTAAATAAAAGGATTTAACTTAATTAAGAGCAAGAATTTACTTTGAGGCATTGCTGTTGTAAGGTGAAATCCCAAGGCAACTCATTGTAGGCTTGACTGGGACATGAACAGAGTCAGCGGGAAAATGGGAGATGTTGCCCCTTACCGAACTTAAACCCAAGGAGTTGCATACAAAAAGGCTGCAGTGGACACACATGGCTGGGTCTCTGCAGAGCCAGATCAAAACAGTTGTAATTTCTGTTCAGGAGTAGTATCACCAGCAGATTAACATCTTTCTTTTTTCCTCTTGTTTCTCAATGGCAAGCCCCAGCATTTGAAACATTTTCACTGTAGGAACTTTAGAAATAACACCATGCTTTATTTGTGGAGCTCCTTCAGTACACCATTGCTGCGTTTCTCCTCCATGCCACAGAGCCCCAAGAGAAGTGCAGGCACACACAACTAATGAACCTGAACACTGTACATAACAGTAACTCCCACAAAAACAGCTACTCCTGTCAGCACAGCTCCAATCCACCAGCTGCTGAAGCTACTGGAAGAGTCCTCCCAAACCTCAGTGGTCACCCAGTTAGACCTCAATGAAAACAATGCAATTTTACTGCAAGGCAGACTTTCACCATGAAGGCTTTGGGTTAGTATTGCTAGAAAGAAGATCTAGGAAAAAAAAAAAAGCCTCTGTTTTTTATTTCTTAGATGCAAAGATCCCAGCACAACTCTCACGCAGCATTGTGGAAGCCAGAGTGCTCAATTTTATTTTTGCTCATTCTCAGCATATGGCTGTTACTATACATTGACTATTTAGACACACGTATGGGCGTTCTTTCATGCCTTTAAAAATAAATGTGAGTGATGCTACTGCTTATAATAATTCACTAAAAATAGTAGCTTCCCATGGAAGATCACAAAAGCCTCTCACTGCTGAATCACCTATTATAAATCTTTATTTTTTGAAATCTTTTGCGGTCATGTGTTGATTTTATTTAACACTTTCTAAGCCTATGAAATGCAACTAAACCAGCAATAACTCTCACCACATAGTAGCAGGGAAAGAGTAAAATCCGTGTGCGTGGAGAGAGCGTTCCAGGGCTCCTGGAACCCAAGCTCAAGGCTGCCCTGCCCACGGCCCTGCGACATGCTAACTCTGAAATGATACACCCGGCCTGGATTAATTGGAAGTGTTGAGCTGCACACACTAAATTGTGAATCTGGTGACAGTTACAGCAAACATGTGACTGATGAGAGGAATAGATCTGATACAGTGTCACCTGACTTTGATCAGGCCTGAGCAAGACCTTCAAAAGCCAGCACAGGCACCCGAGACCTTCTTGTGAGCAATACTACAAGCAACCTCCAAACCAGCCCCCAGCATTTCTGCTATGTCAACTAATCTGAAACAGGACCCCTCTCTGGGCTATTTTAAGCACATAATTTCTTTATTATTGAACCAGAAGATATAATCTGATCTTAAAAAAAAACAACAGCATTTTAAAATACAATGTGCTTCAGTTGGCAGCTGAGGTGGCAAAGGGAATGGTCCTGCTCCACAGACCTGAGCTCTGGGGGAAGCCGGGGATGCACCTAAGTGTGGCTCTCAGTGGGTCTGACCTGCTGACTTTTAAAGGTAAAAAACCCTTGGGAGCCTCACAAAGGGCAGCTGGTGTGGGAAAACGCAACTGCAACCCCAGATACTGAGTTACTGCAGCACTGGTGTGGCCAAGGGTGAGTTAGGAGATGAGGGTAAGTGAACAGAACAACTTGAAAAACAGGTATCTCCTCCTTCACAACTCTGGACTGGATAGCTACCAATAAATACCTGAGCACTCTTCAAAACGTAATGGCATTACTGTAAAATATTAATGCCTTTTGAAAGCAGAAAGTGATCGGTTTTCCTTTTGACGTATTCTGATGAGCATTCTGTTTTCGTCCTGAGAATAACACATGGGTCCTCCCTGGCCTCTTGGTTACATAGATTCCTGTACTTTCCCTCTGCACTGGGGAACATATTTTAAACAGTGCACTTAGGAGTATATTTCAAGAATCATACAGGCTTGCGTTCTGTATACACAAACAAAGCTCATGCCATGCCAGATGACATGGGAGGACGAAAATATCCATCTCCACACCATTTCTACAAGAACAGTAGCAAGGTGGGTTTGTTTCAGAAGTCTGTCCCTAGCCCATTCTTTGATCTGACTTCCACTCATGCTCTGCATCAGGGCACTCAGTCCCAAAACCAGGCCTGCCCAAAAACTCACTACCAGGGCACGTGGCTTTAGTTTCCATGCTGTGATGCCCTGGATGTAATCTCCAAGGTGACAGCATTTGATTCTTTTTTCCCTCCCTATGGAAAAAGCTCTTCTGCAGACTTAAAATCTGGGAAGCTCCAGGTCAGACCTGGAGCTAGTGACACCAGCCACCCTTGGGAGTCATGGGGAGAAATGGGCACCTCCACGAAACAAGCCCACCAGCCTGTCCTCCCATTCTCGTCTGAGAGCACCTGACCCTCTCTGCTGGTGGGGGTAGATCTCATCCTCTTGCAGGAAGGTTTTGGGATGGTCACTCCCAGTGCATCCCAGGGTATGGCAGCTTCAGAGAACTCCTCCACACTCAAACCAAACTCTACCTCTCTGCATTCATCCTAGCCTCACTTAACCCCACTTATGAGTTGTTTTAGTTTTCATTGAACCTCACCTCACCTCACTCAGACAACTTGCATGTTACTGGTTCTACTGGATTTTTTAAATTTATTTTTTGTTTACTGCAGGGGCAAAATATACCCCAGGAGCTGACAAAAGGGAATATGATACCTATTACAATGCCAATGACTCAGCCCTTTGCTACAGCAAGCAGGCTATTCCTGTTTCACATGTAACTGGAAGCAGCACCATCCCAGAAACTTCACAGTCCAGGTAAATGCACAAGTATGAAAGTCATCTTTTGTTTCTTTAAAGCTGTTTACCTAAATGGAGAAAATAAGACCATGGTCATCAATACAATCATAATCACAAGTGCTGAATGTTGAGCCTAAAGCTAGACTGTATCAAAATGCTTCAGCACCTGATGCTTTGTTCAAGCCCCACCCCAACACCAGAGCCTGAATAGCAGAATGATGAGTGGAAGAGCCTTTTCATGGTCTGGATTTGAGCCTGCACACATGAGTAATCCCCTCCTGAGGCCAGCACTCAGGCCATGATGGGGTCCTTGTATTGCTCCATACATGCCTTTTTCAGAAGCAGCTGTGGAGCCACAGGGCAATGGGTTTTAGGACCTTGACTGTGTCAACAGCAAGAGTCGTCAGCAGGTACTCTGACAAGAATTATCTACCCTGTAGGATGCAGTCTGGTTGAGCTCCAAGTGTGGGAAGGACTACACCAGTAGAAGACACTTGCATCTGAAAGTTTACAGCCTCAACAGGCAGACAAAGAAGCACTAACTCAATGAAGACACTCCAGAAAATAAAATCAAGAAACTTGTTTTGGTTTTATTTTCTAGCACAAGCCAGCCTTGTCTTCCCTGCCGTTTAGGACAGGCCTCAAGGCGACTTCACAGACACCATCCTACACTATGGAAAATTCAAAGTTTTTACTTGCTGAATCAAAATCTATGTGTTTTGGGGTTGCAGTAGCTGTATGGACTCAGATAGCCCCACAATTCCTCCAGATACATTCTCTCTCAGATAACTTTCTGCTTCTTAGAGAAACAAAAAAAAGAGCGAGCAATGGCAAATCCTTATGGGGGATATTTTCCCTCCTTCAGAAAGAGAAAGGACCCACTACACCAAGCACCCTGAGATGTACATACATTATGACAGGTCTGCTAATACTTTTGCTATATGAGATGACATGCAAAATATAAAATGGGCTAACTAGCTATGTGCTTTTCATTTCCTTCTTCAGTTTTCCCATACCCACCCCCATGATTGAAGTTTAGAGAAGATGATATATCTAGAAAAAAAGAAATGAAGCAGGCTACTTTCTGGTTAAGGTTAGAAAAGGGGAAATGAAAAAAATAATGAGATGGAAGAGTCCACACTTGTCTCCAGTTTGACTTTTTTCAGAGCTAGTGGAAACTAATTCTGTTCATGAGGATCTGCTCATGTGCCTGTTGCAAAGTGAGATTCTCACCTGCAAGGGCTTTTTTTGCATGCATCTAAATGCATGTGAACTACTTTGTGTGTTTGAACATGAATTCCCTCATTGTGTAGGGTAGATATGCACCAGCCTTTGCCAGACTTTGCCTTGTTGACAAGGCTAAACAGGAGGAGACATACAGAAATTTCCAATTTTGTTTACAGGCAAGTTTCAAAGCTTGCAAAAGTTAATGAAAACCTTCTAGTAGTTTTGTAACAGGCTCTTTTTTGAGGTGAAAATGTACCATATTAATTATTTTCAGCAGAAATGGGTTTTTGGTGCCATCCAATCACAGCTGTAACACCAGCAGACCTTCTGCAGGAGAGTGACAGCTGAGTCACTAATACTAAAACAGGGATGAGGAAAGGAAAATGAAAAAGAAACTAGGCTACTTCCCCTGAGGAGCTAAATACAGTATTTAATGGCATCTTTTTTTAAGGTTAACAAATCAAATGCTTCAGCTGTGAATTGTTGTCATCATCATAACTACAACAGGATGACCCTGAACAGCCTATCTCCATCTAGGTTTTTTCCACCTGTGACACATAAATAAGGAGGAAGAGGCTGGGAGGCAGCCCAGCCTTTCACCATACTCTGAGTCTTCAGGGAGACAGGTTGTGATAGCCACACGAATTCGGCAGGACAAACAGCTGTGCTGTCAACACAGGGGGAAGGTGGCAGGAGGAAGCAGCTGGCTACTTGTCTCTTACTGCATCTGCAGCAGCTGCCATCTTCGTCAGCTGTTGCCCCCATGGCACTCTGCCTGCATGAGCTGGAGCAGGCAGCACTTGGGCTCCTCTTGTTTAACTCACACTGAAGAGCTGTGTCCCCACCCCACTGCCCTTAAACAAAGGTGTCAAAAGTAATTAAAGTCAGGATGGCAAGAAACCTTAAAGCTCTATGTACAGAGGAGCATCTTTTTTCCAACACCACAGAAGTGTTGGGCACTTTGGACTCCATGTCACAGGTTGCATTTTAGTAAGTTACATTTTAGTGAAGTATCTAAAAAATACATGCATACACTAAAAAATATCTGTCCAGCAGAAAAGTAAGGACTGAAGCTGATTCTCCAGGAAATCAACTCCAGGTACCTGACAAAGCCTTCTGTATTAGGAGACCCTGTATATAGTCATAAGGTATTAGAGCACAACAGGGTGACATTTTTGCTTGTTTATTCAAGGTCATGTTTGTCAGCAATAGCCCTGGATCAGGGCTGCACCAGGGGAGCTGCTTTGCGCCTTCAGGCCCCAACAAATGGTTCCCACTGCAAGAGCCAACAATGTAATCACAAATGCAACATGATCACGAGGTGGTTCGGAACGCTGCCTCCTGATCTGATAGCCAAACACGAGAGTGCACAAGATACTGGAATGCAGGGAACTGGGCCACCTGGGCAGATAATTCCTGGCAAGATTATGTGCGCTTGGACTAACCTTCCTCCTTGAGGGCAATGCCAGGGAGTGCACGTTGGACACTGGTGGCACTGCATTTATATATTCTTTTTAGGGAGACACTTTCTCTGAGTCCTAGACTTTAGCCAAACCTAGCCACGCTTGCCAAACACACAAAATTTCTATTTAATTAATCCCATGCATGTCTTCAGAGACTCCCTGTTGAGTTGGCTTAAAGCACCCCATCCACGCCTTATCACAAACTCTGACCATGTTTTTATGACTATTTTAAGCATAATTTGAGCATAATGCCAAATAGCAAATAAGTCGCTGTTCATGCAAAATGTCTGGCTGACCTCTGTAAGACTCTTCACATGAGAAAAAGTTTGCAGGATTAGGACCAAAGCCTGGAAGCAGGGCCATCTCTTCCCTCTGACCACACCCCCTCTCCCTTGGCTCCAACAACCAGTACATGCTGTCCTCTTCATTACTTCGACACAGTCCTTAAGGCCTTAGATCTGAATGAAGAAAATGAGCAAACTCTGTGATTCAGGGTATTTAAAAATGGAAAAAAAAGGGCAACTGTTAGGCAGAATCTGCTAGGAGGAGGAGAAGGAATCGGCTGAGTGCCAAAAGACAAGAGTCCACAGTCTTCAAATTTCAAAGGCTTTCAGGATAGATGACCTCAAGATAGTTTCACAAGCTAGTCTGAACGAGTCACATTTTGGTAGTCTGCTGGATTTTTCCTCCACTCCTTTTTCCACCTAGATAACTTTGGTTTTTTTTCACTTGGTGAAAGACAAAATAACTTTAGTAACTTCCAATAACTTTACTCTCCTGTGGCACTTACATGTCAATTAGCTCCAGATTGCTGCTATATATTGGGACAGTGTACATGCTTGGGAAACTGTCCCTGGGAATTTTAATGCCATAAAATGCCTCGGTGCTTCAACCCTACCCCATCTTTCTGGTACACCAGCCAGTGAACACAGAGTGCTTTCTTCTGCTGTGCCCCTCTCTGTCCCCCACTCCCTCCACAGAATTAGGACAATGCTGGAACTCAGCACAATGCTATTTGCAGCCATGCATGTTTGAAATAAAAAATGAAGTCCAAGATTGTACCTCAGGCTGCCTGAGATTCAGCCGCCTTCTGCTGCCCAAAACCACAGAGGCAGAGCTTGCATGTTTAGATAACAACTATAGCAAAATGAAGACAAAAACTGTAAGCAATCCGTTTTAAATGCAGACAGGGCAGGGAGTGACTGCACTGGCACTAACCCGATGGAGTCTTAAGAACATTTGACTTGTTCCACTCCCAGGTTTCCACCCTGAGTCCCACGTGCGTGGAAGTCATCTGGGGACACAAGCAGGCATGGAGAGGCCTTGCCTCTGCAGCTCCCCTCCCACTGGGGAAGGGGCTAGCTGGCAGAGCCAGAAGATGGCACAACATTTGGGGACTCCACACAAACTACAAGGCCAATACAGGGGAGTAAGGGCAAGCCTGGACCAAAAGAGGACCAGGTCAGTGTGACACTGGGTGTGTTGGAGAGGTCTTTGCAAACCTGGGACTCTGCCTCGCAGAGGAGCGGCGCCAGTGGGAAGGAGGTAACGTCACCAGAGTGGAAATCCTTTGAGTATTAACAGTCACCACACGCTCATCAGAAGGAGCACCTACCCTTTCTTGAGCACACACTGCCAGTAAGAAGTCTTCTCAACAGCAGATCTGGGACACCCCAACAGCACATTTTGCTAGAAGACCATAAGAAAAAACATCCAAAACTCTAGTCTTGTTGACAACCAGTCCCTGTGATGTGCTGAATGTCATCTGCTACATGGAATCCCCCAGTTCAGGCTGATCCTTACTGGAGAGAGAAGAAACCTGCTACATCACGTTCCTACTGCTGACAACAGGATTGGGTTTGTTATCAAAGAACTTCCAGAGCCCCATGTGTCAAACGACAATGACCTCTGCTCTTCTGGTGAGGTATTTTTAACTTTGGGAAGTACCTAGAGAAAAGCTGGGGGATGAGGCCCATGAGCCAAGTTTTCAGGAGAGCTACTGAGAAAAAGAAGTAAACTGTCTGGGAAATGTCATGGTGTCATGCTGTTGTCCTGCTAGATGGATTTTTGGACATTACCACACATGCTGCAGCAAGGTTTCCACCCCACAACCCAAGCACTGCAATACAGGCCCTTAATGGGCCAAATCACATCAGTCCTCCAGATTTGCAGTGGTTTATAGAAATGGTCTTCTTCAGGAACAGGAAAAATTCCAAGCATCCTACAGGACACAATCTGTGTTTCTCCATGACTATCCCAACACATAAGGCTAAAATGAAAAGCCTGGAACAGACGTCAGCAGCTCCCATAGGCCTGACACACATTGGAAAGGAGAGCTTTCCAGTACCAAGAAAAGGCTGGGAGTATCACCTTCCCCTGGGTACATAGC
Organism: Corvus kubaryi; assembly: GCF_017639235.1. Taxonomy (NCBI): domain Eukaryota; kingdom Metazoa; phylum Chordata; class Aves; order Passeriformes; family Corvidae; genus Corvus; species Corvus kubaryi. The sequence continues at coordinate 25,241,297 of NW_024582091.1, read as the reverse complement.
AACAGTTGCTAGTTTTGGCAGGCAGCGAGATGCAGTGCAAGACATGATGGTGACATCATTTGATTATCACCTTGCTTCCCTTGGATTCAATTGGATTCCAATAAACTATTTTTAGAATTGCTACAGCCTTGAAAACTGACTTATTACAGATTTGGGTAGAGGAAGCTGGGGACTATATTAATAGCAGATAAAGCCTTAACAAGGCCCAAGTATCTGGAACCCAAAACCACAGCAGGAATAGCATGTACATATTAACAGCGAAGGTAATTAACCTTCTGAAAAACATGCTTGAAGTGTGGGTGGATTCTTCATTGCCTTAAGTTTCTGCATTTAAGGCTAAATATTCTTCCAAAAGGTGGGATGAAGCTGAAATTGAATTTGGGATTTGTTGTTGAAATATCTGATGGGAGCTGTGATGCTTTTACTCAGAAGTCCTGCCCTTAAAATCTAAAAGCTTGCCTGTTGCTCGTGCTTGGGAAGTTCAGTCCCATTTTGCTGATATAAGCATTTGCAGTTTCAAAGAAAGTTAAGAATTACTAGAGGATATCATGACATATGATGTTAACACCCCAGAGAAAGCAGTACAGGAAAAAATAAAATAAAAGCTCTCCAAAATGTTAAGCCTGAGGTTCATTGCTTTTGCCCTGGACACAAGAAATGAATAACATCATGTCTCATTACTCCATGACACTGAGAGCTTGAAAGTAATTGATCTTGCCTCCAATTTCAAGCTAGCCACAGTGTTTGTTTAGGAGAAGAGGCTCACATGACAGGCTGGAGCTTCTGAAGGAGACATTCCCCTGAAGTGGTAGCAGCTCTCTGGAAATAAATAACTACAGGGATTCCCAGGCAGTTGTGGAATCGTCAGCAGCAGTCCACTGCGTGGTGGTGCACAGCACTTCTTCATTATGTTTATGCAACTACAGGTATTAGTATTTACAGCAAGCTGCTTCTTTTTACATCCCTTACATTGAATATTTGATATCCTATATGAATTTTAATGGCTGTTGTACAGTCTTCTGTTTTTTAGCTTGTCAGTAAGTATGGTTGGACAGTGACAGACTAATGAGCTACTGAGCGATGTGAGGAACCGTGTGGTATGTCACAACTTGTTTTATAAAATAACAGGGCAGAGCTTTTTCACTTTTATAGCAAGGACAGAGTCTCTACTCTGCTTGCCCCAAATGACAATGAGAAAAAGTGTTCTGAGCAAGAAAGAAGGAACACCAAAAAGCAGAACAGAAACGAAACTGCACTGTCAGGTTTTCACTCTGTCAGAGCCCCTGTAATCAAACCCAGGAAGGCAACCCAGTGAGGGGCCCTGGGCTATCACATCATCCCCACTGCAAAACTTCTGACTGATGTAAGCAATTGACTTGTCTGCTAATTTGATTTCTACAACTCACTGCATTGGGACGTGACTGATAAGAGCTGACTAGCAATTCCCACAGATAGGGATTTTGCAGAGCCTTGCACGCCGCACAGTGAGGCCAACTCCACCCATTTCTTTCCACACATGCCACTGTCGCCCACAAATCTGAGGCAGACACACACGACTCTATCAGCAGGACCATATGTGTCTGCAGAGATAGCAAAAGCCAGAGACTGCCACCACTTAGCCAAATAGACAACTTCGCATACAAGAAATGACACGTGGCAGGAGAGATCCAGGAAAGGACACAGTTTAAGCCTCCTAAATTCAGAGGCTATTGCTTCAAGTAAGAGAGCAGAGGCAAGAGGCAACCCAATAGCCACAGATTCCTCTGCAACACAGATTTCTATTAGGGAGAAGTCAAAGCCAAGAGGGACAAACCATACCCAAAGCAGAGGATATGGACTTCTTCAACACTGATGCATCTAAATTGAAAATTTTTATATGTGTGAAAGGCCTTAGATAAATATTTGGGTCAGAATGGGAAAATGGATAGCAAAATCAGACCAGCAAGTAACAGGAGTAATGTGAAAATATTTGGTGGGGTAAAGTGGGCAATAAATGATGAACCATCAGGCCCATAGGGATTTATGAGAGACTGTCTGCCAGTGAGGCCAAGTAACTCTTTTTTTTTTTGGAGTGGGATAGGAGAGGAAGCACAAGGGCAAAGACTGAGACTGTTGTTCACCGGAAAAGCAGATATTTAAAACCCTCACAGAAGGCAGGAGAGACTTGAAAGGAGACTGCAAAAGCTCAGGCTCCCTGGAGCTACATGCCTTAAGTTGAAGGCTGTGCAGGTACCTGTGGCCATAACACCTTGGACAAAAGATGTAGCACTGCTGCTGGAGGGCTGGGAGGTGCCTGACCTTACCTGCCCAAGCCTCATTGCACCCTCCTTCTCAAGGGCCAGCAAGGATTTACTGCTTCCCCTGGCGTATGCAGGGGTCATAGAATCACAGAATCCTTAAGGCTGGAAAAGGCCTAAGATCATCAAGTCCAACCACTAACCTAAAGCCAGTGTGTTCAGCACTAAACCATGTCCCTAAGTGCCACATCCACACGTTTTTTTTTAAGGCTTCCAGGGGTGGTGATTCCACCACTTTCCTGGGCAGTCTGACCAGCCTTCCAGTGAACAAAAAGTGTACAACAGAGCATCAAGCTGCAACAAACACGCTCCCCAGTGTGGCTGCATCCTTTCTCCCTCTCCAAAAATACCCACTGAGGCTCAGTGACCACAGCTCTGAGGAGCAGCACTCAGGGACCTCAAGTCCCGTTGGCTGCTGATGCCAGTGGCCCTATGAAACAGTTTTCTCAAATCAAAATACGGTTTACTACTAACAGAAGGTAGGCAGCGTAATATTTTCTAAAACGGACTCAAAAGAGGATATTTGTCTCTCCTAGCTCGGTCCTGTGCCAATACATGTTCCAGGAGCTGCTGAGAAGCTGAGATTCCTGCAAACTTACAGCCAGGTGTCTGATCCTGGTGAGTGGCTCTCGAACAATGGCCTACTTTCTGCCTGAAGAGTTTTTAACTCTTGGCAGTTCCTTTGATCTGTTCCTCCTTAACACTGGCAAAAAAACCTGAAGCTGAGGAGGTAGCATCCTCCCAGTTAATAGCTTTGGCATTGTATCTTAATCCCTCTCGAGGCACCTTCCCAAAGTTATTTTACCAGCAGCTGCTGTCTTGCCTGCCTGGTTGCTTTTAAAACTACTTTGATATTAAACTAACTACATGCATCCCTGAAGCAACCATCCCAGTACTGGGGCACACATCCTCTCCATCCCCAGCTGGAGATGCATGCCATGCTGGGGATAGAGGGCAAGGAAGAGAGGGACAAGCCCCACTGCCCATCTTTAGGCATACTGGATGTCCAAGCTGGGAGTTGAGGATCCTGAGGCATCCTGACAACCCAAGGCTTCTTTCAGAGCCCCCAAGATCAAAACTGTCCTGCTGCTCATGTGAGGCACAGAGGCATCTGAAGCCTGGACCATAATGATTTTCTCCTCTTCTCTCTTCCTGAAGATATTTTTTCTTTGAGTTTCTCCCTTTTCATTGCTAGGTTTACAAGCTCTGTGCAAGCTGTTCTCATCTTTGCATACCCAGAGAAATAAACCAAATCATAATAATAGCATATGAAAAAGCAGAAATTTATCTCAAGACCATGGTGTTTTTATTAAGGTGACTGGAGGCAAACACTTATGCCCCAAATGAGGGGGAAGGCAGGCAGGCAGAAAGGTATGGGAAAAGGAATTAGTACTAGAAACAACATGATAATTCATCTCTACCAACAAAAAAGTGCTACAGACTTTCTTCTTGCCCTCCTCAAATAAATGACTTGTAACAAACAATAAAGGTTTGTCTAACAACAAAACAGACAAAGCACTTAATATCTGTAATTTCAGCCTCAGAGAATAAACCATTTAATCCTTCATTTTTTACATTTCTTTTACTTCTAAAAAAGATCACTAGCTCCTCACTCTGGTGCTTCCACAGCAATTTAGCAGGCATCAAATTACAAAATAAGAAACTGATAAATCTCAATCCAGAGAAATCCATCTACCCTGACTCAGACGAGAAACTTTCCTGTTCAGCTCCCTCTTGAGAAAAGCTGGCAAAAATAAATACAGTGCTTTTCCTACCTTCCTCATTTAGGAAAAAAACACCATCACCACCATGTGACACAGCCTCAAGACCACAGCTTTCTAGAAAGAAAGGTCAAGTGAAACAGTTTTCCTAAAGAGTTTGTCTGACTGCAGAAACAGGATCGCACCAAGCAATGAGCAGCAGGATGAGTGCCTTAAATCACACATCTCAGGTGCTTCTCCATCCTCCATGGTGCCAACACGGACAACAAAGGAGTGGGGAGGTGGGCAGGAAATACAGGGATGCCGTCACAATTTTTACACTGACCATACTTTTGCCTGACAGCTCCTGGAAAAGGCAAGACCGCCTGGTCACCAACAACAGCCAGGCATTGGATCAGGCAAACAAAAGCCCTCTATCTCTGCTCCGCTGAGGTGGAGGCATGACCAAGTAGGAGAGAAGGCAGGAAGTAGTGATCAACTGGAAAACTACCATGAACAAAACCCAAGCACTACCACAAAAACATGAAAACCCAGGGAAAAAAAAATTCTATGAAAATACTGTAATAGGTTACCTTTATGTGAATGAGTCTTCATGCTCGCCTAGACTGAGTCACTCTGTGAACTGCCTCGCAGTCCATCTGGCTGCCAACTCCTGGCTAAACTTGAACATCCTGTGACTGAAATGAATGCATCAAAGGCTAAGGCACCGCAAGGTAACAAGGTTTTCTTTGTGCAGCACCTCCAGATGCACCAGCATTCCGCTTACGCTAGGTCTCACATATCCTCTGGGGCTGTGATTGGTATATTTCTGACTTTCAGAGGCTGTAAAAGAAAGGCTAGACTTGAAATGTGCCTCTCACCTTACTTTCATGGACCTCCTCAATCCATCTCTGGCCATGTACCAGTGATCTTATAGTCTTGGATGTGAAACTGTTTACAATTTTTCATTGCTCTGGACATAAAATTTTGCTACCACCTATGTAAACAACTTTCAAATATGGGAGGATGCCATTGCTGCAGATGAATGCAGGCCCAGAAACCATTGTGACACAATCTTACAGAAAGTAAGACTGCACTGCTGGATACTGCACTTCCACAGTCTGCCTTTCAACCCACTTACAGTTGTAGTGGAAGGAGAAAGGAAAAAAAACCAAAGTATTCCTTACGTTCCCAGCTTTCCTCCCCAAATCAGGAACACACTCCTATTTCTTAGGTGGCAATATAAACTTAAATAATCTTTCCTGCCTTCACTGAAACTATTTTAAAACCAGTAGTCAGGTACAAAACAAACGTCCCAGCTAATGCAATGTGTATTACTCAGTGATGATAAACACTATACACCCACCTAGACTTTTCACTTGATGTGGTTGGAAACTGCTATGTAAGGTGGAAAAAGTAAGGCAGGCTGCTTTATTTTTGGCATTTACTTAAGAGTTTAGGCTTATTGCAGCAGTACATTTACTCTGGCTCTGTGTGCTGCTTGCAGCCAACTGTGTAAAGATATTTTGTGGCTATTTTCTTGGCTGGAAGAAAGACGTATCACCCCCCAACTCCCACCACGTCTCCTACTCCACCACACTGCCAAGCTGCAAGGAGGGAGTGTGCTGGGAGGGGACCTTCTCTTTCTCATCTGCCAGAGCAGAGCTCAGCAAGGTAAAGCTCTGTCTAGCCAACAAAGCTCTTTACCACAAATATCCTTATTAAACACAGCCTTATCAGAGACCAGTTTCTGCAGTCTGAAGCAGTCAGGAATTAACTCTGTCAATATAAAATTTCAAGCCAGGATTAGAGCCCAGACCCAAGGGGATGTGAGTGAGTGTTCAAGCCACAACAGAGTCACCTGACCATGCTCACGCCATGTCAGGGGGCTGCCCAAGGGGCCAGGGCTCAGGCTGTGCACCCACCACCCTGGTGGTACTCCAGTCCCCTGAAGGACTCATTCCCCAGGCTGCTGCAGCAGGAGAGGGGGATGCTGAAACTTGTCTGTCTAGCGGGATAGAAGGGAAAGGAAGCACTGTGCCAGTGTTTCCAAAAGAGGACAGGCTGAGGGAAGACCCCGGTCCAGCAGCATCAGTTGTGCCCAGAGGGCATGAAAAGCCAGCCTGGAGGGGGGAGACAGCACCCCACAGGTGTAGCCCAGGACTGTCAGGATGGGAGGTTCACCAGCACTTCCCAAAAGGGTGCCACCATCCAGCAAGGTGCATGGCTAAGATATAAACTCATCCAGTATGCTCCTTTGTCAGCCTCTGGCTCTAAGCCCCACCCACAGGATCAGGCTATGTCCCCTGCCTTATCCACAAGATGAAGCTGTCTATCCCCGACACAGCCCTCAGGGTTGTGGGACCAACGCTGCCTGCCTTCGCTCCAGGGTGAGCCTCCTCCACTGGCATGGCATGGCTGCCTGCCCGGCCTGCAGATGGTGCGAGCTTTGCCCCACAGCTCTGTGAGTCAAGGCCTTAATGGTGACCGTGCTTCTCCTGCCACATATTGAAAGCTGGCAATGCTATTGATGGAGACTCCATGAAAGATGTTTGTAATACTGAGCTAATAAGGCAGTGGTGAGGCAATTGTGTCCTGTCATTAGCAATCCCAGTGAAAGAGCCTTCATACTGCCCTTTCCTACAGAACACCTGTCCACCTCCCAGTAAGGCAGAAGTACATTTCAGTGCATGCCTAAGCTACGATAATTTTTAAACTCTTTCCCTGAGCTTATTTTACAGCAGTTACTAAACAGTTAAGCTCATTACTGAGTCCAATTATGAACACGGGGAAAATATTTCCATCGCTTTTGGCACAAAGTAAGTGCAAAAGTTGCCTTTCTGCTTGACTAAAAGCCTGAAAAGCAAACAATGCACACAGCATCCATTGTTCAAGAAGGGAGTGCAAACAAGCCTAAAAGCAGATTAACTTTGAAGGTGTTGTGAGGGAGCAAAGCAGGCAGAACCTACTGTTCCTGCCCCAGCACCCCAGGCAGCGGGTACAGAAACAGCTGCCCAGCACCAACTGGGATCCTCACCATTAATCTCCCCGTCAATACTGGCAAAGCCAAAGCTGCACCTCAGAAAACAAGCAGCTATTAAAAGAAATTTAAAAAAAAAAAAAAAAGGAAAGGTACAATCCTAAAAGCTTTAACAAGACAATGCCTTCAACCCCAAAGAGCACGCACTCCTTATTTTAAGACTTATTCATCCTTTTCTAAACAAAACGAAGAAGCTTTCAGGGAGCCAAGACCTGTGGGGAGATTTTCAGTCACCAGAGGCAGTAGCACATGCCTTGATTCCTACTCAAGTCAGCAGAAATCAGGTGCCTAACCCATCGGCACCTCCAAAATCCCCTCAGTAATAGCTTAATGCCACAAAGGGAGAAGCAAACAAGTTTTGTCTATAGGCTGCTCCTCAAACAAAGAATACAAATTGCATGTGACAGGCTGCTGCACAAGTTTGACTGTATGTGTCTACATGCAAGTGGAAGAGCTAATGGAGAAGTATGCCAGCTTCAGAAGGGCATATTGCTGCCAGTCATTTTTAATAAAAAAATAAAATAAAATAAAATAGCATCCCAGAGATTCTGTAGGCCCCATTATGCAAGACCATTTGATTTGAGCAACCTGCAATCTGAAAATAGCATGCACCACTGCCTGCCCATGGCCATGGAACCCATGGGCCACACGGCTCAATCATAAGAGCTGGCCTTGCCAGGCACAGTGCACCAACAAGACTTCCAGCCTACTATCCTAAGAGCTAACCCCAGTCAACCCCAAACCTTCCTCCTTTTCTTGAAAGGCATTTACCTTCATGTCCCAACGCATCTGTTTAGAGCAGCATGGCAACTCCATGGCTACAGCTGTGAAACAAACGCAGACCTGCGCCCAGGACTGCCCCTGGACTGTCCCTGTGGATTTTCTGGAGATCATTAGGTGGTTGCATGAGTGTATAGTTTTCCACCCACAGCAGCTCCTCTGTCTAGGGAGCTGCCTGCCTACACACAGCTTCACCACCACGATGTGAGTGCAGGCTCATGTTGGGGGGCACTGCTCCAAACAGGGCTCCCAGAGTTCTCTTGTCTCTTTTTCATTCTTCTTCACTCCTCCCTGTGCTCTGCATTGTGCCTCAGTGAACATGAGAGCACCTTAGGAATTTACAGCCATGGCTTCAGATGAAATCAACCAAGCACTGCAAATTCAAGTAGTTTTTTAAAAAGTTTTGGTTCATCTTTCAAAAACAGAGAAAGAGCACAATTCAACATTTAGATCAAATTTTCCTATATAGGATGCCTGGACTAAGGTAGGGAGCCAAGTCAGGCATCTATGAATTAAAGTTCTCACCCGGCCCTGCTAGCTTCCAAAGGGCTCTTCTGCTTGTCACTTCATAGCACTGCAATTGAAGAGTCATCCCTTCCACCCTGCCCTTTATCTTCTGCAAGCCTCCCTGGGTGATAAATAGTGAAGTTTGTAAACACACTGGCATTTTGATGTGGATTTTCAGTTCAAAAATATTCAAAGCAACGCACACTTGGCAATACTGGGAAAATCACACGCAGAAGGTTCCATTCTCACACTGAGCATCTGGGGGGAAACATCCAGCAAGGTGTTGGGTGGGCTAATGTAAAATCACTTTGTAAGGGCCAGCACTTCCCTCAGTTGTCAGCATCTAGAAGAGGCCACGGCTTTTAGAGGGACCCAAGACAGTCTCACAGAATTTCCATTATACTCATGCGCTTACTTCCTTCAGGTTCTTCGAAAATCAAACCCATTGCTTACACCTATAATCATACCTAGGTTTTGAAACACCTTTCTCCTTTTGTGTGCATGCAAGTCTTTATGGGGGAAAATCTTTTATGTGGATGATTAACTACAGACATACTTAAGTATTTCTTGAAGTAAACACAACTTAAGCTCATTTAGATTTAAGTAGGTGCTTGCCTGCTTTTCTGAAGGCAGATGAACTTAATTACATGTCTACCTATTCTTCTAAACAAGGGCCCTTCAGACATCTAGTATTACTTTTTGCAGGTTTTTTTTTTTAATCAAGATGTTCACACCACACTAGAGAGTTTATAAACTCAGTTATACTTATATCTTTATAATATTCTCAGACTGGGATATGTGAGTACAGAATATACTTACATATTTGGAATACTTTAATTTTCATCTGAAGAAAACAATTTACACGCACCCAGTTTCACTATAAATTTAAGCAGTATACAATTAGCACTAATTGCTGGATATGCTGTATTACTGTGTAATACACTGATCTTCTAAAACCTTGAATTGTAATGTTTAATAATTGTCCCTAAACAGTGGTCTAAACTTGGCTTCTCCACATATTTTGTCTTACTGTATTTGACTTGTTAATTGTCTGCCCAAAAGCTGCACTCAAAGGAAAGTAAAATGTAGAGATCCACGTTACGATAGGCACATCTGGATTCACTGCATTGGAAATCAGTAATGCTAACTTTCACATTCTAAGTAATGTTGAGATGAAAGACAGGCACTAAGTACTTTCCAATGAAATGTGTGGAAGTCCTTGACAGTGCCTTATGTAAGATTTAAAAAAAAAAAAAAAAAGGCACAAGCACAGCAGACATTGAATGACCACTCTCATACACATCTGTGTCTAACTTCTCATCTGAGGAACTTGTACCTTGAACTTGTACAAGCACGCCACTTGTCCAGAGGGCTGTTGGGAGAACCCAGGACAGGGTAAGGCAGGGACAGTGACTAAGGTCAGCTCACTGGCTGTAACACACTCTGTTAAAATTGCAGCTGCACCAGAGTGGAGGTTTTATGCAGAAAAAGAAGTAGCTCTGCCCTTTTGCACATCTGCGATGCAATGCACTATTAAGCAAAATTAAGTGATTATGTAGCAAACACAGCAAAATGAAGCCCCGACTCCTCTGACAGCGCTATCTCCTTTTTAATGAGGCACAGAACAATCTGTTACCAGGGTTAGTGCTGCAGACAGTGTTTATGGTAATGGGTCCCAGCTCATCTATTTTTTTTATAGTTCAGTAGGTACCACAGATGCCAGAGGTACCATACATTAACTGCTGAGCCTACAGGGGAACAATGTTTGGCCATGCCACTGGCTTTTAACAAACTTGTACAAAGGGCCTCCAACAGTTTAATATGTTTAGTGACATCAATTCTAGTCATCCCAATCTGTTCCTCCAGCTTGCCTTATTAACATGCGGTCCAATGCGTTCACACCTGTATGGCTCATCCTCCTCCGTTACCTGGAACGTTCCTTCCCTCAAGTATGTTGTGCTGGCCATGCCTAACTTATCAGGCTTTTGTAAGCCAAGGAGCAGCTGAAGAACATTGCTAGGAAACCCTACAGGCAACTGCAGAATCAGCTGAACTGTGCACAAAATAGGTCACTTCTGCATTATCAAATGTATTTAGTGCAATTACAATCACCAGAGAAATGAAAAAAATACAGTAAAGAACAAAGAAGGAGGCCATTAACAGCAAAGCGTGAAGTCCTGTTTCTTCACAAGAGAATGCCATTCTCAGGTCACCCTCTCTGGTAAAAGAACAGGTTTTAAATTGGACATGGTTTTTATCACATAATTAAAGGCTGCAAGAGGGCATATTTAGGTTTTTCAGTACTGTGATGAACACTGGAAGCAAGAGCATGGAATAAAGCATTAAAAATCTATAACAGCAGCCTCTGAAAATGAACCAGATAGGAGCTGCTACCTGTGCAAGAAGCCCACTGCCTTCCCACAAAACCTCCACATCACTTGTGACATCTCAGAAGAGCATGTTGCAAAGGGGAAGAATGCACTTTGCAGGGCTTTTAGCCCTTGAGTAAAAAGTAGTTTTCAACTCCCACTTCTTGAGAGGCCATGCATCTTTGAAAGACTGTCTCTGGAATTTTCTCCCCAGTGACCATCAACGCCAGCTCTTCTGCCTGGATATCCTGCTTAAAATTCACATCCTGCTTAAAATTTACACCCAACTAACTTTAATGAACAGCTCTCACTAAAGCAAGGCTGTTCCCCTAAGGAGCCAGAAAGTCTTGTATTTAACATATCCTGACATGTGAATATCCTGCATTAACGGAGCAGGTTGACACAGAACACAAAGATGGCAAGTGCTTTAGTGAGGATCCCTTCCTGCACAAAGCAGTCCACAGGCTGCACTTCTTCCCCTTGCAGACAGAATCACCTGCAATCCATTACAGCCTTGAGTGTTTTCATTATCTGAAACCACAAATGTAATTTAACCCCTTTAAAAGTAGTAAGGGCTCACCTTGGAAGTTGGGATTCAAACCATTTTCAGTGACATGGTGTGCCATGATGAGTACAACTCTTGCTGTATAGCATGCAGACTGACAGGAAAACATCACAAGGTAGGGGGTATTCCATGTCAACCAAAATTTTTCATGTCAATTATCAAATTATTTTATGTCAGTCAAAATAATTCTCCTCTCTGTTCTTAAGATACACGCCGGACAGGCCATAAGCACCATATTTGTCAAGTGAAGTACTGAAAACAGGACTCCGTTTTTGTTTGCTGCATGGTTTCTTGTGCAAGGTGAATGCTTTCATCATCTAAACACATGGGTTTCATAAAGGAAAAAAAAATAAAGTGAAAATAAAACTATTCTGATTACTTTGTTGTTCTCAATACTTCACCTGAGAAATACAGATTGAAAGATTAAATACAGGACAGCATTGATGCAGAGGGATTGTGACACCACACCAAACCATAACAAGACTAATTCCTCCATCTCCCCCTAATCCCTCTGAGAATGAAGGATATTTACTTTTATTATCACCATCGTTCCACTTCCCAGCCCTGACTGCTGGTTACTGTAGTACAGTATGTACTCTTCAGAGTTGCTGAGTCAAAGAAAAAAGAGCCCAAGTAATTAGAAAACAAACAAACAAAAATAGACTTTTCCTTCTGTCCCTCCCTTCCTCCTTAAATAAAGCAACATCACAGACTGTGAATCACATCGTGGCCATCATATGACCATATCAAAACCCTTGTATTTGTTATTTCTTTTGCTGTGCACACAGACAAGATAAAAATGTTTTACTGAGAGCTAATCATCATAAAGTATCCACTGAGACAATCATTTATCTTTGCATGCAAGGGATCTCAAGATGTAGATTGCTGTTTATGGACTACAGATTTTTTGGAGGAGGGAATATTAAGTAGGGAGAAGTCATGTCATATGTTTGATCCTAGTATTTGTTGGCTTAGGAGCAGCATGGTTTTGTGGGACTTGTTCAATTTTAAAATGTACCTGCTGAAACTGAAAGCAAATTTCTTTTTACAAGAAAATCAACAAATACAATATATTATGTAATATACACACACTCTCTCTCTTTATGCCTCAGTTTGGACCTAACACATAAACTGGACCTCTCAAACCTTCACTTGCACTGAAACTGAAAATAACAATGTGCAAGCATCCCAAGCAGTACGTGAACAACAGTCACCATTTAAATAACTCCAGAAAAACTGGAATCAATTTACAGCAAGTTTTCAGAACCAGCATTTAACACAGCCCTAAAGCCTCTAAGTGACACAAGAATGCCTACTTCCAGGTAGAGCTATGCTGTGGCTGTGTTGAAAGGCATAGGCAGAATGGAAAATGCACTCACTTCAGCCAACCACTGCCGGTGTATTTCTCTCTAAAGAAAGCAAATGACTGAATTATCAACTGTAAATGACTTCTGGGTCACAGAAGGAGGTGGAAGGGTTGAAACCTTGAACTACAGCTGCTGATGCAGTGTCTTTATCTCCCTGCTCCCTATGGTGTGTAGTTCCTGGTTATCTCAAAGGATGAACGACCTGCCTGCAATGAATTATGCCTGCTTATCTTCCAGACGGGCTATACACTAACTCATTAAGTCATCTAAGAGTATAACACCAAGGGAATTATTAAATGAATGTGAAATCCTGTCCTGCTCTTAGCCCTTGTGACAGACTTCTCTGTGCTTCTGGCGCAGGTGCCACAGAGAGCAAGAACAGGGTTTGAACGTTTCTCACCTGTTGGCATGCCTACTTGTTTTCTGATATTAACATTTTCTATTTTCTCATTTGCTTCTAAGGCTGCTAAGTTAGATGATGTCAGAGTAGTAACAACAGTCATTTCCTTCAGAGGAAGGGAAAACACAACCCTCCTCTGACCACCAAGATTTCCAAACCTCCAGCGTACCAGCTGAGACAAGCAGCCAACACGAGACAAGCAGAGAGCTTACAGCTACCGTATTTGTGTTGGGATATAATGGGTTTTTTCCAGATGAAAGGGTGCACTTCTGAAGAGCAGCACATTTTTTTAATTAAAAGAAATTGATTTAGTGACAGGATTTACAATTGGGTATCTGACAAGCCCACTGACCTTCACACACATATACAAATGACTGAGGCTTGATGCATTCAGAGAAGCGAATTCTCGCTTGAAACCACAAAACATTGAGATCACTGACTCCTGCAGAACCCAAGGAACCCCCTCTAAGCAGAGTGTATCAAAGGAGGCTTAGGGTAAAGACTGATCTGCACAGCAAACCTTTTCAGATAACACTTCATGAAGTCAGGGGGATAAACAACATCTTTAAATAGAGAGAAAAAAAAGCATGTCTGGCAAAGGTTTACCCATGCTTTATTACAGCCTGGAAAAGCTCTAGCTCACCATTTGCCTGTGATGCTGTATTTACTATCCCTACTCCCATTGCTCCTTGTACTGAGTAAGTTGTGCAGTAGTTAAATATCTCCTTTCAAGTATTCTCAGTGCCCACACAAAAGAAAGAGGCTCAGCAGCACCCCTAAGGAGAAAAGACACACTAGCACCTCCAGACAGTGCTAAACCGTTTGGCACCCAGCCTCTAAAGCTGTTTTCAAGGGGCTGTTGCTCAGGTTTGTTTTTAGTTTCCCATTATCTACAGCCAGGGTAATGAATACCCTAGGAGGTGTTTCCTTGGAAGTGGTGGTGCAACAGCCCCCATGTTCCACCCTGGCTGAACAGCAACTGAACCTGAGTTTTACTGAGAAGGAAAACAGGCAGTATGCTCTGTGACAGAACGAGCCCCTCAGAATGGAAATCTGCGCCCTCGCAAAAGGGCAACAACAATTTCTAACCTTCTGCCTGGTGATGCCTACACCACACGTGAAGGAATGATGCTCAGCACCATTTCAGGATCTCCTTCTAAATTTAAAATTATACATTAAAAACAGTAGTAATTTTTTAAAAGCTCGGTTTTCCTCTTTATTTACAAGCTTTACCAAATGAAAACCCCTCCCAGCCTGGTCAACCTGATAGGTTTCTCTGAATGTTACCAGATAAAAAAATAAAACCTAATCCTTGCTTGAATGTTCCTGGGACAGGGCCAGGATATTTATATCTTTCCAGGGCAAAACTCAAACTAGGCCTTGTGCTGTGCCAAGAAAAGTCTTGCTAGGACATGGAAAGAGGAAATTGCTCCCGTTTCCATGTGGACATCAGAAAACTTTGTCTGGAAAACAGGAGATGCCACACAGATGGTCAGAGAGCAACCAGATTTCCTTTAGAAAGCTACACACACCACTGTTCTCAAAACTTTTTTTTTTTGGAGGATGGCTCAGGCTTGTTACTCTTCTGTGTTTTGGTTTGCCTTTTTTTAAATCAGGACCTTCTACATGAACAAAAACCCTTAAGTAATCTAAGTTTCTTTTTCAATTAGTACATAACGCCCAGAGACACACCAGGCACCTCCACAAGAGTGATTTTAATCTTATCTTCCTAGGCATAGTGGTTTATATAAGGACTTAGGTTTTTTTCTCTTATATAACACCTGTTTTTTCACACTGTGCCTCCAGCGACTACCATAAACAAGGAATTAAACTGCACGATGGTGAAAAGTTTTCACTAATAAACCAGCTTCTAAGCCTGCAAGCAGTCTGCTAAAGGAAAAATAAAAGCAACAGATTTTCAGTTTTAGTGGACAAGGACAGCAAAGGCTCCCTTGTTAGCTTCTATTTATGGTCCCACAGCAGATGACCTGAATCTCCTCCATACTCATCCCTCTCTACAGAGCCTATAGCTTAGATTATTCACTTCTTAATGAAAACACCACCTGCCAGATGGATGAGAGAATAATTACATTACACTTACATTAATAAAATACATATGAGTCCCGTTTGCTGAGCACAGAGCAGCGCTATACATCTGGATATGTGTACAGTAGGAAGACTTTCAGAAATGGGGACTTTCCTTGCTGTATTTTGTGGTTATGAAGATCAACATCTGATTCATGCAATCAGCCTGATGCAAATCTACCTGATGTGGGAAAGGCAGCTTTTGGAGTAATAAGCTGCCTCTCCTTATCATCTGAGCTGGCTGGGGTTTGTAGGCCAGGGTTCAACTACTGCATTCACAACACGTTGGCATTCCCACCTGAAACCCCAAAAAGAACGGAGGAGACACCACCAGGAACTACACAGAAGGAGAGAGCTCTAATGGGAGTCAAATAGAGGTAGGGACCTTATCTGAACTTGACAAAAAGGCTTTGGATTTAAGTCTAGGGGTGAGCAAAAGTTCAAGCCAATTATGCTCCCATATCCCTAATACTATCCATGCCGTCAATCAACAGCATGTCCTGCCCTGGTGGCGTGTCTCAGGGAGCATTTGCACCTCTCCAGTAAAAGCATAATTATTCAGATTTCTGGGAGCCAGGGGCAGAGAACTAGAAACCAAAATGCCTGAATGGGCAGTGTAGCACATAATAGTTTCATCATTAAAAAGATGGCCACAGAGTGAGTCACTTACTGTATGGCCACAGCTGCATCTGCATTGAACTGAGGAGTGCAGAACATTGATTTGCCCTCCCGAGAAATGTCCTGAACCTTTAATGCTGTTTATCCAGGAGGGCGAGAAGACCAGAGAACACTTTCTGCTGGTTGAACCCATTTCTCTCTTCCCCCAAGGGAAGCTACGTCTTTAACAAAAAAGGCTATGCTTTTAAAGTTTAACATTCATAAATTGTGCTGACATAGAAATTTCAGTAACACCATTTCTTTCCGTCTGTCCCACTACTTCAAATACTACCCAGAAATACTACTCCGAGGCTAGTGAGACTTTTCCAGCCTATTCCTACTTTCTTGGCTCTTGTCCCTCAGATGAAACAGAGCTGTAAAAGACCTTTTGGGGACTTATCAATGCATATTTGCAGACACTTGAAGAAACTACTGGTTGGTTTGGCTGAAAATATAAATTCTGCCATTCAGCTCAGTGGTATTGGAAATGCAGGATGTTTGTATCTCCTGGATGGCTGTTGTCCTCAGAGGGTGAAACAATGGGAGCACAGTGTTCAGTGTACACTTGGTTCACTCCCTCTGCTACTGGGAAAAACAGTAAAGTTTCTTCTCAGAAGGATGATCATGTTTTGGGTGAGTAAAGAAGATGGAAGAAGTCCAGAGCTCACGCTAAGCAATGCTACAAAAGCCTTGCATACAAACCATCCTGTCTTTCTGGCTGACGACTAAACACATACTTCCTTAAGGGAAGAAAACATCCCCATCAGTTTGCCTAAGACCCGAACTTCAGTCCTAGCCAGACAGCAGTCCTAATTTCACCAGGAGCCAGACTCCAGCCCTGGATGGTTTCCATCAGGATTCCATTAAGCCTGTGCATGTGCAGCTTTCAATTTGCAAGAGCCACGTGTGTACTCAAGAGCAGATTTGGATGCTATATTTCTTTCTGGCTTCATAATGGTTCTCATGCCCCTTAAGTAACAGCCTGTTTTCTGGAAACTTAGTAATTTCTTAAACATGTTCACAGGTTTATCCCTCTCATCTGGCAAACAAGATTGAAACTGTCAAATGTCTGTAGCTTTTGTTTTTATTTTTGAAGACAAAAGACTGTTTCTCTGAAGGAAGATGTTGGTTAGATTGCATAGTTTGCTACTCAGGAATTTTTTTCCTTTACCAATACCAATGTCTGCGGAGGTCCAGCCACATACAGCTCCGAGTTTGTCTCCTAGGTTCCACTGAGTCAGTTTAAGGTGTCACAGAACTGGACTAACACCTATTTTATGAAACCAGAAATTACATCAGAACATGGAATACCCCAAGAAAAAAAACAACTTTTCACAAGAAATAGTTCAGGTAGCCTGTGATCCCAAGCAATTCCCATTGTTCTTGGCAAAAGCAGGGTATAGATCTACATTCCCAAATGCAGCAATGTTTATTGCACTAGCTTGGTGATTCACTAAGTACAGGATGTGCCCAGTTATTCTGTGTATTTTTCCAATCCTATTTCATAAACTTCAGTTGCACAAGTACAGCAATACATTCTTTCTTTCTTGTCCATTAAAATTCATTTTAAGAAAGGCCATCTGACTCGAACAATAAAATCACCAACTGGCTATATGTGTGAGGCTTTTTTGTTTTGTTGTTGTAACCATGGAATCAAAACCCTCGGCTGTTAAGTGCATATATTCTGTGATACAATCGCTTTCTTTTTTGTCTCAACCTGCTAAGAAAAGTTTTGCTTTTAACTTAGGATGCTGGGTTTGTTCCAAATCCAAAAATTAAAAACACCAGTTCTAAAGGACACGGGTATCTAAGCCAACAACATTTGACTGTCTAACATAAAAATTAGCAGAATTGTTATTACTAAAAACAAACTGTTAGATTTTTCCAAGATAAATAAAAACTTAGAATTCTGACTATCACTCCACAAACAAAGCCTCTAATTTAGTTTGTTTGAACACCACAGCATGGATAAAAGAGATACAACTTCAATTTTTGTGTCTCTAAGTTAATTTCACTACCTTAAGCAAGCTGGCTGTAAACTGAAGCTTCGCCTCATTTTCCTTCTAAGATGCCATATTACAAGTAAATACAAGTCTTTGAAATATCATCAAGGCTGACAACCATGTCCCATTGCTACACATTCTTTTATGAATGAAGTGTGGGGTTCGCTGCAAAAGTAGCAAAGGCAACAACAGGCAAGATGAATGCAGTGCAAGGTTCCCAACTCCTACCAAAGGCACATGCAGTGTTTATGAGAACCCCAGCAGCTGGGATGTGTTCAGCTGTGATGAAGCAGGTCTCACCTGGAGAGCTCATATCACCCTACCTGAAGAAGATGGGGCAGCCTGAGGTGCAGTGGCTTCCCATAAGCCACATGGCTCCCTTTGGTACCAGAGATGCAAAGGAAACCTGGGTTTCTTAAACCTCCAGCTAGGATCACCCTGGCTGTGTCCACATGAGTGGGTGGTCTGAAGCAACCCCTGTAGCCATCTCTTCCACTGCAACCTGGCTTCGTTCACAGGGTGGCTCTGCTGGGCCCAGATGAAATTCCTTTCAGAAAAAAACTAAGAAGGAAATTCAGGTCCAGGGACGCAACAAATGCCTTCACATTTTTTGAGACAACAATAATATACTCACATAATTGAGACTGAAGTATATAAAACAAGTAGTCCTTTGGGCAGATTGAGCCCACACATGCAGCGAGGACATTTGGTCCAAGGGACGAGACAAAATCTAGTCTGGAATAAAATGCTCAGTTTGAATATAGTGTAGATACAGGAGCCTCTGCACCTCCTGCTTTGATCTACTCACTCTCTCCCACTGCGCCACACAGCAGGTGAAGCCCCTGGCTACCTAGCATGGTGAGCTGAGGCCAGCCAGTGCCTCTTGCCATGTGTGCAGGACAGACACCCAACATATTTTTTCTGGACAGACAAGTATTGCACTAACAAACCACTTTATGCACTACATTTGAGGATGAAGGCACAACCTTCACACTCCAGACCAGAAATTCACAAGGCAGAAAAGAGTTCTGGTCAAGCTTGTATGAGCTCTTCTCTGACATGACTCACACATCTGTTGAACCCCATCATAGGAAGTACACCAGAAGCAGCTGCCCACTACAAACCTGAGGCATCTACAGCACTCCACAAGGCCAAGAAACACCTGAAATATCATTTGATGTGACCCATGAATAAGATCACCCACTCTTCCCAGTGGCGCTCAGACGGCTGAGACCAAATTGCCCTGAGACACTTGGATCTGGCAAAGCAGTGCCATCCAAACCAGGTCGGCCAGTTTAAAGCAGGCTCACCCTGGCTCCTGGCAGCAGAGGTTTACCCCCAGCAGCTGTCCAGCACTTCAAGGAAGTTAAGTATCACCTCACCACTTGGTGCATGCATCCCACAGCTGCAGTCACCGGTCAGGCTTTGCGACCTCACTGGAAAGAGACACGAGATTAAGACACGCCAAATTAAAACCCTAAGCCCATTAATCACACCCTCATGACTTCAGATAATGCAACATGCAATGTGCACCATATGCTTATCTAGGTCTTGCCTTTGGCCATAATCTAGACTATGGAATAAACTAAGAGCAGAGTTGTGGTGAAAAAATGAAACAACACAAGGCAGGAGGGACAGGCAAGAGTCACGTGAATTCACTCCCTCGATGGAAGGCAGTTATGCAAAGAGTTCGTACCTGAACTCAAATGGCTCAATTAACATTCCTGAAATGAAACTCATCAATTCTTCACATAAAATGAGACCAAAAGTGATGGCATGCACACACCCTTTGACACCCTCAGCGCTTGAAGTGGAGCTCAAATGGATCATTGCTGCTTTGCAAAGTTCTCTGTGAAGAACTGCCGAAACAACAAAGTTATGTGAAATACCACTTTATCATTCCTACAGTGGAAGCAATCACAGAAATGGCAGCAGAAGAATGCAGCTGAAGTAGTTTCCTCTGACCTGCTGCAAGGCACCAAGAAAGCTCTTCAGCCTCACTGGAGAATTACAGGGATCTCTCCATGACAGTCATTTCATGCCTCTATTTGCAGACAGTGTTGCTGATATTTGAACAGCTGCATTAATAGAAATACTTTAAATAAAAAACTCAAGTGAAAATTGGACATACTCAAATTGCGTGATCTCCATACTATGCTAAATATTAATGCTGTTTGGTATAACTGCAGACTACTTCACATGGAAAAAAACCCATCACTTTTGAGGGGAAAATGATCCATGAGGAGAATTACAAGGATTTAAAATCAAACACATCAGAAAATGAGTATTGCCATTTAGATCAATTGCTTAAAGTAAACATTTTTCTAAAAGACTGCTGTATTTCCAACACATACTGATCTGATATAGCAGGTTTACACTGGGGAGATGACAAGTCCCAGAGGGAAGCTGTCCCTGCAATCCTTTAACACTGAACATGTTACACAGAATCACAGAATCCATTAGGTTGGAAAAGACCTTGAGATCATCAAGTCCAACCTATGACCTAACACCACCTTGTAAACTAGATCATGGCACTAAGTGCTACATCCAGTCTTTCCTTACGCACCTCCAGGGACGGTGACTCCACCACCTCCTTGGGCAGCGCAGTCCAGTATCTAATCACCATTTCTGTGAAGAAATTCCTCCTGATGTCCAAACTAAACCTCCCCTGGCACAGCTTGAGGCGATTTCCTCTCATACTATCTCTGGTTGCCTGAGGGAAGAGACCAGCCTCCACCTGGCTACCATCTCCTTTCAGGGAGTTGTAGAGAGCAATAAGGTCACCCCTGAGCCTCCTTTTCTCCAGGCCAAACAACCCCAGATCCCTCAGCTGCTGCTCACAGGACTTGTGCTCCAGACTCTTCACCAGCTCCACAGCCCTTCTCTGGACTCATTCCAGAACCTCAATGTCCTTCTTGTAGAGGGGGACCCAGAACCAAACACAGGACTTGAGGTGTGGCCTTACCAGTGCCAAGTACAGAGGAAGAATGTTCTATCAACAGACTTAGTCTATAGATAGAAACCACCTACTTTTCATTCTAGCTCCCAGTGTATTTTTTTTTTTTTTGCCTGCAGATAGTGAAAGATTGTTTCCAAGTGATAAAACTGTGTTAATTCCTCCAACTCCACCTGGCAGAAACAGCCGGACACTTTAAACAATGTTGTCTGCATGGAAGACATTTACCTTACAGGTGACTTTAATACACACAGTAGAAAATGTCCTTCGATCTTCATCAAAGATTTGCTATTAGCTCAAATTCCAATTAGCTTAATAAAATAGAAGGAGGAAAAAAAAGAGAAAAAAGGACAGAAGGAGGTTGGTGAGAACAAGGGTAGGACAGGAACTGCCCAGAACCTCTTCTGTATCTGATGTCCCCTTCAGCCCACCTGAAAGAGCTTGCTTATACCAAGGTAGAAAGCCTAGACTGATGCTAGGATTGGGAAAGTGTCCTTCTCTGACCTAAAGAGACCAAATTTAAATACCTGTGGTACCTAAATGCCATAATGGAAAGATGCGGAGTAGAGTGAGTTTCCTCAAGAGAAAGATTCAACCCAGCAGGTATGAGCTGTGTTGTGAGCTCTCCTTGCCTGCAGAGAGCACCTTGGACACACAAAGCCATTGCAGTAACACCTGGAGGAGCTGATAGTGGGAGGCAGCCCCAGGTAACACTGCTTCACCCTGAAAGAAGCCTGGAGTGCAGCAGGCACAGTAAGGCAAACTGCGGAGGCAACTATTTTGCCCGAGCTTTTCAGTTTGAGTAATCTTAAATAATATGAGTGACAATAGTAGGTAATAAAAAACCACATAAATATACAACCTTAAGCCTCCTGAACTCCTTTGATCCCAACAAACCACGCTGTCAAGCACTTGCAATGCTGTAAACCTTGCCAGGATGGTGGGGGGAGACACCAAAAACACACCACCAAGATGCCTCAGTGAGAACTAATCAGTGCTGGCCGCTCTGCTGAAAAGGAAGCCCCAGAGCAGGGGAAAGGAGAGCTCATCCTCCAGAGCTGGGGCTCTGCCTGCGGACAAACACCAGCCGGCATTCCCATTCCATGCACCCCCCAGCTGCCACTCCGCAGCTGGGGTGGGCATCCTGCCTGCCCAGCTGGCACGGGCAAGCCATGTTCTCTTGTGCTTGGGGTAAGGAGACTCAAAGTCAAATACTCTTCTTGGACAGGGACTGCAGGCACAAAAGCACAAACCATGACTTTAATTAGCAATCCCTGTGCTGGAGCAAATGCTTTCTCTAAACATGTTGATATGCACCACTGGAAGCAGACAATGCTTCTACCCCTCCACTTCTACCCCCCCCCTCCCCAGCCACTCTTGTAGATAAAATACAAAGGCATCATCTTTAGTGACCTTCCTCTTTTAACTCCCCCTCAAGCCAACAGTAGCCAACCACTAAAAATAAAGGTAAAAGCTGCTCCATGAAGGTTCTAAAGATGACAGCAGTGCTGCATGCCTCGAAGGAATCATTTGTCCCTAACATTTCAGGCATTCAGACAGAGATGGACAGACACTTGGCTTAATGCTCCTTCCCCTCTCCCCTCCCCTCCTTCTTGGAAATGGTATTCTGGTTGAACAGTTTGCTCCGAGTACCCGTAACCATCCTTGGCTTTAAACACCTCTTTCCTCAGGAATCATTTCAATGTAGGCCACTCTATTTATGCTGCTCTTCTGTAATCGGGGGATGAAAGAATATCGCTTGCAAGACATGCCTGCCTGGTTCACAACCTATCTCCAGGCAGTGCCAACAATAGGACTGCTTACAGCTAATCCGTTTACTTGGCTTACCTGTTATAGTCCCGTTCCCTTAATAAGCACTACACAGCAGCTTCACCGAACTTGTAAACTGCTAAGTGACCCGTAGTAACCTGCCCTGTGCCACGTACTTGGAAAGCTGTGGATTTGGACTTACACAGAAGCAAACCAAAATTGTCATGGAGCTTCCAGTGGCCTGCCATTGAGAGAAGACATTTGTGCCTTTCCCTGCGTGGAGACAGTAACCACCTGTGGATACAAGCACCTCCCTCTCCATGGCTAACCTTCAAAGAACACAAGCCACGTACAACACAAATAGCAGCTCCCTTTTCAATGTCTGAAAAAAAGTCACATTGTATTACCTTTTTTTACACCCTCATGCAGGCAGAAAAAGTTCCAAAAATGCTGCTGATCTCTGTGGTAAAAGGGCTCTTAGCCTCCTGCCAGTGGCTCTGCAATGCTGGAACTCACCGTTTCCCTTCTTCCCTTCAAGAAGTAGCAGCTTCAGTGCTGCTTCTCCCTGCAAATTGCTGGGCAAGGTAACAGGCAAACAAAAAGCAGCAGAAAATGGAGACTGGAGCTCCAGTGGCTTCAGAAGAGCTGCAGCTCCTGCATCTACAAAAGGCCAAATTCTTCATCATATGCAGAACAAAATAGGGAAATGGATCAAGAATACAGAATGGAAGACCCACATTATTTACTTAAAACAAAACACTTAACCTATTTGGGTAGGTAAAGAAAGCTATCTTTCCCTACAAAGAGGTCTAGAGAGGGAAGTGGGGATTTTGGAACTCTGGCATCAGAAATATATTCAATTACAATGACAAACAAACAAAAATCCACAAACTAAATTCAATTTAAAGAAGAAAAAAAAAATCAAAAAGCCCACAAACCTTGATATTGACTAAAAATTTATTAGTAAAAGAAAGCTTCTAATAGAAGTGAACTTTAATGGAGACTCCAGTTAGATGCTGTGGAGCAAGTGAAGAGACTCAAATGCTATGAAGTGTGCTTGCAAGCACATTTCAGGATGTATTGAAGTAGCAATACCTATATAAATTTTATTAAGAAAAGTAAAGGACTACAAGAGTAAAGCCCTAAAAGATACAACTTTCAGGAGGAGCTCAAGGATTCGGTTATCTGAGAGAACACCTGGTCATTTGTACCTTCCCTGTGCAAAGGTGTCTGATATCAGACATCAGCTGATGTTAACACACAAAAATGGAACACCAAAAAACCCGAACAGTAGCTTGACAAATTCAGAGAGGAAAAGAAGCATCAAACTTCTTACAACAACAAAAAAAACCAAACAGGTAATTAACCACTGGGAAAAAGAATTCCAAGAGCTTTATCATCTTAAGTCTTTAAATCAGAACTGGATGCCTTAACAGTAGCCTCAAGCTCAGCCAGAATTCTTTATGCAGGAATTAGTAAATGAAATTCGATGTCCTGTATGTCACAAACATCAGACCATGAGCATCATGGGTCCCTCCCGCTTTAAAATCTATTAATTCAACTCTATATGTGCTAGGAACTCAATTACATTTTGTAACCATCAAAACCTATTCAAATATTATCACATTGCTGCAAAAGACAAGCTCAAGAAAAAACAGTTCCTAAATCACAAAGCATTGCAAAATGAGGCTTCTTATCATGACAAAAGTGCATTAATAAATTAAAAATTATTAAAAAGGCGCTTTATAAAACTCATCTAGACCTGAGGCAATTCCTCCTCACATTACCCTACTGTTAAAACACAATTTTTTAACTAAGATTTCATGGTTAACAAATAGTATCAATAATCATAACAAAATGTGTTCACCTATTTTCTGCTGCTTGACTGGAAAAAAAACAAGAATAAAGGGAGGAAAACTCTCTTTTCAAATCCAGCACCTGGACCCTAGTTGATAAGAAGTGATCTCTTTACAGATGCTTCATTCCAGAATGGACAAAAAAAATTCTTAGAGAATAAAATACTTTGAGTTGGAACAGCAATTTCCATTATTAGCACTAGAAGACATTAGCAGTTAATGTCTTTCTCATAAGGATACATCCTCCCTAGAGGCTGGCCTGGATGAGAGACTCACAGTGCTGGGTGCTACATGAACACAGAGTACCAAGAAATGCTTGCTCTTTCAAACAGCTTGTTTAGAGCAAGCTGCCTTTTTTCCACATCTCGAGAAAACGCAGAAGGTAGGTGAGAGAACCGTACTTTTCAGAAACTGCAGCTGTACTTTGTATCACTCCAACATCTCTCCCTTCCCCGTTGTGCCATCACCTCCCATCCCCTCTTGTTAAAGTTGAACAGTACATGCTTACTTAGACCTGTGAGTAGATTAATCACAGCTCCTGATATATAAAATGAAGTAGATAGAGCTCTATCATATTTCTACATTAATACCACTTTACTTAATCCAATCCCTTTGTTTCAGTCAGACATCAGGCATAGTTTTCAAATTTGTTTTCTATTATTAACAGAAAGAATTTTATGGTGATTTTTTCTCCTCCCTAACAAAACAGAAAAAGAAGAGGTCTAGTCCATTTTTTTGAGAACAGGCTTTTTCTTAGTAATAAAAAGGATCATATGACAACAGTTTTGCAGTGTATCGTGCAAGCTCTGCTGGAGTCAATCCAATTTCTATACAAGTGCTGCCATTTGGACAACAAAGCTGCCTTATTGAAACAGGCAGGCTTCATCTTAATTCTGGAACTACTGAATGGAGAATACACACTAGCTGGGGAACAATGAACCAAGAAAAGAGTTACAAATCTCTCGTGACAACTGCACGCCAAGGAAGAGAAGACGCATTATGATAGTGTTGTTTGCTCTGCTTCTTCCCAAGACCACTTTCAAACAAAGATGGCTTTTTTGCGCTCGAAGCTGAAGGCTCTTTCCAGATTTTACACATGTATCTTCCAACCCCCATCACACATCCAGTGAGACCCTCCACTACTGCACCATTCCTTGGACAAAAGTGAGGAGAAAGAGGCTCCCACCTTCCCACTCCCTTTCCTCTCCTGCCAGCTTTATCTGTCACCCCTGCTATTTAGAGCCTCCCCTGCTATTTTCACACTGAAGGCACATACAACTGGACTGTTGTATTATACTGGGGAAAAAAGTATTTGCTCTTTATTAAATTTACTTAACTTACTTCTCAGTGAAATTTAACTTCTGAATTCCCAAGATTTTCTAAGAAACTAACTATTTTAACTAAGTTAGGCTTAGTTCAAGAGTGCCTGCCTTGACCTCGGCTCCTGAAATGAGTTTGGCTCACACTGGTCCCCAACTCATGTGGTGACACAAGTAGAAACTCCCCCAACATGATGCATTTTGACGAACCATTATATATGACTGTAAAAATAAATGCTAAAGTGTATAGGTGATACAATATATTGTTCGAAAGTGTGCATTACAACCCTTACAGAATAGTGTGCATAAAATCCCCTACAGAACAGGTTAGAAAATGCTGTCACCTACCTTGCGTTTTCTCTCAACATGCATTTTTTAAGTGGGAGTGTAAGAAACCAATACAACCCCAGAAAGGGGAAAAAAATAAAACTACATTTCAAGGTAGCAGACCATCACCAGCATATCACTTAGTCATGCCAGTGATTCTCAGGTGACAGCGTGTGACACTACCGGGGGAACACACATGCCTGGGAAGAAAGGGATGGCGACTCCAAGCCTGGCTCTCATTTGTAGTGAAGTTTTCCACTTTGCTTTAGTTTGGATGGTAGAGACTGAGACTGCATCCATAGGAACAGACCAAACCTTTTCCTGCAATTCAAGGCAATTTCATCAGTGTTTGCAGGAGTTCCAGAAAACACGGCAATGGCTATTTATCCCCACCACAGAAGACTATAGCTCTTCAGGCTGCTAGCTTTTTGGTAGGGTAAACACAAGGACATATATACACCCATATAAACATGCACACACACAGGGAGATAGGACAAAACCTTGTGAAACCTGTGAAACAGGCCAGCTCAGTCCATGAGCTTCAATGTAATGAGGTTCTTAAAACCTTTCAGGTATTTACTCTGGCAAATACAACCTGATAATACAGGTATTTGTAATATAAATCAAATGCAGGTACGTGCATATTTTTTTTTTAATTAAAGCAACTAAAATCTTTTAAATATTTGAATATAAAGCTTTGCTTGGCAATTCTGGTAAGACGACTCCAGGAAAATACTAGCTTCAAAGACTCCTGGAGAGGAACACCAACTCATCACAAAATGCTAGACATTTACAGAGAGATCTTTCAAGGACAACAGCACAGCTTTCTCTTCATATCCCACCAGTAAAAGCCAACAGGAGTTGAGAGACTATCTTCTGGTGTACCTGAAAATCTCCTCATTACTGTTCAAATTGAAAACTGGAAAGCATGAATGACTTTAAATTAAAAGGCATTTAAACTAAAGCCTATTCTGTCACACCTGGTTTCAGAAACCTGATGATTCTAATGCTGATTTGTACAAAATGTCCCCTGGAAAGGGAGAATGGAGGGTCAAAAGCAGGATGAGTACCCTTCACATGCCCACACATACAAGACAAGAAGGAGAAAGATTCGGCACTTTCTTTTCCTTATTAATAAATAGCTTCGGATTCTCACTCAGCAAAAAGGAATTAATTTTATCTCCAGTGGATTGCAGCATCTTGGCAGGAAACACAGCACACGAGTTTAATCTTTCTAGACCAAGTCCTCAAGCTTGGTTGATGTGAACGAAAATATGCAATGGGAGTTTTTCTCTCTGTGAATAATTGTATGGGAGGGAGATGAAGCAAGTCACAGACCTAATGAGCAGAATTGCTCTGCTCAGCCATTTTGCTGTCCTGCAAGGGAAGCACAGCTTTTGTTTTCTTTGACCAATGGGACTCTTTTTGAGACCAGGAGCCTGGGTCCACAATCTACAACAACCACTGCTCTCTTACCTCTAATATGAATTACTGAAAGATGGGGAAAAGTAAAAGCCCTGGAAGCCAGGAAATTTCAGGAACATCAGAAAAAGGTAAAACAGTAATGAGTCCAGTCACTTGAAGTCACTGGAGAAGACCCCGGAGCTAGAAGGAATGTGTCAGAGCACGCGGCCCAGGCTGTCCCCAGCTAGATGCAATCGGTACAGAGAGAAAATAGCAAAGTTGGGCCGTGCCTAACAGCTCCTCCTACCAAAAGTGAATTACAAAATAAAACATGAAAGCTACCGTAAGGAGACAACTACTAATCTGCTAATAAAGGCAAAGGTTGACTGTGTTCAAAAAGCTGCTAGACCAGCTACATGGAGATCTCAACTCTCCAGTGAACACTTCCCTTGAAGACCACAGCTAAAGCTGGCTTGCATAAATCAGTGAAGAGTTCACCTTTCTGTCCATCAGAGTTGGGAATCACAGTGCTTACAGACCCATAAATATGGGTACAACACTACGTGGGGCATACCCATCAGAAAGACAGCTGAGGTCTCCAGCAGATGTCAGGGATCCTGAAAGCCTCACAGAATCATGACTTTGATTCCCAGAAAGCGCATCCATACCAAGATGATGTGGGTCCAAAGGCTTGGACTACACTGAGAAAAAAACTCCAAGTTATCATCTCCACTGTGTCAATCCTGTTAGAGAAAAAAATGCAATTATCCAATCCTTCACAAATTCTAACTGAGAAACATTGCTGATGAGAAAAGATACCAGGTTACATGCGCAGGATACAATGTGCTTTTGCTAAGGCAAATCTACTAACTTGCTCCCTAAAACTTTTGATCAAAGCTCTGAGAGAGGCAACTGAGTGGTGAACAAAAGAATCTCCTTCATCTCTGTTTAACACATTTAAACCCACACGTAGTAACTCTGATAAAATATACCAGATCTTAGACTCAGTTCTACTTCCCCGCTTGCAGTTTCTAAAAAAAAAAAAAAAAAACCCTTATAAAATAAAGAGCACGTTGCAAATCTATCATAACAAGTCCCTAGAGAAGAGGGTTCAGCATATGAGGTTACAGCTGCCACCCATCCTTCATGCAAAGGAAGATAGAAGATGACTGCTCTGGTGTCTGCCCTTTTGTCTTTATTCAGGTGCCAGTGATTGAGAAATCCACTGCAATTTAAAAAATTCAACTAAGTGAGTTTGTATATTCTTTCTGATTATCAGGTGTTTTAAGATTACACTTAAGTTATTACATTGGCAATGCAATAGGAAAGAAATACAGCTTTGATATAGGGGTGGTTTTTTGTGATACTTTTTGTTAAAGCATTGTGGAAAGCACAGAAAAATTTCCAGCATTTTCTAGTACGGTAATACTGGAAATCTCCTTCATCTGAGTCAGGAATTCTGAAGAGGGAAAGAGAAAAAAAAAAGAAAAAAAAGAAAACAGAAACCAACTGTAAATAAGGGGACATTTAGAAGTGCCCAGTCTATTCGAGGGAACTTCTAAAGTTCAAGAACAAGCTCTTTTAAATCTTCTGCATTTGTCTTTGTTTTCAGCATTATAAATTCAGCCCAACCAAGGGGAAATTAACACAGATTCAGAA
Organism: Corvus kubaryi; assembly: GCF_017639235.1. Lineage (NCBI taxonomy): Eukaryota > Metazoa > Chordata > Aves > Passeriformes > Corvidae > Corvus > Corvus kubaryi. The sequence goes on along the minus strand of NW_024582091.1, from coordinate 25,212,236 downwards.
AGAAGTGCTGGGGAAATAAGATGAGCTTCTTTATGCTTCCCAAGTGAGGAAAGGTCACTCTCTAAAACAATGTAAAATGTGGTATTAATTTCAGTCGGCTTGTCATAACTCACTGAAGGTCTGAGCCACTTTTCAGCAGCCTGCCAAGCTAGACTGAAAACTATAATAGAAGTCCAACTCCCAAGTGACATTCTTTTTGAGCCCAGCAGCTCCCAACACAGAGTGGCAGGCAGCAGAGCCTTCTGACACCAAATGAGCCAGCTCTTGTGTTGCCTTAACACAAACATTGGCCACACACAGACGTGTCCGGCTTGGTTGCAGAACCATCCTACGTCACAGTGATGGTCCTCTCATCTTGCCCCTTCCTGTCTCAAGAAGAGGATGCTTTTGGGAAGGTGTTTAACATCCTCAACAGAACTTGCTTAAGCACAGCCCAAACCCACTCCCCATGCTCAGCCACACTGACTCTAAAGGAGCAATTATCATGCTAAAGCAAGAGTTTGTAAAATTATGCCTAAATGTGGTAAACGGAAAAAAAAAATCTCAGTATGTACTTCTATTGTCTGGGAAAGTTGTTCCCACTGTTCCTTAAGAACTTTTCACTGTTCTGTGAAAAAACAGAATTGTAGTCCAAAACTAATGTCACATTATGACATTAACTCAAACTTTCATTCTCTCCTTTCTGAGTCAGAAGACACAGAAGAACATCCTGCATTAAACCAAAAAAATATGGAATATCAGCTATATATAAGACTTCTCTGGCATAATCCTGCAGCTGTATTTGGATAAAATAAAAATGACAAGTATGAAATCACAAATTAATTTTCCCTTTTTCCTATGACCACCACACATGCTGGGCTAATGAAACAACCCCCCCAAAAATAATCACTGGAGACAAAGAAAAAAGAGAGGTTTCTGGAGGGTAAATAAACCTAAACACTGAAAAGTACCTAAAATAAGCAAAGGATTACAGAACTGTTCTCAAGACGATTCCATTAAATCTGAATTCTGAAATTATTTCTGTTGAGCAGGAATTAGTTCACCTAGCATATTATGCACCAATATAATTATCAATACATCTTCATACTGGTATGGAGGAGCATCTGAAAAGTATCCTGACAAAAACAATGATCCCATGATAACTGCAACCTACTAATATTTGCTACAGGAAAAAGATGCAGAAAATGCCCAGTCTATTGTTCATTTGTTCTGAATACACCTAACTGCCTACAACAGAATGAAATTTTTAAGATCTTGCAAAGGAAACATTCAGGTTTTTGAGTAACCTGCCTGCACTCTGCAATGAACAGAGCCTTTGGGTCACATGGCTTTGATTGTCCCTGGTACCTCCTGCCTGACGGAGGACAGCCGTGTATCACACCCCGCGAGACCATGTCAACACCCTCCATCTTCAAATGGCCTCGTAGGATTATCCCATACCTGGCAACACTTTCAGGAGCACATAAGCAGTTGCCTCGCAACCTTTAGGATTAAAATTTTGCTGGCCCAACATGCAAGAAGTCAGAAAAGCTCCCAAAACATGCAGCCTCTGAGCAAAACCACTTGCACAATGTGGAAGACGCTGGAAGAGAGAGGAACATCTTTGGATTTCGTTCATCTTGCAAAATACTGAACAATCTTAATTGCTTCACGTATTAGAGATAATAACAAAGGATCTGAGTTGACTCTATGTGGAAACACAGCAGTAATTGGAAATAAAGTCTCATGCTGAAAAGAATAAACACAACTCCCTCAGTAAAGTACTGACTGGAGACGGCAAAGATGGGAAAGCTGGACAACTGTGTCCCAGCATTGTAAAGAACTGTTTATTCTAAAGAAAGAGGCTTGCTTTCCCAGGTGGTCGGGGAAGAAGAGGCAGAAGGTTCCTAAAGACAGGTTGCCTCTGATCCTCTTAATACACTAGATTAAAACAATTTCATTTCCTTCTGCCAGAGGTCTTGGAAACATCTATATCTTGGCTAGCTTTAAGATACTTAAAAAACAATTCAGTCCCATCTCTCGCTATTTATTTCTTTAAATGACAGCATGAGGTATGAAAGACAAGTTCTTGCAGCCAAAAGGTATTTAAACACAGACATGCTATCAGATTGAAATATCACATGCATTTACAATCTTCCCTTTATGGCTCTCTAGTTCCTGACTTGGACATCTCTTCACAGGATAATGGGAGTCCTGAGGGAGATGGGAAGTCACCACCACTGGATCCCCCAAATGGCTGCAGAAGTCCTGGGGGACCAGAGCACTCACATCCTAAGAATCCACCCTAACTCCAGCAAAGCAGCACTGGGGCCAGGCTGTTTCACACACTGGGGCCAGGCTCCTGGCAGCTCAGGGTGGGGTGCCTTTGCCCATGAAAAGGAAAGAGATATCAGACACCAATTATCATTTTGCCATCATAAATATTCTGGCACTGATTTGGCCAATTTTAAAATTAATGCATGTTTTAAACATGGAAAGACTCAAGTTCACCATGGTGAGCAATAAGAGCAGGGAGAAGTGTTTTCTTGGCTTTGAAGAAGAAACCTGGCTTCACAACGAACTGCATGGGGAGCGTGCCAGCCCAAGATGCCTCTGTCCTCACATCCTAAAGGCTGATCATCATCTCCTCCTTACAATTCAACCCCCCCCTGCAGCAAGAGACAGCCAGACCTTCAGCCTTAGTGAGTGCTCCCCTAACCTTGCTGAACCTATGACTGCCAAAATACCTGTATGAGAGGGTTAGCCAGAAGGCAGCCAGCAAGGGAAGCAAGCGCCTATGGAACTAGTAATGGGGGTGGATATTTCATACACCACCACCATGGAGCACTGCATACAGGAGTGAGCTGGCCCTCTGTGTGCTCCTATTTGTGTTTGCAACAGCATGCTGGGGAGTACATATCCTTTTCTTTTGGTTGCCCCTAGCAGAAGTGGGGAGACCCCAGCAGTAGGGATGGAAACTTGGCAGCATCCTGACTAAAGCTGCTCCACCCAGCCTGGCAGCATCCTCCCCCACAGCCACTGGCAGCAGGGTCACCCCCGAGGTACATCAGCTGCTCCAAACCAGCAGAGCAGTCTCTTATCTGGCACAGCACTGCCTCGGCAGAGGGGCCTGCGAGAGGCATGTATTAAAAACAGGGTGGTAACTGTAAATCCTCGGGATCTTTCTGGCTCCGTGGAACCCTTTCAGAGCCATTAGGCAGGGAAAGGCTGCTGCCCTGAGGGACCTGGAACCACACATGGGCTGATAACCATGCAAGTGCACACACACAAATGGGTGCACAGCTAGAAAAGCCAGGGGTGAAAGGGAATCATGCTTAAGATTAAAAACAACAACAAAAATGAAAAAACTTTCTTTCCTCCCCACAAAACCATTAAGGGGGCTTTGAATTCCTTCAGACATGGCATCTTCACGTAGGTTCTCTTTAGGTAAACAAATGCTTTTAATTAATTTTGTTAGCTCTCAGAAGACATTCATTAAATGCAAGGCAACTGCAGGACACAGAGGTGTCAGTCTTACCTAGAACCTTTTTCATCTAGGAAGCTAGACGAAAACTTCACTTGCTGCTAAAAACCAATTTGCACCTTGGATCAAGACCACCACTAAAAAACACTTCCATTTTTTGGGAGGAAAAGACCACAGGCTCCAAACTGTGCCTCTTTCAGAACCAAAGTTCAAAAATACAGAATACTAAAACTCGCTATTTAACAACCAAAAGGGTTTATACTCATCACCAAGATAACCACAGCTGCTTTTCCTAACCAAAGCAATCCAAATTCACCCCGTGTGGCACCAGGCCAGCCCCTTTGCCTCCTGACAGGCAGACAAACTTCAGCCTTCAAATGCAGCACCAACCTGTCCTGAAAACCATGGAAAGCACAGAGGCTCTCAGAAATTCTTAAAAGTGTTCTTAAAAACAGCAGTTTTAATTCCCCCTCCCATTAAACTTACTGGAAAGAGGGGAAAATCACCACCCTCTGCAGCACAACCTTGCCTAGCCACACCAACCCAAGGCATACAGCAATGTCTAAGGTGAGCTGGGAAGGTGCTAGATTGAACAAAGGCAAGCATGGGACAGCGCTGGGGCTGAGCCCAGGTTGCTGTGCTGACCTGGCACACACCTATCTGCATACCCTGGCAGCTGAGTGGGGCTCAAATCATCTGGGCATTGCAGGGTGCAGGCAGCAGACAGCAAAAACTTTCAGACAACCAGTCTGTGCAGTCTAACCCCTAATTTCTTCAGATACACAAATAAAAAATCACATTCACTAAACAAATAAGAGCTACACCTGCAGCAAGCTTGGCTGCATGTGGCAGATCGTCCACCTTCAGCCTTTCGGAAGACCTCAAGCACCAGGGGAAATGCTTGGGTTGGGTTTGATTTTGTCAGAAACCACCCACAAAGTGTGGCAATGGACCAGTGATGGGGAAAGGCCTTTTTTTTCCTCACTGTCAGACCAAAATTCTACCCAGGTCAGGATTTTAACAGCTATCTGTCTGATAGCTGTTGAAAAGCCTCTGTGAAACAAGCTGGCTGTTTTAATCCAGTTTCAAGTGGACTGTGCTTAGATCCCAAGGTGGTAAAAGCTTTAGCAATGAAGTGGACAGGAACATACCCTTCACATAAAACTCAGTACAACAAGTACTAATCAGGAGCAGCCACGCAGGAGAGAAGCCAAGGACAGAGAGGAGGCTGGAAATCCAGTTACCCACTCCATTCCTAGAAATGATTCAGTTAGATTGGACTTACAGCAAATGGGCAGAAGCACAGCAAGTAGCTTGTCTTTGCTCCCTACATTTTATGAATAAGTATTTCAGCTCCTGAACCCTTGATCTTTCTTCCCATAAAATGCTATTGCAAAAGCCAACTCATATTTTCCACACACATGGAAAAGTATTTGCTACCCATTCAATTCCTTAACCAAACACACCCACTTATACACCAGCAGCTTTCTTCCTCACCCCTCTTACATTTGTTTCTTTAAAAAATGGTTATGTTTCTTCTTTTGGGGTCTGTCTTTTCAATATTACAATATTCTTTTTTGACTGTGCCATCACTAACTTTTGGGGGGCAGCAGAAATCTTCAGGATGATGCAGTAAACATTAATACCAAGGTTTCTGCTTTCTGTTTACAACCTTATCAGAGCATGGTGTTTTCCCGTGAGATTTTCACTCTTTCACAGCAGCTGACAAGTGAATGAAAAATTAGTAAATGCCTTGATTGAACTGCAATAAAATAAATTTAGAAAAAAAGCCTAAAACCCCCTAAAGCACAGAATATAGGAGTGGCAAAGGGGGTGTTTTGGAAATTGTACATGTGCAGTCACAATGTGTTACTTCCAAAAACATACTTCCAGCTGTTATATATAAATATTGGCTTGAAAATGAAGCCCTAGACAACGTGCTGGCACTTGGTTGGAGCTGTTGGCTGGTGGGGCACTCTCAGGTGACACCATGTACACACTGTGCTGTCACAGAGCGTGCTGGTCCCTCCCGTCCCGGTGATTGCATCACTGCCAGTGAAATAACGCAGCTGCCTCACTGCTTTTTTTTCTTTTTCTTAAGTGACAGCAAATTTTAGCGCAATAAATCTCCAAGCCTGTACCCAGCTCTGCTCACTCAGGCCAGCTTCTCTGCTTTGTAGGACCCTTCCTTCTCCCTCAGCATGGCCTCAATTGAGGAAAATAACACTCTCACCCACCTGAAAGATGTTGTGATTAAACTTAAAGTTTGGCAGCCATGTTACTGCTTGTCGTTGTCCCTTAGGCTTCTGGGATTACTGTTTTCATTGGCCATTATCGTTGTTCTCCCAGAAGTATGTGAGTTAGATGGTCTCTCCAATAATCCCCATAACCCACCACAAATCTGAACACTGCTAAAAGGCCCCAGAAGCCACTGACAAATCTCAGCAGCAAAATTCACAAAACTTTCCTGGAGTAAACACAGCAGGTGCAATAGGTGTGATAAGTAATGTCTTACCAGGCTGCTGGCCTTCACTACTGTGCAGCAAGCAGGAGGCCACGGCCAGGTTGCCCATATAGCTTTCAAAGAACACCTCAGTGCCATAACCAGGATGCAGAGAAGTTCATTTTTACAGCTTTATCCATTACTTACCCACAGCAAACCTGCCAAAGTGTCACACTTTATAATGCCAGGGCTATCTGTGGCCGCTGCTTGTCCTTTTAGTAGGACACCACAGTCCATCAAAACATCCTACCATATGGTTCAACCACAATTTTACAAAATCCACTGCAGTTACCCACACACAAAAAATAAAAAAAAAAAATTAAAAAAAATTCCTTTTTCTGTATTTTGACAGTGCAGGAAAAACCCACTTTGTGTGAGCTTTCAAAAGGTTTCCCAAACGATGGACATACAGAAAACACTGCTGATCCCTCCAGAGCACCCTCTTTTCATTTTGACAATTAAACACGAGTGTACGGTTCAGCATCGTCTGCAGCTGCAAATACTCTAGCTGAAACCTGCAAGCTACGTACTTGTTCAACCAGATTCATGTTATTATCTTTTCCCTTTCCTTTCGTTTTGGCAAGAGTAACAATTTAATTAGACAGGGGAAGAAAAAAAAAAAAGCCCGTATTATTTATAACTATAGCGCAATACATTATTTTTAGCTAAAGGACTCTTAAGAAAGAAACAGTGCCCAGACAGATTTTCATGTACAACTTCCTGATTTTGTGATTCACAGCCAAATTTCAGGGACAAGTTTAATTTAGGTTTTGATCCTTTTGACCTTGACACATTAGCAAAAGCTCTAGTTTTGGTGCCTGCAGCTTCACTTTTCCTGAGCTCTATAGATATAAAGCTCAACAGGTCCCCTGGCTGCAAAACCAGCAACACTTCAGAAAAGGCAGCCTTTGGAGAAACAAAGCTGTCATCTTACTGTGGCTCTCGGGGAAATCTGGGAGGCGGGGAGCATTTACCCAGGCCCAATACCACAGTGATAGGAGCGGGACGTATCCCATTACGGGAACTGCACCTTCACAAACAAGTGCCAGAGTCACAGGCTGTTCTGTGCCACGCGGCAGAGATAACGCCGACAGGCTTCACGCTGCAAATCCACCCTCCCCAGCCACTTTTTTTTTTTTTTTAACCTAAACTATATTTGACTTCACTGTCAAGTATTTCAACGCAGCTGCTATTCTCAGGTTCTCCCAAAATACACACAGCAGGTACTGTACTATTGCACATATAAACATCTACTTTCCTACCACAGCTATTTATGATTAAAATAACTTTTCTCCATTTCTGATTTCATTTCCTTTCTCTGGGCCCTGCTCTACATTGCACAGGAGGTGCTTTCAAGACCAGAACTAGCCTCTAGCATGAAATAAAGAAGTAAAATGTTACCCTAGTCAGAAGTTTAGAACTTAATGGTCCAGTTTCCCTAGTGGGTGACCTATAAGCAGGACTTATCTCTGATGCCTCACAGTTTAGGGAAAAGAAAGGACTGAAAGTCAGCAATGAACTAGGGACTGGTGGTAAAGAGGAGCTGCCTGTCATCTGCTGGTCCCTCAGATTATCACCAGCGTCCATTTCAGTCTCTGCTGGGTTTGTTATGTATCTTACTGAGGCTTGCACAGCACAAGTCCTCTCTAAAGATCTGCCCCAACTGCAGCCATCACTGTCAAAAATTGCGCAGGTGCACAACAGCGACACTTAGCAATGGTGGATCTTACTCTGTCTAAAGACAAGCTTCTTGAGTGAAGAACGCTACACATGCTTTTCAGTTGCACTGAAAGAGGATAAAATCGTAGCGCACAATTTAGTACACTTTTCCACCCTTCTGGGACACTTCCACAGTTCAGGGGTTCTCTGCTGATGTGATGCAAGAAAAAGAGCCAGTGGCTCCTCTGCATCTGGAAGATGGCCTCTCTACACTGAAACCCACAGCATCACCTTCTAAACTTACCCACAGAGATTGGCGAAGGGTCTTCCTCAAGCAAACATGCCTTGTTTTCATCCACCCTTGCACCAGGCAAGAGTGGAGGTAAAGCATTAACACCACAGTTACAGTGCAGAGGGAACTGTACAACAGAAGCAGACACCTCCATGGTCACACTAGGCTTTTACTGAGCTCCAAGCAGAAGCTCTGCAAGTGGTTGGGATGTTCTGACAGATGTTCTCAGCACCTGGTTCTTATCCAAATCCTACCTCAGAGCACGTGTTCCACTCAAGAGGACCCTGCTCTCAGTGCATGTATTCTTCCATAATTGAATGTGCTGAAGCCCAAAGCTTCTTCTCCTCCCAAAGCTTTTGCACTATTCAAAACTTCAGTATGACATTAGCTCTGACAGTTCAGGAGGGCTAAGTAAAATCCCCTCCTACTCCCCAAAACATTACTCTGGACATAATTGACCAGCCTCATTCCTTGTCCACAACCATCCTGCCTACTCAGCCGACTATTAAATAATTAACCCACACTGAGGCAAAGGCTCCTTTCTGCCTCATGGAATGGGGCCTCAAGTTTTCAGTGTGAAGCTCCTTTGTACTGAACCAGTATGTCCTAGAAATCTTTCTGTGGGCAGCTGTACTCTGTATAAACAGTAATATAAACAACAGAGATTAAAGGGGTTCATCTCTCGCTGTTAAAGACAAACAAATACAACTGTTACAAATCATTTTGAGGTGATAAGAGATTTGGGATGAGCGAAGCTGAACCCTGACTCCACAACCCCATGGCATGCATTCAAGCACAGTAAGACGAAGCTCCCAGTGGTCCTGAAGCTGAGCCACAACCCATCCCAGAAGGGCACAAGCACTAGCACTGCAAGGCTGCATTTTGGCAGCACTGCGCTCCATTCTGCCTCCTGTTTGGAGTTGCTTCCCCTCACCTACCAGTGCTTAAAGTTGGCTGCACCAACTGAACCTTAATCCTGGGTTTTAGCACAACCAAGCAGTTAGACACCTCCATACATGCACACACTCAGAACCTGTCATTTCCATACACAATTTGGTAGTTTTCCTAAACAGCTGCTGCTTCAAAAGAACCTTAGTCTTCCTTCTCCTTGCTTTTAAGTTCCCTTTTATTTAGAATTCAGGCATTTACAATACTAGGATGGAAGAAGGACATTTGTGATCAGATGTTCTAGACACCCCTATACATCAGAAATCAGGGGACAGGGGTTTGAACTAAAATACCATGGTACTACTGGTCTGTGATGCCTGTTCTTCCTGCTCCAAAGCCCATTTCTGGAGAAGCGAAGCTGCTGCTCTTCCTGGTCTGGCACTGTCAGATCCCTGAGGCAGAGCAGGGTACTCTTCTTGACACCTGCCCATTTAAAACAACTGCTGGATTTGCAGTTAGAGAAAACTCCCCTCCTCTGCCCTCCATCAAGATCAGACCGACAAGGAAGACTGCTGGAAGATTTTTTTGTCTTCACTTCTGACATGGGATCCTCTAGATATTTCATTCAACAGACATGCTGCACCTGCAATGCCTTCAGGTTTTCCTGGTCTCTGCATGCAGTACATCACTGCTGTAGTCTCTGTCTTCTAACTACAGGACTTTGCTTTGTCATAAGGTGATGGAAAAATGTTTTGTCTGACATGCTGTGCACCAGATTTCTGAGAGACTTAGGAAAAAGATGCTCATTGGCATGGGTGACTAGATCAGGCCCATCCACTTTAGGCCCTTTGTAGGCCAGAAAGGTGCACATATATTGCAAAAAAGAAAATTACCACCATGTCAGAACCCAAAGTTACATGGTTTTCTTTGAATTTTTTCCACCTACTTTTCATACCTTTCTACTGAAAGAAGAGCACGGAGAGTTGCATCAAACAAAACTCTGCTCAACAGCCTTATGTCAACCCCACAGCATGTTAATTCAAGGTTGTTACCTCTTCCACCTCCTCTCCTTGCACACTGCAAACCAAACAAAATACACAAAGGGCACACGGAAAAGCCTCACTGCAGTACAAACAGGACAGATTTTCTGATTCAACTTCAGTGTCTTCACTTTTTTTGTTTTCTGCAGACAGTAAGAAATATGTACAATTCTTGTATCTACATAAGTTGCCCATTTCTAACTGATGCAGGCTTCAATAGATGACCTACAGCATGGAAAACAAAAGTTACTTAAAATCCTCCACTCTCCAGAAATGCAAAGGAAAACCTCAGCTGGCAGCCAGCACACCGCAGTACTGATGCTGTTCCTGAAACCTACAAACCAGTCCCCAGCAAGTGTTGCTGCAGACACTTATCTGCACTTTAAATGTGTACATTTGAACGTTTTTGAATGCGCAGAAACCAGGCAATGTAAATAGGAAACAGTTTTAACATGACACAGAGACACAGGGTAATGCTCTCTCCGCATCACGCAGCTAAAGCTTCAGCCGACAGCGCCGGCTACATGACAGAAATGCTCCATCAAGCCAGTGCTATGGCTCTGCAAAACTGTAAATGATTACAGAATAATGCCCTGCAATCAAAGAACAAAATGTGTGCTGCAGATTAATCACTTTCCAAGACGGGAAAGGAAAGATAGGCTTGAGAGATAAATCTGGCTGGGGTGTTTATGCAAGCGTATCATGCTCCTTAGTACTGAATGTCCCAGAACTTACAGAGGAAGTAAACAATGTGCTGGGGGGGTGTGCGGGGGGTGTGCGAGGGGTGTGAGTGTGCCTGTGCACACAACACCAAATAAGACAGCTTGTGAAAAATGCTGAACTTTCAGTTATGAAACACCAGCGTTAGGAGTCACTTTATTGCCAGCTGTATTGCTCCTGCCTGGGAAAATCTAAAACAAAGAGCCCTTCAGATACAGCTGACGCTTCTCTCTGGCATTTCAAACTTCCCTATAAAGCTCCACAAGGATGCCCACAGACGCCTGAGCCCTCTCCCCCATGTCGCCTCAGAAGCTATAGCAGACGGGCAGTGCATTTGAAGGCAGGAACTGCAAGCACTTCTGGTTGGGATTTACTTCTGGGAGCACACTCCAGCAACCTACATTTTCAGTGTCCCTCTAGCATAAAACCACATTGCTTTTGGCTGTTTAGGCAATGCCAGCTTTCATGCATTCCTCTTTTCTGTGTAAACATATTTACATTTGTAACTCCTAACTGGCTTAACACTACACAGGCATTTCGAGGAAAACTCTACCAGCACTTGAATTAAATGCAACACTTTGACAATCAGTTACAAACACAGTAAACTGACAGCAATGGGTGCAGGAGAGGCTGGTGACATGGCTATAGATCAAGGGCTACACAAGCTCATTGGCAAGGCCTTCTGCAAAAGCTCACTAGGAGCCTACGCCACAATAGACTGAGTCACCAAAGTGACACATTACAAAAAAGTTAGAAAACATTCATGCTGAGAGTTTTGGTTGTCATCAATGGCTTTGGAAGAGGTAGGGGCATCATGTTGCAGTTCCTCACCTGAGGATGACCTCTTATACCAAAAGTATTTCCACACAGGAGCTAATAAAAATTTCCTAAAAACCAAAGTAAGAGACTAAAAACCCCAGTGAGTGCTGGAGTACGCACTGCAACAATGCTGCATATAGAGAAAATACTTCACAGAAAACAACTACTGAGGTTCTTTCTCCCTGCAAATATCCAGCTCTGTATTAAAACCAATTAACAATAATCTACTAATAACAAGAACTGTGATGCAGCTGTGAGGTTCCCCTAAAGCAAAATCCTGCAAATGCTAGTAATTGATTCAGCAATGTGCACCAGTTCGATGGCACAGGCATCTCCAATTCTTGGAAACATTACATCCACTCTAATTCTCCCCCCAAGGTCACCACAACCATCAGAAAATCCCCATACATCATGACCCAGAAAGCTGTGTCTAAACAGCTGTTATCAATAGCCTGGGAAACTGAAGCACCTCACCTGAAAGGCATCAGCCACCACAAGTAAATCCCTCTACCAACCACACTACCAGAGTGGCTCAGAGAGCAGGGGCAGAGAACAAACTGCAGGTTTTTCTTGCAGGGCAAAAAGCAGGGCGCGCTAGATTTGCCTTTGCACTATTTGTTGCAATGTGTGTTTGCATGCACTTTATTGCAACGGAAAGAGGACAGGCCACCCTGTTACCTGATTGAAGTTTTGAACTTTATCATGAAGGAACAAGGGACTCATAGATGACACGTCAGTACAAGGTTATTCACACCAATAAATGACTTGCTCTAGCTAGCATCACAATTCAGTATGAGTTTCTCAGTCTAATTCTGATAACAAAAACACTGTCATCAGCTTCCCTAGATGTGAAGGCATTTTACCAGAACCATTAAAGACCAGGCATGAAGTTAGCAGCAGAGGCAGAAGGTACAAAAAAACATGAAGCTGTATCCAAAAAAGTCAGCTATATCATTATATTTTCAAGTCAAAATACACCAAGTCAGAGGGTCCTTACTGGAGGACACAGAATATGCTGTGACTACGGACTGTACACTTTCATGCCTTCTGTCTTTTCAGTGAGGAACTTGTATGTCTCCTCTCTTTTCACAGATAAGGAAGGCAAAAGGAACAGCCCCTCACCACGGAGGTAAGAGCAATTACTACCTATACCAGCTCTATGAATTGTAGAATCTCAGATGCTGTTTGGTGTCTAGGTCAGGCCACAGAGAAATAAGACATCCAAGTCTCTCTGAGGCAGGACCCTTCATCTCTTACAGAAATGAGCAACCTCAGTATCCAGTATCAGCAGAAGGAACAGGATTATCCAAATGACTAAGGATTTGCACACTGACAGCACCAGGACTGCTTACCTAAGGGTGGAACAGTTAAAAATATAAACAGTGTTCTAAATTATAGGTGGTGCTGTGAGCCCCACCTACACCTTGTATTGTCCAACATTTCCTACTATAAAACCCTGTTTGTTCCTCAGCACTAATAACTTTGCAAACCTGAACTGGAACTGGGATTAGAAACAGGATAAGTGATCCAAGATAGGCAAGCAAGACACAGGAAATACACAATCCTGGGGCAGGGGGAAGTGTGGAATGGGGAGCTGGACAAGCAGAACAGATATGAAAACGAGTGGGGGCAGGCAGAGGTGTGGAAGATCACAGGAAAAGGAAGGAGGGATGCATGCAGCAAGACTGGGAATCACAGAAAAAGAGACTGGCATGAGAGAACATAGAAAGGAGCTTGGGGAGGGGAGAAGACGATATGGGGCTGGGACACTGCTCACCAGGGAAGCCTATGGATACTGAGGAGGCAAATGACCCACACAAGCACGCCGGGAAGGGTGTATTTCTTTACTCGGAGCCAAGTGACACAGCTACGGCACAGGGCCCACATACAGAGCACAGGACATCAGCTGAATCCCTGAGTACCCCTTGAAGGATCCAGCCCAACAAGGAGAGTTGATGCTGGGGGTGGATAGAGCCTGTGAGCTCCTTGCTAATGACAGTGCCATAGCCAGCATAAGAAGTAATTTCAAGTGTTAGAGGCAACTTTATGTCTGACATTTCGTACTTCCCAAGCACTTGACTTTTACATTGAAACATTTCTTCAGCGTAGATTTTTGGGTAAATAAAGAATGCTCTTATTTAGTACTTTTGCTTGGTGCTTCATTGAACAGTGAGAACTATCCACAGAGATACTCCAGTGATCTACAGTCAGTGGTCAAACCATGCAAAATCTCCCTGGCAGCTCCTAGAAAATGGGGAAAACCCACCACTGGCATTGCTCAAACCCACCCACTGTATCATGGTACTTCTAGGGAGAAAGCTGCTGGCCCTCACAGGCCTGTAACCACCTGGAAGAATTGGTGCTCTGATACCTGATACAGTTTCCTGTAAAAAAAGGGAAAATGTCACCTCTCAGACCATGAAAAACTTTTTTTTTTAAACCAAACACAACCAACAGCCATCCAACAAAAATGTCAAACCAGAAAGCAGGCACTCAAAATGGGATAAATTTATTAAGATGTCATGATTCAACTACAATTGAAGGAAATCCATACTTAATTTCTCAAACAACTGCTATCATACTGTTCAAGCAGTGTTTTTCCTTCAGGCTGAGAAGACACCAAATACACACTATTTCTCAATTTACTACTTTTTTTTCCCTTTTCTTTCTTTCAATTAGAGAACATTGTCATTCCACATGTTTAGTACAAGCCTGAATAGAAATAACACGTGAGAAGCTTTTGCCAGAGTTAAGTCTTGACACAGCTGTTGGAAAAACCCAAAATGAACATTTTATCCTGGCCAAATCAGTGTTCTTTCACTATTTATATTCTTGGATCCAGCAGCTGCAAGTGACACTACAGGCCATGTTGTCCAAAATGGACAAGGAATCTGAAGATCGTCTCAAGTTTTGGAGTCTTGTTTCTACTTCTGTCCTCCCTCTCAGTGCTTCACAGCACTGCTGCAACAACGCCAATCTGCTGCAAGTTTAAGTGAAATACCAAACTCTGGTCAGAACAGATTTTTCAGCTAAAATTGCCCATCTTAAAAAAAAAAAAAAAAGTGCTTTTCCTGCTTTCATTTTTCAACACCGTAGGATCAACACTGGCTGCTCAGCTGATAATGCCCTCTTTATTTGAAATTATTTTTCTCCTTTCACCACCCACATTCATCTGGGACTTATTCAGTATTATTCTGCCTGACGCTGGTCCAAAACAGCAAACAATTTCTGTAACGGCACAATAAGCAGAGAAGACCCTAAGAGAGCTGCTTCATTGTCCAAGAACTCTCTTACATACCAAAAATAAGGCTGAAAAACTTGTAAGGAGGCTAGATACAGCTGTGCCTTTAACAGCACAACCTCGCTGGTATTTTACATTAGGCATCTGGCATTTTACACGCAGGGAAACATTTCTGCTGTACTTTGGCCTTCTGTCATCAGAGGGAGGTGGAGATTTATGCCCTTTCTCCTTCTAAATTAGACTCCTTCAGTGCCCTATTTTATATTCTCCCTGACAGGTCCCTATCTCGTATAAAACAAAAAGTACTACTGTCACTGTGTTGCATGGCAAAAGCCCTTTCCAGCTGAAAGAGAAAACTCCTGCCACCGAGTCAAGTGGCAAGATGTAACTTTGCAGTTAAAACTGTGAGGACAAAATAACTTTGCCCAGCAACATATTAATTTCCAGCAGGATTTGATAAAATTATAATTCACTGTCCAGAAAGAGACTAAAACATTAAACATATTATACTGAGAAAGTCAAAATAGGTCATTCAATCAGCGTTATTCCCCCTTCATTTCACACATAATACAAAGCAGTTAAGTAGTTTCTCTTGCAATTAGCATCATCTTTGTCTCCTTGGTGTCTAAAATACACTGGAGATATGAAGCTGCTCTGACTGTACTGCAGCCCAGGCCCTGCTTCCCACCATCACCAACTCCTCAATAAATACAGAGGTGAAATCCTGTCTTCAGTGATTTCAACAATGATAATTTTCTTTTGTTATTCCAATTCCCTGGTCTATCATCTCAAACAATAGGCCTTTTCCCTCTGATTATAAAGGAGTACAGGTGCGCTCAGGAAGAACCCCAGCATCTCCAGCTGCTAACGTACATCCCACTCCATCTTCCAACCACGAAGACTTGTTACCTGGCAGAGTCCTGAAGAAAGTGGGCTAGAAACAGCCGTCATGAGGAACCGCAGGATTTTAAGAGATCTTTCCTGGATGTGAGAAGTCTGACATATGCCTCAAATGCATTTTAATTTAGAAGAATGTTGGAAAGATTTTATTTATGTTTCTAATTAGGTAAACAGTATGTTTCTTCCACCTGCTTTGAGCTAACCCACCAGGCCCAGCAGATATCAGATGTCTATGAACATACATCAGGTTGATTTACTCCCTACCGCTAGCTCACAGAATCCTTCCTCCTCCCAGTCCCGTATGCCACCACCTTATGGACTACACACGTCCCCTCTTTTTTTGTATGGAAAATGGCCTCACTATTGATTTTCAAATACCTTCCTAAGCACACAGCTCCCTTCCCCATAGCTTTATATAGAACAGTTCCTCATAAAAGATTTCTCTCCTACCCCAAGCATTCAAACCTTCTAGCACATCTTAATCAGAAGTATTTTTTCTGTGCATGAATCAGGATGCAAGAGCACTGGGGCAAGAAATAAATCTCAACATGCCATGGGAAGTGAAAATCACACTGTCAATATCATGATGAACATAATACTAGGTTGGAGCTTTTGGCTGCTGCACAAACTAGGCTGGAAACCTCTGGCCCGATTCATGCAGAGCTCTGACATGACTTCCATTTGCAAATCAAAGATTTTAAATGTAGCCCACTTATCTGGGACACATATATGGCTGAGGCTACGAATTCAAAAAACGCTTCAGAGTTTTTACAGCTCCTCAGTGGCAGCATCATTATCAGTGCCAAAGTTCTTCTCTTACAAAGGCATAGAAGGGTCAGCAGCCTCCCATTGTAGGTCTTGATGCATACTTAAAGAAGCACCATTCACTCTGAAACCTGACATCTCCAACAAATGGTTTTGAGTTCCCCCATACAGTGAAACTCTTAGACACAATAGATCGTGTTGCACAAAAACAGGGACAGCAGCTCTGCATGTCTCAGCTTACAAGCATGTCAGGACATGATTTGAACTGGCGTCACCTTCTTGTACAAATTCTTGGAAAAAAAAACTTCTCTGAAAATTAGTCAAGGTCCAGAGCAGTTGTGCAGAACAAACAGTAAGTTATAGGCTTTCAGGAAACCACATCACTGCTCTCTGAACAAAACCAATCAGCAAAAAAAGCTGATAATGTGGGAGCCTGTGAAACACTCACAATAAGACATTCTTTCTTGAGCACTGTTCTCACTTGTCAGACACCGAATTTTATGTACTAAAGCATATCTAGAACTTATTACATGAAATTGATAAATCCTTCATTAAGTATTAGCAAATATATTTACACAAGATTTGGGTTCACACAAAATCAGAAACTTTTGATCTGTATTAAGTCTCGCATTTAAAAGCATGTTTACACTGCAAATTTCATGTAAGAAAGTGGGGTTAACCTTGGTCACAATGTGTCTTTGGAGAGCTGCAAGAGGTATTTGAAGACATAGTGTGGAGAGAAAAAAAACCAGATACAGAAGCATTTACAAGCACTGCTATGTGAGTACCTATCAAGATAATTCAGTCCACATTTTAGATAAAACAAATATGGCCCTGGAATTCAGCCCATGTCCTAAAACTATTTCTTTAGAACAATACATCTATTCTTCTGCATCCTATTTCGGAAAAGCATAGAAACCAACATGATACAGCATGAGAAAACAGTAAGTTATAAGGGCAAATTGTCTCCAAAGTCAGAGGTGCTGGCTGTCTAGACCAGCTTGTATTAGATATTACTAGGTAATTAATACATTTTTAAACAAAGCTTTGTTTGCTTAAGTATGACACTGTTACTTATGTTCCCTGGTCATACTTGATCCTCACAGAGAGCTCAGGCTCAGCTGCAATCAGGATTTTAGGCACTGCTGGCTTGAGTCAAATACAAATGCGTGCTGCTGCCTTAATATGGCCTTTAGCAGGGATGAGACTCAGGCCTGCCCTTTTTACTTCTACCCACGGAAGTTGCACTGTCATAAACCAGGCTACATCCATGCAAACTCCTTCATTCCCACTCCAAACTGAGCAGTCACAGCAGCTAGGACTCAGGGTGAAGCCCCAGCGGACACATCCTGATGTTTTTGGGTGTTCCTTTATCTGTCCTCCCACAGCAGACCGCCGTCTGTCCTCATCACTCTTCCGACTTATCTGTTGTCTCCCACTCCTCTGGGTTTGGGATAAGCAGATGTTACCTCCCTGTTAAAGTGCTGGCAAGCAGCCCAGACCTGCCCTTTTCTGCTCACGCAACTCAGGAGCCAGCAAACCTACAGCAAACTCTTTCCTAGGACTGAGTCCCACCCATTGATCACAATCCCAGGAGTGCCATGGCCTCCACTGCTCCCTAGAGACAGACGAAGATCTTGGAAGGCCAAGGATGGGGAGGCAGGCTGGCCTGAAGACACTGCAAGGCTGAGGGCTGGATTATGAGGAGTCCCCAGGCAAACCCACAGCACAACACAGAGTGTGAAGGCAGCCTGAGAGGTAGGTGACAAAGGAGAAAAATGGCTCCTCTGGCAGCACTCCTGCCTCCTGCCCTCGTTCCAGAGTTCTCAACTGGATTTTGGCATGGAGATGTCAGCACAGACCCACCCTTCACCTCCAGCACAGGCAGTGGGTGAAGGGACGCAGAAGCGGCATGATCCAGTGACTCATCCCATGGAAGGGCACCTGACCACGGGCAGCACTCAGGTGTACAGCAGCCCCAGCACAGGCAGAGCTCCGCACCCACAGTCTCCTGCCCCCCAAAACTGGAGGCACACACTGCAAAGGCCCTGACAACAAGCTGTCAGTGCCACACACCACTGTCCTTGCTTCAAGTGGACCTTCCTCCACCAGTTCCTCCAACAACGATCCATGGGCTGCGTCTACCCTTCTGTCCCAGCATGCTCCATCCTCACACTTCTCTTTACATGTAGCAAGTAGAAACTTCACCATCAGGGGAAAAATAACAAAGAAAAGCAAAATAATACCTTGCCAAATAAACATGTTCATGTGAGAACCCAGCATTCCATAATTCCACTCTAAAGTATGCAGCACGTTATGATAGAGCAAGCAATCCACTCAATTTGTTAGCACAAGTCTGTTATAAGAGCTAATTTTTACAAGGCATTTCTTTACTAATACAAATCCCCAGAAGGGCATTTCTCTGTCTGTGAAATCTTAAAAAGGTATTTGGAAAAGTATTTAAATAGCCTTTATTTTTAATAGATACCAGCATACAGATAAAGAAAATTGCCCCAGTAAGCAAAGTCACTCCCGACCTGCCTCAAATTCCCTGCAAAGCAGCATTTTGAACATATCAACCCTTGAGCAAATGCTCAAGGTGGGTGGCCCAAAGAAAGGACTCTGGCTTTGCAGGGCAAGAGGGGCTCCTCCTGGACTTCACAGCCAGGCACAGCACTAGGAGAAACCACTCTGGCAAAAGGCAAGGCTCTTCTCTAGCCCTACTGGAAGGCATCTCCCTTGCAATTTCACACCAGGGATGAGGCAGAGCACTAACGCAACCACTCACTTGTTCCCGACTCCTCACATTACCCTGGCACTGCTTTTTATCGGTCCTGTAGCCTAATCATCTCCATGCTGTATCCCCAGCCAAAACTGCACAACATGCCCTGCACAGCTACGAGCCAGCCCTGCATCTCCCATGGAAGTGCACCATGCTACCCTCCGGCTGGTCTTACAAGTGGGAAGGATGGAGAAGGTGAAGTAGGACATAATGTCCCTGGAGTCTCCCAAGACAGGAACGAGAAACTGGGGGATGGGGAATTGAGGAACAGATGGGGTTTTTTTAAATATTGGTATTTGGAAATCGAACAAGTCCTCTCTGGCTCTTACTCCCCTCACAGGTTTTAGACACATGATCTGTGACAACCGTTACCCAACACACTGCCCAGGAGATAACTTAGGTAATGTAGCTGATGAATACAGCAAGACATATCCTGCTGTTGTTGGAGATCACGCTCCACTCCAGTGGTGGCCTGCTCTCAATGACTGCAGGAGCCCTAAGGTCCATAATCCTCATCCACACAGAACTGAACTCCCTGCAGGGCACCACAGTGTGCCCCAGCAACCCCTACATCCCCTCTCCAGCCTTGCACACCCGAGCTTTTCCTACACCTCCACCCCAAAGGGGCTGGAGTCACATCACCACAGGACTCCAGATGCCCCTGCATTTCCTAGCAGGCTGAGAAGCACGGCTCTTTCTCTGCTGCTTCAAGCAGACGAGCAAGAGCTGTACCCACCACTGGCAAAAAATGCTTGGAAACATGCTACTCTGCTTGGGAAGCTAAGCTGTTGTCAAATAAATGCCAAATACACATGGGTAAAGAGTTGGTGCCTGCCAGTGGTACAGTTGTATCCCACACGCACAACTGGAACATTAGGAAGCTGGTACAGCCATGCAGAAAAGCACGGGATACCCCATCCTGACTTTGTCTGAAGCAAGTTAAAACAAAACATCTCACTCTGAAGGAAAATCCCCTTCTGTAGACAAGCCACTTTTTAATAATAAGTGCTAAATGGACTATTCAAGCAGGTAATTAATGTTAATTAACATATGTCAGGCCATAAATTGGCTAAATGCACCTCATTTTCCAAGCTTGGTGTGTGGCAACACTCAGGAAATTGTAACAGAACAATCTAAGTTTGTAGAAGCACAAAAAAAGAGCAAATAAAAGGTTAAGCATAATCTTCACTTAACTCATGGTGTGCTGAGCCAGCAGTACAGAAAACTGCATGACTACGCACATTACTTGAACACTTCATTTTGCTCCTGAACCGCTGCGCTATGCACATATTGTCAGTCCCAAGAAAAGCCACATCAAAAAAACCCTGCAGCTCCCTGAGCGCTGTGTTATCAGGCAGGCCTTTATCAGGATCGTCACTACGTGCTCCGGGACCTGGATGCACCTCCTGTTCCAGGACCTGGCCAGGCTGTGGCCCTTTCCAGAACCAACTTGAGAATCTCAGTTTTCCATGGCAAGGGGAACAAATCAGCAGCTGGAGGGTGCTCAGAGCTTGCCCTTCTCCAGATAGAGTACCTCCAAACGCGGAGGGCCTCCTGTCTTTAAAACAAAATAATATTGCCATTTTGTAACCCTGCCCTTGGGCACATTTTGTGCGACAGACACAGTAGTAAGGCTTTTTAAAAAAGTGAGAGAGAAACAAGAACATGCAGAGACTTTAGTCTAAGCAGCAACTTGCATTAGGAAACACTTTCAGTTTCTCCTTTGGCAAGCCGCCACTACACCAAGACCCACTTTAATTGCATTGCAAATAAGGAACAAACCTCACAAAAGATTTTCCGTACTTCCACGCAAAATAGCTGGCTGCCAAAACCTAGCAGGGCACCTTTAGGAGGCTGCCACCTAGAGAAATGCTTTGGCTGCTTATCCTCAGTTTTCCCTTATCTCCAAGGCAATCCCTTTGGCCTCCCTTTGAAGCCAGCACACCCACTGTAATTTTCTGCAGTGGTTTCATGCTTGTTCATCCCATCCACTCCAGGTGAGCTGGCTGAAACCCACCCAGCCGCTGCAGAAGGGTGCAGGGGGGCTGTCCCAGAGCTGCCTACCTTCCACTCTGGGCTGCTACTTTGTCCACGTCAGCACAAAGAGCTTTCACAAAACCACCCAGCTAACCCTAATCACTCGCCTTTCTAAATGCACCAGCACGTGCCCGGCCTCCCCTAATCTCCCAGGATTACAGCAAAGTAGTGTAGCACCACTAAAATGACCCGAATACAAAATGGCCTCGCGAGTAAGACACCCGCTCACTTCACCAGGACAACACCATGCAGAGGCAGGATGTCCCAGGGCAGCAGTGCCAGGACACGCCTCCTCCCCAGCCTGATAAGTCTCAGACAGTATTTGTTCAAGCCAATACAATACATCAGATATAACTGCCACTAAGGTGATTTAATTTTTATTAGCGTTAACTGTGTGCTTTCAAACACACAGGTAAGAGTAGAAGCCAACCTCTGACTCTCAAGCTTCCTATTTTAAATATGCTCAGATTTTAAATACGTACAAATATTGACACTAATAAACCTATTACAGACAATGTCAATTGTTGCGTGAATGTTTTAGGTTACCTTCTGTCTCTGAACAACAGAGGGACATTGATTCCAGCATTTATCATGCAGGTTTACCTGATGGTGATACTACCCAGCAATACCATGCCATCATTGACTGGAAGTGTCCCATTCACATCAAAAGTTAAGTGTATCAGAGCTTGTGATTCTTTGCAGCTGAAGACATTCACCAAGGTGATGTGTTTATGTCTGCATTTAACAAGTCCTGTCACACTGTGGATCAAACAATGTCAGTGATTCCAGGAGAGCTACTTGGTCTCTCTCTCAGTGCTCTAACAGCTGTCACCTGCTTGCATGAGCTGGGGATAAGTGAGATCTTTGATGTACATTACAGATATGAAATAACAATGTGTGCTAATATCTACATATGGTTTCTACTGGAAAGTTTGAAAAGTCATTTGTTACTGTGATACTAAAGTATACTCCTCTTTGATGCAAGACACTTGTTATCTAGTGGTTTCAACCGCTGGAACCACACATCTCTTTACACTGCTCAGCACAAAAGTCACTTACAAATGTTTCTGACTATTTTGTTAAAGCACAACATAGTAAGGCTTTGATCAGGTAAGATGCTTAAGCAGCAAGTTAAAGCACACAAGTAATCCCAGTGAAGTCCCAAGGATCCATTCACGTGCTTAAATCCATGCTGTCTTTGGTAGATCAAAACTTAAAATAATCAGGCTACAGCTTGGAACTCAAACCATTCTGTACAGATCAACAAGGCAACTCAAAAATATATTCTAAAAAAATATAATAGAAGGCTGGAAAAAATATTCTTGCTAGCAGTTAACTGGGAAACAGAACCTTTAAAGAAGTAAAGAGAAAAGAAGTTTAAAAGTCAGCAGAGGAAAGAAAGAAACTGATACAGACTCCAGTTTTACGTTGCCACTACTGATAAAGACATTGTGTGTCAGTCTGAGGAAGGAGAAATAAGAAGAAAGAGAGTGGTGTTACTTCCTTCTCACATCCTTTGCAAGAAGATGATAAGAAGAGTCTGACACATCTTGCATATCAGCATCTGGCTAACAGATTTAGACATCTGTCTACATCACTGGCAAATTTCTCAAGCCTTTTCAAGTCTCAATAATTAGAGAAGAGACTCGTGCATTTCCTACACTGAAGGGACTGCAGCCCTTTTGTACATACTTGCCAATAAAACATGGTAAGGAATGATGGAATGTCCATGTACAAAGTTTACAAAAACCTCCCCTTCAAAGTAAATACCCCAGCAGCCAGTGTTTATCTTTTATGGGGAAGATGAATACAACAGGTGTAAAACACAACAAGCTTCTGATATGAAAAACAAATCAAAGCAAATCAGCTGAATTTAAATTTGGGAATTGCTGGTATCTCTGTATAAAGGACAAGATTCATAGTCTTGCCATACCGCTTAAGAAAGAGGAAAATAGTCCCCCTAGTGTACTCTTCATGTAGAAAAGACTGTTTCACAAGATAGTGCTGCAAGAAATTACAAAATAACATTGTGGGAAGAGGTATGGAATTACTTAAGCTGAAGTGAAACTGGGCACCTCTACTACGTACATGGACAAAAAGGTGCTTCAGTTTCCTATATCAAGATTATTGAGCGAAGTGAGTGCTGCACCCTAAATACTTGTGAGGTAAAACTTGGTTTTTAAGTCAACACCCTAGTTTTGTGACTGCAGGACTTCAATTGGGTAACAGATACCTGAATTAGGAAAGACCTAGTCATCGAGGAGCTCCGTAAAAGTACCTAAAAGAGTCACCTGGCACACTGCATTTCACAAGGGTGAAACCAGCTCACCCTGGGATCTCTTCCCCCCATCCAGGGATGACGAACATAAATACCAACCTTCCCTAAGTATTCAAGACAGAAGCAGATATTGGAACATGCACGGAAACCCTCTCCAGTGGTTTGAAGTGTACAGGATTGTACCAACCCGGGCTGCCTGTGGCACACAGGAGTGTCCAGAGCGCGGCACCTCTGCAGCGCTGCACCATACACTACTGCCCTAGCTTCAGCAGTATTAGGTTAGCCAACGTCCCGCCAAGGCCAGGGGAAGGGGGAAGCAAAGGAGATTGTTGGGGAGGTGTATTGGGCAAACCTTATCCGAATTAGCGGAAACGTAATACATGCCTTCCTAACCACATCTGAAATATTCACTTCTGCTTTAATGCCCTAAGCAGGAAAAAAAAAAAGTGATAGTTGTAACTTTAATTTATAGCTCTTAAAAGAATTGTTTTGAGGAGCATAATCCCAGCTATGTTTACGGATTATGGTATTCGGCACATCTCACTGGAAACAGTATTAATATTTCATATATAATAATACATAAGGTAATAAAACCAAGCTCTCTTCTTCCCTTTGTTTAAAGTAACAATTTTCCCACTCAGTGGCAGAGCAGAATATTGCTAAATGAGCTTGCTGCCTCCAATGATGAATTTAGCTGTGTAAAAATATTCTAAATTAAGATAAAAGCCTTCCAACACAGAACTATCTTCTGTTCATTTAAAGTCTCGGTGTAACTAGCAATCCGAAAAAGTCTAATGTGAAAAGCTGATATTAGTTCCTGAAGAGTTGTATTCATTACCTGTGAGGGAAACAAAGATGATAATAACATATAATGTGTTTTAGCATCAGGAGACTAAGATGGAGTCTGTATAAGAGTGTTGTCTCTACACAGACTAAGCTACATTCCAGCCAAGAAACTGAAGTAGTCCCCTTCTGAATGTATATGCACTTGAAACCCTAGCCTTGCTAAGGAATTACATTTTGCAGTTTTAGATGCCTGGCAAATTATTAGCTCATGACCTCCCCTTTGCCCCTTCCAGCATGCCCCTACCACCCACACACAACTGCACCCACCGTTAACACGATCGAATGCCCTACCCTAACTTCAGAGACAGTTCACAATCATTAGAGGAAAAATTTTCTGCTACCAGTGTGCCTGCATCTTCTGAGAAAGGTCATCCTAAAGGCTTGTGAGAAACTTCTGAATTAAATTATAACAGAAGAATCTCAAGGGATCCAAGTTTTTAGCATTTTAATTAGCTCCCAAGTACCAGTTAATGCTGCTCAGCAAAGGAATCAATATCAAATTAACAGTATAAATTTTCAGAAAAATGGTGATGGTATTAAGGATACTAATCAATGTAAGCACTTCATGTTATGGCCCAGATTCTGCTTCTGCTGAAGTGAAAAGGAGTTTTGTCACCAAATTCAGCCAAAACAGTGTCAGCCCCATTGTTAGGTAAGTCTTCGTTTAAGTCAGATATTGAGAATTTACTGAAAATTCAAAGTACCAGATAAAAATGCTGGATTTGTCATAGCAGCTGACATCTAAAGCCACTGCTTCTGTGTGAAACCAAACAACTTATGAAGGCACAGGCTGTCACTGGAAGATGCAACCCTTTATCACATTCTGCGTCACACTTGCAAAATCAGATCAAAATTCAACACGTAATACAGACACAAAAACTGTAAAAAGGATGTGTGGTTTTAAAAGCCTTGTCTTCAACTAGCTATGCCACTGATAAACTTTGTGTTTGTATCTTCCCCAGCCTGAAACAAGTCTGTCAATTAAATGCTTCCTCTACCGTGCTCCATTTGGAAGGTAAAAATCATACAGCTGCACTTCAATTCCTACCAGCAAGTCCTATTCAGGCACCAAAATATGAGACAGGTTTGGTAGTAGAGAACCTGCCAGAAATGTTTCATCTATTCAGTATTTCTGACCAATTGTATACTGAAAGTTATCAGCTGACCCAAAGCTAGACAGATTCAAAGAGAAAATTTAATTTCTCTGTAAAAGCGTTGAACTTCCTGGCAAATTCACCTTCAGCCATCCATTCAAAAACTCCGTGTCAGATGCCGCTAGTATCGGCCCTCAACAGCAACTGAACCTTGCCGGGATTTCCTTCTGCAAACAGTATCGGCATCAAGCAGCACCTGCATTTCTGTATAGCTGCAACTATGTGACATTTCGGCATCCCACAGACGCTGACGGATGAACACAGAAAACGAGGAGGAAAAAAAAGCAGCTCTGGAAATCACTTCAAATGTGCTTTACGTGCACTTCTGGCTCCTGGTAGGCCTTATTAGCCTCTGTCTTGAGGGTAAAACCCTGCCTGCCTGCAACGTGCTTTTGCACGCGCTGAGTAAACAAGCCACAAAACCAGATTTTTTTCCCCCCTCACTTATTAAAACGGTAGTACTCTTAGCTGCTCGCTGTCGCAGTGCTGGACAGAAAATGCTGGGCTATCAGTAGACGGTGCTCTCATACACTGGCACCGCAGGAATCGCAAAGCAAGCATTCCCGTGGCCGAACAGCCAATAACTCCATGCTTTGATTAACTTTATGAAGAAGTGTCAAAACCCCAGTTTCCCTCTACTGCCTTTGAGGAACACATCGGCAAAAAACTGGGGAATTTCTTGACAAAAATAATAAAGTCATTCTGTATTTGGGCTTTGAGACTCAGACTGACCATGCATAAAAGCAACTCTACTCATTTCCACCATGAGTTACCTCTGGTGTTACTACAACTTAAAAAAAAAAAAGGCAAAACAAAACCCACACACCTTATAACTATTTTTTTCCCTTTTTCTTTCTCTCTCTCCTTCTCTTTCCCTGCTTATGTGCTTGTGCATCAGAAAAGCCAGCTCCGCTCCAGGCTGTTCTCTGCCCCCAGAGTCAATAGCCCTCACCGCTTGCACACAGCAACAGGAAAGAGACAAAACTTTCTTAATCTCTCCGTTTAAAAAAGCAAAGCCGACAGGGCGACCACCAGCAGCACAACCGGCACCAGCGCCCGGCGGGCTGCTGTCGGGGCCAGCCGCCAGCACCCCGCTCCGCGGCCGCGTTCTCTACGGGCAGCCCGCCCGTCGGGGCGGCGCGGCGGGAGCGCCGCGGCCCCGGGATCCCGCCTCACCTTCCACCCGGCCGAGCTGTTGCTGTCGCCCTTGTCCTTGAAGTAGGGCACGCAGCGGACCATCCAGTCGTAGATCTGGGAGAGAGTGAGGCGCTTCTCCGGCGAGCTCTCGATGGCGCGGGTGATGAGGTCGGCGTAGGAGAGGTTGCCCCACGCGTTGCGCCGCGACGAGCACTTCCTCGGCGCCGCCGCCGGGCCCCCGCTCAGCCCCCCGCCGCCTGCCGCCGCCGCTCCCCCGGGCGAGAGGCTCGGCCCCTCCGGGCCGCCGCCGGGCAGCGGGGCCAGCAGCCGCGCCGCCTCCTCCGGCACGGCGATGGTCGCTACCGCCGCCGCTTCTCCGCCCGCGGGAGCCGCGCTGCCGACGGTCATGGCCGAGCCGCCCCCCTCCTCCTCGTCGTCCTCCTCCTCGGGGATCATGGAGGCGGCGTCGGCGGTCGGCTCGCCGGCGGGCTTGGCTGGGCTGGCCTGCAGCTCGGGCCTCTGCAGGGGCCAGGTGCAGGAGCGGGGGCGGCTCTGCGGCTCGAACTCGGGGTCCAGCTCCACGTCCAGGGGCGAGAGCGGGGCGGGGGGCGACGCCTCTGCCATCTTGGCCTCCCCCGCGGGCGGCTGCGGGGCGCTGCGACGGGGCGGGCGGCCGCCGACCCCACTCCTCCTCCGCCGCCTCCTCGGTGCCCACGGGAGCCTAGCAGGCAGGGGGCCGCCGGACGGGCATGCCGCGCTCCGCTAAGGGCTGGCCGGCTCTCCGCTGCGCCCGGAGCCCCGCTCCCCGCGGGCGATGCGCACGCCGGAGCTGGGAGGCGGGGGAAGAAGGGGAGGGAGGGAGGGGAAAAAAAAAAAAAAATCAGATTAGGAGCCGGAGCGGCCGCGCAGGACGGGCAGCGCGGGTCGGGCGGTGCCGGAGGTGCCCGCGGCGCTGCTCTCCGCGCCGGCGGAGCGGCGGCCGCTCCCGCGGTGCGTGTGTGCGTTTGTTTATGTTTCACTCCATGCGGATGCAGAAGTAGCTCCAGCGGGAACCGAGCTGTATCCAGCCGGGAGACGAACCCCCCACGCCCCCGAGCTCGCTCCTCACCGCTTCCGCGGATATCTTGCCTTCGGGAGGGGGGGGTGGTCCTTTGCGCCCTCCGTCGGCAGGAGGGCAGGGAGAGGGATCCTCTGGGTTACGCCGAAGACTTTTTCCTTCTTCAAAACGCCCTAAAGGGAGCCGAAGTCTTAGCATACATCCAACTGCACACTAGCGTAAACCTGTCACTTTGCAGTGCCCCCAAGCCACACGCAAGCAACCCCCCAAAATCTCACAGCCGACGGAGCAGGGGGCAGGAGAAGGCCACCGTGGGGGCTGGTCGGTTAAAAAAAAAATAGTGATAAATCCTCCTTCTTGCAGGGAAAAAGCAAACACAACGGGAACAAATCAAATCGCCAGTCTTCCAACAGGTCCAGTAGCTTTAAGCCCTCCCTAGGGCTGCCAAAGAGAATAGGTTTTGTTCCAGCATCAACACCACATTCATAACCTCCTTGCTCCTGCTGCTGCCATCTTGACAGTTTTTTCCCCCTTCACTTAAGTCATTTAGAAAGCGCAGGCAGACGAGGCAGGGAAAGCCACATCGGGAGGGGCGGGAGGCGGCGGGGGGGTGCTGGATCGACAGCCACCTCCACACCGGCAGCAATCGAGATCCGAATTCACGGGAAGAAGAAGCAGCGCTGCTGCATGGTTCCTGCTGCTCCTGCGCCTTCAGCTCGGGAGAGCCTTCCCTTTAAAGGCGAAGGATGGGAAAACGGCAGAGCGCCCGCTCCCCCTGCGAGCAGCCGGTGAGAGGCAAGCGATCCGCCCGCGCCCAGCCCGTCCGCCGCCGCAGCCCGCCCGAGCAGCCTGTCACCCTGCTCACCACCGACTTCCACATCCCTCCTCCTAACAACCACCGGCAGCAACACAAAGTTATAGACACACGCAGGGAGCTTCAACCAAACCGCACGGCTCGGCACGGCCCGCCCACAGGCGGGCGGAGGGCGGGCGGCGCCGCGAAGGAGCCGCCCCGACGGGGCGGGAGCGCCGGGATGGGGGGCGTTGCCGGAGCTGGGCGGGCTGGAGAAGCTGCCGGTACCTGCTGGGGGCTGCGCTTCTGTGCTCCTCGTCCCTGCGGCTCCGGAGTCCTGTCCGGCCGGCCCGATGGAAAGCACTCAAGCCTCTCCAAGTACCCGGTAAACCTTTCCAAGGTTTGCATTAGCCCTGTTTCTTTTCTGTACTTGTTTCCGCTTGTCATAAATTATTGGTGCACAAGCTGTTCTTGTAAACTTTAAAATTTAGAGTCTAATTTAGTAATTCTTTGAAAACTTTCACTCTGGCTGTGAGTGATGCCAGGAACATGTTCAGACATGTCTACACGTGACTACAATCCTGCTGTGCTTCGTCCTTGGAGGCCATGCCCTAGCAGAAAGCCCTCTAAAGTAGCTCACTTGAAGATGTAGTTAATTGCGGGTTGAATAAAGGGGTGACCCACAAAGCCAAGGAACATAAAAGCTATTAATATGGATGTAGTTATAAATACATCACATGGCAACTTATATGTATCAGTTCTCACCCAACTTGGTATCAACCTAGACTGTGGGCTAGATTTAGACCAACTGTAGCATTGTCTTTGATATGAGATACAGACAATCGCATGAATTGAGAAGTAGGTGTGATTCTGAAGCTTTGCTGTATAGAATTAGCAAACAATTAAACTATTCCTGATAGATTGCATTATAGACAAATAGAGAGATTTGGAAACCATTCAGTTTGATTAGAAAACAGCAAGGCTCTGATCCTTACATGTTCTAAGTAAGGCCTAAGGCCCTAAGGGTCTAGCTAGGTTTTGAAATCAAGTGGCACTAAAGTTAGGAATAGTTTAGTGTGATTTTATTACAAGGGGCAGCATTTCAGCATGCATACAATTAATCCCTGGTTATCTAAATATAGTAGGAGACACTGAGTTCATCAGAATGAATGCAGGTTCGAGTAATGGAAATAATTTTCACTGCAACTCCATTTTGGGTCGCAAGGTTGTGCCCTGCCATGGCTTTTGTTGTAATGTGGCCCCTACAGGAATACAAGGCAGCTCAAAAAGACACCAGCCACTCTGCAATTGTGACACTGGCATTCGTGTGTACGATTTAGCAGTTGGTAGGGAGGAAAACCACAGTGGCATTGAAGAGCCAGCAACCAAGTTCAGACAAGAAGGCGTGGTGAGAAGATCCTTAGTCCAACACCACATCTCTGAGGAGCCTTTCCTTGTGGCTTTCAGCAGTTAGCCAGAGAAGGCTGGCTGTGAAACTGTGACTGGGACTCAGCCTTTGCCCAAAACTACCTACTGCTTGGGGCTGATTTTGACCACTGCAGAAACCTCTACTTAGAGCGCATCCTGAGGTTGCAGGGAAGCATAGCACTTTGACCTTGGGCTGGGTTACAAGCTGCAAATCTAGTCCTAAATGATACTATCATCTTCATTTATTTATTTAATTGGCATTACATTACTCTACAGGCATTGCTATTAGGTCTCATTGTACTGGGTGAAGGCCCTGCACGTGGTAAGAAATGCTACACTCCCGGGCAGAATTGCAGTCTAAGTGAGGCAGGAGAGGGCGGGAGAAAGGAAATAAGTAAGTAGTAACCCTATTAAAAAGATGATGGACCGAGGCACTGAACAATTACATGACTGTACTGAGGTCATACAGGAAGCCCATGCTAGAACTGAGAAATAAAACTGGATCACCTGAGTGCCAGCCTTGAGCAAGATTATGCATCCTCTTCAGAATTCACTGGTATATCAGCCGCATGACCTTTATCACACATCATGGTACCAGTTCCTCACAGCTCCATGCAGCATCTGTGTGCCCATGATAATGCAGTTTAGGGACGCAATTAAAACCACAGTATAATTGTTCCTACACTTTTTACTTACAAAAGGTGTGTGAGCAAAACAGAAAGAACAGGAGCTCTGCTTATTGTCGTTCCATGGCTGGGCCCACTGAAATACACATAAAAACTGATCAAAATTGAATCTAAAGCCTGCACAATTTTCAGTCTCTTCCTTTAAGTACTTCAATGCCCCAAGGGTGGGATTTTCACAAAGGCTCCATTTATGGGAGTTTTATCACTGACTTCAACAGGAATAAAGTTAGGCCAGCCCTCAGGCCATTTGAAAGCCAGCTCACTTACTTTGCCTACTTAGACTGCGCATGTTTTAGGGCAGGGCTGTGTCTTCTCTGCATCTCCTTTTATCTACTATAGCTGCTCAAGCTGATGTAGGGAACACGTGTGGCTATCACGGTATCTGGATTATATGGATCTGGCAGGGTAACAGTCACTTGGCAACTAGAGAAGTGCAGGTGACGTTTCTGGCTTCATGTCTCACACAAATATCTTAACTGCAGAAGTACAGTTGTAGTTAAAGTCTCATAGCGGGTGGGAGACCTTGAACTTCTTGTCAGTCCAGCATTACGGACATCTCCTGTGAAGTGTACTGCCGCTCAATAAACGGATGTTATATTGCAGTTACGTTAAACAACTGCTGCATTGTGTATGTGGACCTCACACAAACAAGTATATCATGGGTTGTTTTGTAAGGCACCTGCATCCTGGTCTCTGAGCAGTTTGTGTCCCCTGCAATAACGCTATCTACCCCTCCCATTCACCCCGTGAGAGAGCAGCTCCATTAGTGTTTTCTGTTCTCCCAGTTCCCTACTCTGTCCTTTAAACATAGACTGGGTAGCACACAATAGGTTTTATGGCTGATTCAGAGCAACCTGGATGCTGATGATTAGAAAGAAATGTCATTTATAAACCAGCTAACTTCATACCGTGAGACTTTAACTTTGTGGCCCAATTTGGCTAAAACTGGCTAATGGATTTCACAGTCATTGTGAAAAGATTGGCTGACTGGCAGACAGAGCAAGGATCCAAATTGTGCTATGGAACTTGATGGGTTTGCCAAAGATGGCAGCAGATTTCTAACTATAAAATTTTCCTCGAAGTGATGGACAGCAACTTGAAGATCACTTCAAGTTGGACTCTCTCAGCTTTATTTATGAGGCTTGCAATACTGGTATTTCCCTGAAATCCCTTGTCTTAATGTCCTATTGAAGGAGCATCTCAGCTTCCATTTTAAACCAATAGCCAAGTTCTTGATGTGCCATGGATGTGACCCAAATATACTTTGAGGGCCAGGAAGAAATGTAAGGGGGGCTGGGAAATCCAAAAACTAATTGCATATTTTAAACCCTTTTTAAAAAGCCTGCTCTTTAGGCTGACATTGCTCAAAAGCTTTCTTCATAATTTTTAAATACTATGGGGCACATGCATTTATTGAGTTTATATCGTTAGGGTGCAGCCAAACTGCTGAGATACAGCAGGAAATTCCACTTTTATCATTATTATTTATCTTGGATTATATGACAGAATTTTGACCTGTGAAGATAGACAGCTCTCCCCCTTAGCTTGGGCTAGTCCGAGTGGCCAAACGCTGTTCTGCCCCACGACTTACTCGTTGTGCAACGCGGCCGTGTCCACTTAAGCCCGTCTCGGTTACCCCACGTGGGGTTAATTATACCCACTTATCGCTTAATTGCTCCGTCATTATAACTTAACACCTTCCTGCGCCCACACAGCGCGGAGAGGGGGAGCGGCGGCGCTGGCCCCGCCCCGGGCCCGCCCCCGCGCCAGCCCCGCCCCCGCTGCGGCCCCGCCCCCACCAAGCTAGGCTGCGCCGTGCGAACTGAATGATGTCATGCTCCGGGGCCGCGCGTGACCGTCGGGGCCCGCCCTCGCCACCCATTGGTCGCCTCCCGTCGCTCGTCAGGCCAGCGGCGCCTCCCATTGGCCAGCGCCTCCGCCCCGCCACCGCCCCTCGGAAAATAATAAACAATCGAGTAAAATGCGGCGCGGCGCGGCGCGGGGCGGGGGCCTGGGCAGGCGCTGCGCCCCTTTCTCCGGAGCTGCCCCTCGCTTCGGGGCGGTGTGGCGGGGCTGAGGGCGCTGCCTGCAGCCCTGCCGCCAGAAAAGCCTTTCCTGAAGGTGCCGTGGCGCTCGCACGGAAAATTGCCTTCAGCCAGAAGCTACTGCTGCACTGAGGACCAAGCAAAGCCGTCTCTCGGCTTTCCCCGATGCCCTTGTCTCAGAGCTAAGTTGTGCCAAGGCTGCAGGCACCCTCCAGATGTGAGCTTCCAGGCAGTGGAGATCTGTGCGTGGTGGGAGGGGAAGGGACTGGGTGGGTACATGTCTGGCAGCCAGGTGTGCCAATCCTGTGTGCTAAATGCCTAGAGGTAGGGCACCGACAGGGAAACCTGGAAGCCACACCTCTGAAACTGTGTCAGTGTTGGTTGTCTTCATGGGACAAAAAACGTCCCCGAGGTGTCTGTCCTGTCTGCATGGTGCTGTGCAGAGAGATGCATTCTCAATCCTTGCTTGTTGTAGTGGTGCTTACACAGCACAGCCCTAAAATAACTACTTTTCACAGCCCTGCTTCCCTCTACCTGCAAACAGAAGGCACGCTTGTACAGCAGGGGATTTAATCGGGGATCAGGTGACGAGAGTGAGGGCTGCAGGAAAGGATTTACCTTTTCTCAGGCTCGCAGCCTGGCCTCTCCTTTTGACAGCAGGTGCCCAATACGGCCTATTTCACTTCCTCCAAAGAATTAATTATTTTCTCCTGTTTCTGGCCCTTGGAGGAAGAAGTCTAAGCCCCTCCCTCATGTTGTATTCCTGTATTTCCAGTGATCAGAGCACTTCTTCAGGAGCTGAAGATGTGGCTCCTGGTCCTTTTCCCAGAACTTTGTGTTTTGTTTTCTGACAAAAAACATTTCTGACAGATGTTTGATGTAAAGTACATAGTGCACACTTTCAAAAGGGTACTGAAATCCAAGGCTGCTTCCCTCCCTTCCCCATGGCAATGTTATTATTGCTAGGTCATGGCCTCTCCATGATTGCTCCCGTGAATCCTGAAACCCCACCCTCTCCCCCAAGCAGCAGTACGGGATCAACAGGCTGGTTGGAAATGGAGTGCGTGTTAGGCTAGCTTGCTTCCCTGGTAAAGATACTCTTCGGGAAGGTCAGAGCGAGGCATCTGAACCCCGGCGGGCAGAAGGAAGAGAAAATGACCTTGTGTCTCCTGGTGTGAGGGGCACTGCAAGGCACGCAGGGGGAAGTCCCCCCTGGGGAGTTGAGGAAGGGTTCAAAGGGGCTGGTGAAGTGTTAAGCAAAAGCAGTCAGCAGCTTAGGCCATGGTGGGGAAGTCGATTATAAGCATTTGCAGCTGGTTCTCTCTTTCCTACCCCGGAGGAACTGGGTAACTGCTGACTCAGGAGCTGCATCAAGTGGGAGGAAGGGGGTCATGTTTCCTGAGTGCCTGTACACGCCGCAGAGTGATGGGATAGCGCCGGGCACCTCCTACCTGCTGTCCCGTCTTGGAAGAGCGGTCACAGCAGAGTGCTCTAAGAAGCCAGAGCCTATTAATGTACGTGTTGGATGTGCTCTGAGCAGGCTAGGCAGCCGGGGTCATGGGTCTCGTCTTGCATGGAAACGTGTCCGAGCTCCGAATTCCAGCACTGTGTCCAGGGGGAAGACAGGCACAGAGCTGTCCAACACGGGGTGGTTGTGGGTATGTGAAAGGCACAATGTCCTGTATCTTGAGATGCTGACAACCTAAAAATAGAACTTCCATTGCCTCCAGGATTTGGCATCAGTTGAGCAGGGGATTTTGGGAGGGCAGCTCTGAACTTTAAGGCCTCGGTTCTGCCCTGGTCCTCTTCTAGTATTAAGGACCTTACATTCCTTGCAGCTCATGTGAATGTCACTCAAATATGCTCAGGGCATGCAGTTACAGCAACTGCCCTGCAAACTCCTCCTGGAATCTGAAAAGTGGAATTCTTCCATTTGCACACACCCTTGCCTGCCTTGCAAAATCATTTCCTTCAGTTTAGCAGACCAAAACTGCATCTGAAGTTGTTCATTGCCAGTTTACCTGTGGAGAGGAAAGGACAGCAAGAGTGAGATCTGATTTTATTATTTTTTAAATTTATGGTTTGGGGGTACCATTTAGGTGAGCCCATGTAATTGAATACATGCTGGGAACTGATCTGCTAAAGAGGCTACTGCTTCTAAATACAGTAGCTACTCTTCATAATAGGCATGTCTAGTTTAAAATGTAGGTAGAGGTATTATAAACCTTGTTTAACCAAAATGGGGTTTTTTTCCTTGGAAGTAAACAGGGAAAACTGGGGAGGAACTGAGTAGCTGAGGTCTGACAGATGTTAAAGTACGTGAAGCTTAAAGAGGAACGTGTGCTATTCAATTTGCTCACGGAGCCTTTGTGACCTGTGTCTTCACAGTAATGATGACACAAGCTTTTTTGAATAAAAGGAAGAAATTAACTGCCTTGGCTAATTGCACCCTTGCTAGCTTGCTAACCAAGGACACCATTTGACTGTGAAAATAGTTGGTGCACCCAAATCTCTCAGCTGGAGAGAATATCCAAAGTGAGAGTGTTCCCGTATCTGTGGGTTAGAAGGGCTATTTAAAAACCTTCCTAATTGGAAAATTAAACACTATTGCTTTAAAACAGTGGTGCACTGCTTTGAAAAATTAAGACCATATGGAATCATTTATTACTTTTCAATATGCATTCAGTCTCTGGTGCAATTTGATGTACTCACTAATGCATAAAGTCTTTTGGAGCAGGAATAAAGCACCACAAAGCACGATTTAATGCTATAGGGTGACCAGATCTGTTTCACATTACTGGATGTTTCAATCTGCTGAAAAGAAGGGGTTGTCCCCGAACCAATGAAACAATGACGGCGAAGGGGGGTGGGGGGGCAAGCCCATAATTCTGAAACACTTTGGAAATATAGTGGACATATC
The DNA here is from genome assembly GCF_017639235.1 of Corvus kubaryi. Taxonomy (NCBI): domain Eukaryota; kingdom Metazoa; phylum Chordata; class Aves; order Passeriformes; family Corvidae; genus Corvus; species Corvus kubaryi. The sequence goes on along the minus strand of NW_024582091.1, from coordinate 25,176,783 downwards.
AACAAAACCTTTTAAAGGATTCAGTGGGGATTTGGCCACGTAAGAGATTAAAATTATGTAAATTTATATTAAGTAACAGGAAAGTTAAAATAAAGTCAGTATTAATAGCACAACACTTGGTTGCAATTTAAGGCATCTTCATAAATCATGTTTTCAAACAGTACAGGCCTACATAAGCATGTGACCGTAAGAGAAATTAAGAGCAAGTAATCCGGGAGTGCACAAAAGTGCTTTTGTTTGTAGTTCTGTGGTCACTGGAAGTGCCTATTCTTGTGCTTATTCACAAACACCTCTGGCTCCTTCTTCCAGAAATCCTATCCAAACGTTTTTGTTCTGACTTCGTTAGAGGAGAACTTTGTGCTTTGGTTCTTTTCATATGACTTGTTCAGGGTTCAGTCTTACAGCATCCTTCCTCTGGCAAGGGACTGAGATGGATCTGATGCCTTCGCTGCTTTTTTTTTTTGCTTTTGCTCTCCTCCCCGAGTGACAAGCTGTGGGGCAATCTTTGCTCTCAGGGCCTGGGCATTTCCCTTTTGCTGGTTCAGCAGGGATCAACAAGAAGAGGCTGAGTCTGACGAGTTAACCATGCATGGTTTGAGCCACCTGGCAATGAACTCTGCAAGCATGGGAGGCAATCTTTCTGCCTTTATCATGAACCTGAGAGCAGTGTAACCGTCTGGCTAGTTATAATTTAACAGAAACCCCATTTTTCATCTCACTGTGGTGGTGCTTTCTTTTACATGTCATCTGTAGAGTCTCCCAGTGAGTGGGAGCTTCAGTTTTGCTTTGTATTTTTTACAGATACTGACAAAAACTAGTCCCCAGGTTACTGAAAAAGAGCCATATTCCTCCTTAGAGGCCTAAGCACACTAAAAAGAGTTTGCAGTAATTTTAATTCTTCAGTCAAAATATTTTTCAGTCTATATTTGTCATTTATAACCAGTAGATTAATTGACTGGTTCTTTTATTAATTTTGAAATCTTACATTTTTAGCAGCATTATTAAGCAAGTAAATTAATCTTCAGCTTTCCTGTAGCACTGGAACTTGTTCATCACGGCTGTGCCTTCCATCATTCTTTAAATCTTTGGTAATTGATAGTAGTAATTTCAAATAAGTTCAGATCTTGCATTCAAAATAAACAGAGTATGCATGTGTCTTCTGGATCAGCACCTTAATGTGACCTCTTCTGTCTGCTCAAATTATAGTATGAAAATAAAAATCTTCAGACAAAATGAAGCTAGTTGAATGAATACATAACCAGTATTAAAACCAATACCATGAGGACTAATTGCTGTCTTCAATTAACTTTTGCCTAGATCCTATATCTTAGCCACTGGGAAATCTTAAATAAAATCCTCTTTAAAGTCCTTTCAAACTTTTTCAAGAACTGTTGTCAGTTTAGGCATGTACTCCTACTTTAACTTGTATGTATGTTAGGTAAGGTGATTGCTTGTCCGTAGATGGCAATAGCATTACAGTGCTGAAGTAGCCCCCAGCCTGTGAAATGAGGCTGTGATGCTGGTGAGCATTAACTTTGAGAATGGAGAGAAAAAAATCTTGCCCTTTTCTTTTTTTTTTTTTTTTTTTTAATGTCTGTGGCAGTGGCAATGGGGACTGTTCTACTTGCAGGAATGTTGGGACTAATCATGTGAGAAAAGATCCTGGAGTGATGAGGCAGCATATTTCCCATGTCTGAGGTCAGGATTTGTTCTGTGAAGCTGACCTTTCAAACAGCCTGAAAATGAGGAACGTGGCACTAGAGAGCAGAGCAGGAACCATGAAATGATGTAAGATATGTTTCTTCTGCATATGAAATACTTTTTTTTTTTTTTTAAAGCTCCAGGTTTGTGATTCAGCATTTTCTGCCCCTGAGAGATACAAGAAAGGGGAAAATTCTGTAGCAAAAAAGAAAATCCCTATTCTTCTAATCAAAACCTAATAAAATATTAGCCATCAGATATTTTTGTTCCCTTCTGATGAGCTGGGGTTGAGATTATATTTTTCCAAAATCACTCTCCCCTCAGCCTCCTGATTTGAGAACCCTGGAATTGAAGACAAAGTTTTATTTAGGCACAGGCTGGGCACCTTTTTTACGTATAATGTGTGTGAAGTGCCTGCAGCTTTGTTGGCATTGGATTCCTGAGTGACTGCTGTTTTGGCTCTGACAAGCAACTGTAGGACAGGCCTGTGATGAGAAAGCTCCAGGGTGCTGGTGCTGAGTGAATGTTTGGTGCAGGACAGGCAGGTCAGGGGTCCCCCAGGGCTAAAGCATCAGCTTGGGTGAGTTTTCCAGCCTGGGTTTGATCCCAGCTGCATGGTGATGCAAGACCTCGACACAAGCTCTCCTTTCTGAGCTTATGCAAAAGTCCCTTTACTGCCTTTTCTTCCTTCTTGCCTTTTCGTCCTGTGCCCTTTCCCTTGTTGAGTTGCATGAGGTTGCATTGACAGGTTTGATGCACCTGCCGGATGCCCCAGCCTGTTGCTGCCTCTCTGGTCTGAGAAATGCTGCTGACCTGTTTGGAAGGGGAAAGTGAGTGAGCCATTTCATCCTTCTCCCTCCTTGGTTCTGTGTTAAGATGGCATTTATCTCTCTTGGTAAAGGAGGTGGCAGTGGTGGCGAGCACTCCCAGATAGTGGAGCTCAGCAGGGTCCATGGAGAGACTGGTCCCTGGCACAGCATTGGCCTCAAGCTGTAAGCATGTCCCCAAACAATTCCCAGGTATGGGCCTAAAAAGTCTGCAGTCACTACACTTTGATGGGTAAGAGGGTTTAACAGCCTGTACACAGATACCCTTTGCTCATTGGCTAGTTTATCCCTATGGATGTGGTCTGGGTGTGCCTAGGGTGATCTGTGCTCAGAGCAGAACCCTGCACAAGGGCAGCCTTGCTTTAAAGTGTTGAATTACATCATGGTGAAGAAGAGAGACAGCCTCGTCATGCTTTCCCTTTACCTGAGATGGCAGCACCAGTGCAGGTGACTGATGGCTGGTTTTTGGTTGCTCCAAATGCCAGACAGAAGGAAGCTGGCTTGCATCTGCCTCAGACTCTGAATAGATTTATTTTTTATTTTTAAGAGTCCTAAGGGACAAGCAAATGGATATAAGCACATACTGTATTTGTGAGACCAGCACTAGGATAGCCTGCATGTTATAAATTGATGTTGAAAAATGGGTGGTGGAACATTAGAGCCACACAAAATGATTCAGAGCCTGAAGAAGATACTTTGCAATGGGAGACATGAGGCACTTTGTCTCTTTAGTTTATCAAAAAAGGCCGAGCAGAGAATTGATTATGATGGTGAAGGAACTTCCTTGGAAAAGAAATACCAGGTACTGAAAGGCTCTTTAATCTAGTAAATTATGGGAATGTGTTTCAGCAAGCTGAAATCAGATACATTCATATGAAAAACTGGGCACAAATTTATTGGAATGAAGGTGGTTAATCACCATAACAAGCTGTCAGGGTAGTTGGAACATTTTCCAGATGTGTCCAAGCCAGGACAGGCCTGTTTCTGAAGGGTGCACACTAACCACAGTTAAAAGCATGAGGGACACTGCAGTCAAATCTCAGGCAAGGTAAGCAGGTGAGGTTTGAAGGACTGTGATGTGTGACAGGTCTGACTAACAGCTCCCAAAGGAGCTGTGAAGATCTAATGGTTCCCATCTGTCCTTAACCTCTGAGCGACTGAGAAAAACAGCACTTAGCAGAAAGTGGAAGGGAGGAATCAGAATGACAGCCTCATTGCTGGCACAGTCCTGTGACCTCTCGTTCTAGAAGGACTGTGTCTTTCACCTGCTTGGGGCTTTACTAATGTTTGCTCTACACCCAACACAAGAACAACCTTTCTCCAGTGCATGTGCCCTCTGTACAGATTGGCGTCAGCACCTTTCATTTTAGGAGAGCATGAGTAAAAATTTGTGATGCTCAGTGGCTCATGTGGTAGCTCAGATAAGTAGTTTCCTTTTTCAGTTTTTTTAATTCCATTTCTTAAGCTTTGGACTTGCCTTTTCACCTGCCTGTTCTTCATGCCTCCTAGTTTCCCTAGTATCCATTTCAGTGTATTGCCTTTGCCACCAGGTATTTTGCTGCATTGATAATCTGTGGTGCAGGATGTCTTGCAGGGTGCTTCTTATAATTTGACAAAATAAACCCTGTCTTTCTTGCACAGATTTCACACAGGATGTGTATGTCACTGATGTGCTGTGTAGATAAGAGCTTGTCAGGAACTTTTTGATAAAGTATCTTTCATCCAGAAGTACAAATTTGTAGCTGCTGTAGCTATTGATGGAAACACACTAAGGTATCTTTGGAAAATACCTGCAGACTGTGTCTAGAGAAGTGCTCTAATCTAATTTTAAAAACAAGGCTTCTTTTCCAGAAAACCAAATGGTAGTGGAAATCAATAATTTCTTATCTCCTGTTGCCTTTTCTGGGGTCCCAGTGCTTTCTTCCTTATTCCCCATCTGCCAGGGATGATGCAAGTATTTTATTCTCTCAAGCCCTATGTCATGGTTTGACACTGGCCCAATGCCAGGCACCCACAAGAGCCACTCGCTCACCCTGCCCTGCCACAGCTGGGCAGAGGAGGGAAAAGGAAAAAAAATTAACAAACACTTCATGATTGAGGTAAGGACTGGGAGAAACACTTCAAGGATGAGACAGGCTCAACTTAACTTGCAAAGTGAATTTATTACTAACAGAATCAGAGGAGGATAATGAGAAGTAAAATAAGCCCTTAGAACACCTTCCCCCCAGCCCCTCCTTCCTTCCCACTGACAGTGCAGGGAGACAGGGCATGGGGGTTTGGTCAGTCTATCAGTGAGATTTCCTTCCACTGCTCTGGGAGAGGAGTCCTTCCCCTGTGAGGCCGTGGGTCCCTCCCACAGGAGACAGTTCTCCTGAACTTCCTGGCGTGGGTCCGCTCTCAGGAGCAGCAGCCCCACTGCCCCTGCTGCAGCGTGAGCCCCTCCCACGGGCGCACGGCCCTCCCAAAACTGCTGCGATGGGGCTCTCTCTTTCCACAGGGTGCAGTGCTCCAAGGACAGGCTGCTCCAGCCTGGAAGCAAGGGCCCCCTCTCTCCACTGGGTCTTGCACTGGATCACAGCCTCCTCCAGGCATCCACCCACTCCGGCATGGGCACTTCCCCCATGGGCTGCAGGTGGATCTCTGCGTCCCCCGTGGATCCCCATGCGCTGCAGGGGCACAGCTGCTTCACCATAGTCTTCACCACGGCCTGCAGAGGAACCTCAGCTCCGGTGCCTGGAGCACCTCCACTCCCTCCTTCTTCACTGACCTTGGTGTCGCCGTGTTGCTTTCTCTCACATGTTCACACCTCCTCCTCTTCTCTGGCTAGAATTCAAAATCTTGGGACTTTGTTTTGATTTTCTTATTTAATATGTCATCACAAAGGCATTACCAAGCTCTCTCACAGGCCCAGTTTTGGCCAGCTGCATGTCCATCTTCAGAGCCATCAGCCATTGCGTCTGCTGGACATGGTGGGAAGCTTCCAGCAGCTTCCTCACAGGAGCCATCTCCATGGCCCCCCTGCTACCTAAAACCAGACCGTGCCAAACCAGTACACCCTAAGACAAGTTTGCTCGCTTCTCCTTGTTTCGAAGGGCATTTACGTACAAAGAGCTGAAACAAGGCAAATGATTTCCACACAGCATCCCTATCTTCAAATTGGAGAGGCATGGATTTGAAAGGTGGACTGTTTTGTGGATAAGGCATTGACTGGATGGATGCAGCCAGAGAGTTGTGGTCAAAGGCTCTGTGTCTAGGTAGCAGCTGGTGCTGAGTGGTGTCCCTTGAGGCTCTGTCTCCTCAGTATCTTTATTAATGACAGTAGGACCAAGTACACCCTCAGCAAGTTTGCAGATGACACAACAGAGGAAAGGGATGCCATCTAGAGGAGCCTGGACAAACTGGAGAAGTGGGCCTGTGAGAGCCTCATGAGGTTCAACAAGTGCAAGGTGCTGCAGCTGGGTCAGGGCAATCCCAGACGTGAGTACAGACTGGAAGAACAACTCATGGAGATCAGCCCTGTGGAGAAGGACTTTGGGGTTCTTGTGGATGAAAAGCTGGACATGAGCCAACAGTGTACACTCGCAGCCCAGAAAACCAAACACATCCTGAGCAGCATCAAGAAGGGTGGCCAGCAGGTCAAGGGAGGTGATTCTGCCCCTTTACTCTGCCCTCTGAGTTTCCACCTGGAGCGCTGCATCCAGCTCTGGGGTTCCCAGCACAAGAAAGATGTGGACCTGATAGAGTGAGTCCAGAGGAGGCCACAAAGATGCTAAGAGGGATGGAGCACCTCTCCTGCCCAGACAGGCTGAGTGAGCTGGGATTGCTCTTCTCTTGATGGAGAAGGCTACAGGAAGACCTCACTGCAGCCTTCCAGTACTTAAAGTGGGCTTATAAAAATGAGGGAGAGAGGCCTTTTCCATGTAATGGTAAGACAAGGGGGAACAGTTTTAAGCTCAAAGAGGATAGGTCTAGATTAGATGTTAGGGAGAAATTCTTTACTGCGTATTGCCGAGAGAAGTAGAGGATGTCCCATCCCTGGAAGTGTTCAAGGTCAGGCTGGACAGGCTTTGAACTAGATGATCTTTAAGGTTCCTTCCAACCTAAACCATTCTATGATTGTATGAAATGAAGGGGTGTAGTTGTCATCCAGTTGTCATGCAGTTGTTGTCAATACCCACAAACCATTAGCCTGGTTCACAGGCTCTCTAGGACAGGGAAGTTAGAGGTAGAGCTCTCCAAATAGTGAGAGTCCTGAACTTATTTTTATGTGGGGGAAAAAAAACATTTGAAGAATAAGAAATGTTGGGGGGTGGGTATTTGTTTTAGGTTTGGGGTTTTTTTGGAGGATATGCAAGCAGTCTTCCAACCAGTTTCCCTGAAGCCCCCATACCTCTGGAAAGCAGTAGAAGTATCCGCATCAGTGAAGAGCTCCAGCAAAGGAAAGTATAGAGGACGTGAGAAGAAGGTGTAAGAAGAAGTACAGAGAATGTAAGCTTTGGCTGGAGAGATGGAAATGGCTTAGTCAGGCACCAGGTGAAGTCCTGCAGCCACTGGTAGGCTTTTTTGCAAAGACTGCAGTTGCAAACAGACCCAAGCAGAAGCTGACCCAGGCTTTAAGAAACATTTTGTTTTAGAACTTAAGAACCCATGTTTTAGTCTGAACTGAACCCATGAGTTTAAAACTTCTTCAAAACTCTGGAGGAATGTTGCTTCTAACCTTACCCTGTAGCTTGCATCCGTTTGTTTATTCATTCGCCAGATGAAGGCTATTCTTTGTCTCAGAAAAAAGATTTACCTTTGCTCTCTGTCTCAGATTAGCTTACTGTTGTCCCCACAATTCATCTGCTTTTATATGCATATCCTGCTGCTAAATGTGGATGAAATAAGCAGATAGTCCATTTACTCTCTTTCCTTTCAGCTTGTTGATGCAGGATTAAGTTATATGCATGGTAATGTGTAACTGAAGGATGCTGGCCCTGCCCAGCTGGCTTAGATCTCACCTCTAAGCCTGTACTCAAAAAAACCTACCTATTCTGAGCAGCATGGGAAGCTCTCCAGGGCCCAGAATGTGAAAATTAATAAATTCTTGTAGAAATGTTTCTGTAATGTTGTGGAATCCAGCCAAGAGACATGATGAATGTGAAAACTGTTTTCTAGGACATCCAGTTTCATTTAATTTTGTCATGCCCATAGAACTTTTTAGCAAACGTCTGTATCCTTCCATCCTGCATCCTTTTGTGATGTAGTTACCCTGGCAATCCAGCTGACTTTCCAGAAAAGCCAGCTCCATCAAAGTTCATTGACTTGCTACATTAAAGGCCTTCAGTAGGTTTCAGCATCTATTGATGCCAGTTCTTTCATGGGCTTGGACTGTTATGAGAAGAGATCTGCAGAGAGGGTTATGCTCTGGCATGCTTGATTAGAGCTGATTTTTTTTCCTTGTTTCTTCTTCATTCTAGATGGACCACTAATCTTTCTTGTATCTTGAAACACTGAGGTAATTTTTCTGCTTATCACCAGACTTCTGTTCTACAGATTCTCTACAGGGGTGAAGTTTTCCAGGAAAAGTCTCTTCTTATGTACCTCCCTTCAGTGTGTCTGTGCAATAGTTTGACTTGAAAAAATCTCAATATAATTTCTTCCTTTAGGCAAGCCACAGAGGGACCAATGTTTAACAAGTTCGTCTATTTTCCACTTGAATTTAGCATTTTTTAAAGCTTGAGGATTAAGAAATAGAGCCTAAAAGGTACTTAAGTATGCAAGAACACTGAGCATTGAAATGCCTGACTCCCTGAGTGCCACGTGGGGTGCTTGCACTTCATGAGGGGAATGTTTGGTGCCTCAGAAGAACAAAACCTGACTGCACAAGGAGCTGCTTGCACCAATCAACAGAGGTATGAGCCTGGAAGGGGAAATCACATGGGGAAGACCAAGCAGACAAGAGCTGCTCTCATGATAAAAACAAACAACAAAATAATTTTTAAAAACCCAAACCAAACAACAACCCATGAAATGTTAAACAGAGGTTGACCCTCTAGTACCTTCTAGTTTCTTTGCTCGTGTTTTTTGGAGAGGATACAGTCTGTACATTCTCCTAGGATGTTGTCAGTGGATAGGATTTCTGCAAGCTGAACCCTGTGGGAGGGGGTGGAGGAGGAGGAGGAGGAGAAGAAGTGGAGACAGTGATGATGAAAGGGTGTCAGGACAGGACTAGGGAGCTTCTCGAAGCTCTTAACCACAGTAAGCCCAAGCAAGGGTCATCTGTTTTTATAAAGGCATAGTCATGGGGGTCTTTTTTTGAGGAGCCCATCACAAGCCAAATCCTACAAGTGCTCTGGATTTCAGAGCAGTGGGGTTTCAGGCTTGTTCAAAAGCCAGACTCCTCTGTTCCAAATATTGTGATTTTTTGAGAACAGGATCCCAGCAGAAGACAACCACAATAGAGAGATTTCTTCACTGAGATTCAGAGAGCAACTCGTCAACACAGCTACCCTTGAATGTGGAGAATTCACAGCTGTGCCTGAATCTGTGAGTCGCCCCTTCTCATAAGACCACCTGTATGTGCAATGAACATCCCAGAATTACTTAAATCCCAGGAATAGGTGGCACTACCAGCTTCACTTGTCAAAAAGTCCCCACATGCAGGGGCAGCAATGAACCCCACCAAGAAGTTCTCCACCCCAGGGTGGAGACAGCCTTCCATCACTCAGGCAACATGCTGCCAAATACATGCTAAAAATGATAGGCTGGAGACAGGGATCCAGGTGGGGCTATGCCTGTCTGAAAAGTCACAAGGTAGCCATGCAGAAGCTTTCCAAAGGCTTTTTGGGGGCTTGCCTGTGGCTTTGCTCAGGAGCACACGTCCTGTATCCTGCACCAAAGGATCCTGCTGGTGCTGTGACCAGGAGGATTCAGTTTGAGCCGCTGCAAGGCAGCATCTGGCCATGGGGAGAAGGCTGGGATAGGATAAAGCAACGTGAAAAGGGTCACACCACCAAGAGAGTTCAAGAAGTGTTTGGACAGTATTTTTGGATACATGATGTGACTCTTGGGGATGATCCTGTGCAGGGCCAGGAGCTGGTCTTGATGATCCTTGTGGGTCCCTTCCAACTTAGCTTATGCTGTGATTCTGTGATATAAGGCGGCCTCAATTTCAAGGAAGCCCTTGCTTCCCAAAACCAAGTTATAATTGACTGGTTGTGTATTAAAAACATAAATCTGTATCACGGTGAAGATTGGGTCATCCCTGGTACTGCAGGAGGCTCTGCTGCCCATCTGCCCCACACTTCCCTGTCCAGCAGCCACCCTGCAGACCCTCACGATCCCTCTGCTCCTCATTTTTGTTTCTGCCCTGCCTGACAGGAGACACAGGGCTGTATCCCATGCTGGGCGTGTGGGTGTTTGATGTCTCCCTTTTTTTTTTTTTCCAGCACTTCCCAGAATTTTTCGGGTTGGAGGGGGCCTCTGGAGATCATCCAGTCTGAGCCCTCCGCCAAAGCAGGGTCACCTAGAGCAGGTGACACAGGAATGTGTTCAGGTGGGTTTGGAATCTCTCCAGAGAGGGACACTCCACAACGTCCACGGGCAGCCTATTCCAGTAACATAAAGAAGTTCTACCTCATATTCAGGTGGAACTTACCGTGTTCTAGTTCATGTCCATTGCTCCTCATCCTGTCGCTGCACACCACCAAAAGTAGTCTGGCACCATCCTCTTGGCACCTGCCTTTGAGATACAGATATATAGAGATCGATATAAATGCATTAATGGGATCCCCTCTCGCTCTTCTCGACTCCAAACTAAACTTCCTGAAACGGATCTTAGCCCGCGCTAGCACGGTGTTTTTGCCTTTGTTCTCAGCCTGGCGGTGCCAATCTGGGCTGTATTTTTACCCTCTCCTTGCCAGGCCGCGCCGCCGCCGCCGGGCCGCGGAGCGCGCCCGCCATCTTGTGGGCTCTGCCCGCCTTTGCAGGCCGCCCTCAGTCCAACCCCGGCCGCGCTCGGGGCTTTAACGCGAGTTTTCCAGAGCAGATTTAGAATATGGAAGATAGCTAGCACTGGAACAGGTTGCCCAGAGAAGTTGCGGATGCCCCATCCCCGGAAGTGTTCAAGGCCAGGTTGAGTGGGGCTCTAAACAACCTGGTCCAGTGGAAGGTGTCCCTGCCCATGGCGGGGTGGTGGGAACTTTAAGGTCCCTTCTATCCCAAGCTTTTCTATAATTCTGATTCTGTGATTTTGCAAACAAGGGTAGGAGAAAGCTGAAAGCTCTGTCCCAAGGCAGGCATTCCGTGAGTGGATGTGTTTCCAGAGCCCCAGCAGGTGCAAGTCTTGCGGGGAACCGGGGCTATCCGGGTGGCTCCTGTTATCCTAAGGACAGGTATTCCCCGCAAATCCTTGCCAGTCGAGGATTTAATAGCCCCGGCCTGCTAACGTTTTACCATCAGAGAGGCCAGCGTGTGCACACTTTGGAGAAGACGAGCAAAGAACAGGGAATGCATTTCGACTGGAAGTGCCTCTGAATTGCAGAAACAATGAGAGTGGTTGATGAGAAATTGCCTCCTTGGCACTACTACAACAGCCTGCCGAAGAGAGAGTAATGCAAGTGCTTGCACTTTCCTCTAGGAAAGGGTGAGGAACAAAATTTTTCCTCCCCTGAGGCAAGAGGAGAGATCCCAACACACGGTGGAGCCAGATGATGGCGTATGATGTCCCCAAGTACAAAAGTATTCCTACAAAGCTGGGGGCTAGCTTTCCCTTCTCAGTCAGTTTTCCACGATAATTTACTGTTATCCTGCCTTAGCCCGGCCTCTCTGTTTTGCCTGGATAATGGAACAGTGGCACCTTAGTTCACTTAAAATACAGCATTGAACATGTCTGTTGTCACTGATGGTAGATGCACCAAAGTTAGAGGGACCCCCAGGTCCTGACAGCTTCCCTAAACTCTCCTTTCATCAGGAGCATCTCAGCCCAAGTGAAACAGTAAAATGTCCCCAGAACCTGTAGCACAACAGGGTTTTGTACATTCCCCCATGCAAAGGGGGGATCCCCCCTTCCATGAGAGAGCTGTGGAATAAGTTAATAGGGAGATGGGAGCTTGTGTCTGTTCTAAGCCAAGAAATGGGAAGCTCTGCTTGAAACTCACTTTGCCCTGCTTTTGCCATCTGCTTACCCTGTTAATATGCAAAACAAAAATTCAGTCATCTTTCTCTTTGAAAGACAGGTGGTACTAGAATCTGTCTCCTCTTTTGTAGGGACCCATCTTTCACCCTAGTCAAATACCTAAATACATTGGAGGATTTTGACTCAAAAGCTGAGACTTCTGAAGCTCGTTTCTTACTTGGGACATAGGCAGGAACTTGTGGCATTAACGGCTCAATGGCTTCAGCTCTAAATGAGCTGGCAAAGGTGTTCTCAGCCCAGAAAGTTCTATTTCCAGCTTTAGCAGTTGATCAGAGAAGCAGGTCATAGAATCCCAGAATCATAGAATATGCTGAGTTGGAAGGATCCCTCAGGATCATCCAACTCCTGGCCCTGCACAGCACCACCCCAAGAATCACACCTTGCACCTGAGAGCATTGTGCAAAGGTTTCTTGAACTCTGTCAGGCTGGGGCTGTGACCACTTCCCTGGGGAGCCTGTTCCAGCGCCCAACCACCCTCTAGGTGAAGAACCTTTTACTAATATCCAACTTAACCCCCCTGGCACAATTTCAGGCCATTCCCTCTCCGGGTCCTGTCACTGGTCACCACAGAGAAGAGATCAGTGTCTGCCCCTCCTCTTCCCCTTTTTCCAGCACTGCCTTCCAGCCTCTCATTCCCCAGTCTGTCCATACATCCAGGGTTGCCCCATCCCAGGTGCAGAACCCATCACTTTCACTTGTGGAATCTCATATGGGTGATTGCCCAGCCCTCTGATTTGTCGAGGTTTCTCTGCAGGGCCTGCCTGCCCTGGAGGGCTTCAACAGCTCCTCCCAATTTAGTATCATCAGCAAAGTTACCCAGCATCCCTTCAAATTCTGCATCCGAGTGCATTTATGAAGATGTTGAAGAGCACAGGGCCTAAGATAGAGCCCTGTGGAACCCCACTAGTGACAGGCCACCGGTCTGATGTCATCCCATTCCCTATAAGCCTTTGTGCCTGACCGGTGAGCCAGTTGCACACCCATGGCATGATGTGTTTACCCAGCTCTGCGCCGGACATTTTGTCCAGAAGGATCCTGTGAGAGAGTGTTGCAAGCTTTACTGAAATTCAAAAAGACTACATCAACTGGCTTCCCTGGATCAGTAAGGTGGGTTCCCTTGTTGTAAAATGAAGTTTGACAAGCAGGCCCTTCCCGTCAGGAAGCCATGCTGGCTGTGACCAGTGAATGGTGGTTTCCCAGTTGGTCATGCTCTCCTTGCAAACCTTGTTCCTCTTCCACACTTATGACACTTAGCTTTTGATTCATCATTGTTGCCTCATTTTGGAAAACTTAAATGCTGGAGCAAACCAAGGAGAACTGCAGCGCTGCCTGAATGCTCTGCTGTGGAGGCAGGTGGTTAAATAGCAGGTGGCTATTGTGTGACAGAGTGTGACAGAAGGAGGAGCTGAGGTGAAGGAGTGGGATGGAGGGTGCCCAAGCAGCACCACACAGCCAACCAAGGGCAAGCGAAGGGATGGAAGGTGGTCCCCCTTCAGAGAGGGCACACTAGTTAGTCTGAACAGGAAAAGGGAATTTGACAAGGACAAGGGTGCAGTTTTATAATGATACAGGGGACGCCTGGAAAGACCGTGAAGTGAGAACAATCAATTAACAAGCTGCTGTGGCTTTAGAAAAGCCATTATAGACATACTGGTATAATGAGCACATCTAATGCACAGAAGCTATTTAACCTTCAGCCTCCTGCCTTATAAAGCACCTCTGGGGCACTGGGGTAAGGCTGTTAATTATTAAGGTCAACCCTAGCAGACAGAGGTGTCCTCAAGTATGGGTTGCTGTGATACACTCAGATAATTTCCTCATTATTTCAATAACTAATTTCCTGAATTGTTCAAGAATTGACAGATTAGCATCCATTAACCAAGTCTTAACTTATGGCTATGGGAGCAGTTACAGGCCACAAGGACTGAAGAACCCATTCTTCAGTAGCTCCTTGAGCACACGTAATATATATACATGGACAGTGCTGCAGCAGCGTGGTGTTAGTAAAATAACCAACGTATCTGAAAAGGCTGGGCAGGCAGTGACAGGCACTGGCTTGAGCAGATGTCTTGATGTTTGTCCTCAGGTGCTCTGAGAGCACAGGATGAAGTCAGTCTGACTTCTAAAGAACTGTGTATTGAGGGATTGTAAATGAACAGAATCACAACCAAACCAAAATACCCATTATATTCACTACCAAAAGGGTTGGGTTTTTTGGGTTTTTTTGGGGGGGGAAAAAAACATCTGTACAGCAAACATTTCATGGATTTGATAAGTGTGACTTTTTACATTGTTCACCCTTATGCTGCAAGACAAATCTCACTGCTTTTATTTATGCTTGCCATATAATTTTGTGTACCTAAATGCAAACATTTTTTTCCAAGCACAGCCTATGAAGAACCTTTGGAAACTGCAGTATAGGTAGGTAAGAAATCCCTTTGCTTCACAAAGTGGTTTTATTGTTTTGCCTCAAAGCCAAGCACGACTGGAAAAGCAACTATCGTAAGTGGAGCTGTTGTGAAGGGACACAGCGGGGCACAGTGCTGAAGCTGCCTGAGCCTGGCACACCAGCTGCACCCAGCTTGTGGAGGAGGAGGGAAATGGCCATGTGACTGTGTCACAGTATTACCTTATCTGCACTTACCTGCCTGAGACTCTTCTGTCTGACTGCCTGGAGTTAAACCAAAGAAGACTGAGGAGAGACAGGAAAGAGAAGGAAATGAAACTATGATGGTGATAAAGCCTACTAATACCAACATTCCTTTAGGGGATTTTTGGGGAGTGAGACACTGGAATAACTGCTGCCAGCCTGCTGCCAGAAGGGTGACAAGCTGTTTTACCAAGGCCAGCAATGAACACAAAACAGTATTAAACTCTCCCCCAGCACAGATCAAAGAGCTGGGGACTGGGGATATGGAAAGGAGGTCAGAGCAGCTTCTTAAGAAGAAACATTACTGGACTTGCAGCTGTGCCTGGGTGTCCAACCAAAGCTGGGGATGATGGACTGTGGGAGGGGATTTCAGGGGCTTGTCTAAGCTGCTGAAGAGATGGAAAAGGGGAAGTCCCAAGTACCAACACCTCCCTCAGGCTTAGCCCTGTCTCCTGGTTTGTGGCAGGCTTTTGGCTGTACTGCCAGCTGTTCTGCCCCAGGGGGACAGTTTCAGCTGTCCACTGCAGGCTGTTTGGAGGGGAAGGGGTTGGCAGGCAATGTTCAAAGACAGCAGTCCTGTTTATATGCCAACACAGGGAGTAGGGTGGGGGAGATAGACAGGGGGTGCCAGCCTAGTCACAGGCAGGTTAATGTGGCAGCAGCCCTCATCTCTGGGCTTGTGCCCTGGGAGAAATTTCAAAGCTGGAGTGGGGAGGGACACTGCTTCCTCACCTGGAATGATGTCTGGCTATTTTTTCCCCCACAGATATCCTTCACTAGAGCAGTTACTACCACCTTTCCACACAAACCTCATCTCACCTGTGTTCCTTAGGCTGCCATGGCTGCAGTATCACTGCTGCAGCATCACTGCAGTACCTGTGCACAAGGGGCAGGTGGCCGTGGGAGAGGCCACAGGGGGAGAGTGAGCCCAGGTGCACCACAGGCTGGAGCTGTCTGCCCACCGAAACTGCCCAGCCGGCTGTGACTGAAATTTAATTTGCCTGGTGCATTCCATGGACATTTTAATCAGCATTTCCTACAATCTACTTGGCAAAGAGGCTCAATTGGCAGCTGCCTGACTGAATGGGCTTTGCACCCAGTCTAACCTTCTCCATTCGCAATTTCCAGTGCTGGAAAACCTCTCTGTCTCACTTTCAGAAGTTTCTATAGCAATCACAGCCATCCTAGCGAAGCACTGAAAATGGCAGCCCATTCACATTGTAATTTTGCTGGACATTAATTGCTCCTCTCTCCACTGGCCTCTGAAATGTTACTTTTTGGGAGATATCAACTGCAACTGGAGGAGACTGGTCCTCTGCCTGTGTTTTCAACCAACTTTGCTTCTCCTGCCCCCTGCGGAACTTTGGTAGCTGTTTACAGTGTGTGAACCTCGATTAGCAGTGAAGTGTTGCTGGCCACATTATACCTCAGCTACAGGAAAGACCTGACTTGAGTGATGCTCTTATAACAGGCCTGCAGGAACAAACCTCACCACCCAACACATCATGTTGTGACCTGAACATTATCCATCACTGCATGTAGAAAAATTACACCAGCGTGTTTGCCTTTGCTAATTGTAAAAGACCAGAGCACTCAAAACTTTTTTCTTCACGTCGGTGAGCTTACTTTTCCTGGTTCGGTTGACTTCAGCTCAAACAATCACTTGATCTTTTGTTCCATGCTTCATCTTTCAGTGGCTGTGATTGCTCTTAATTACTGTGACACTAAGAACCACATGCTAAAAATATATTAAGTAACAGAACTGAAGGTTTTGCTCCTTGCAATAAGTGAATGTGGTAGAATTATCCCACAGCTTGTGAAGAAATTGGTTAACCATTTCTTGAGCTCTTGTAGTAATCTTCCCCTATACTTTTATGGCTATTGTTGCCTGCTGGAAAAATTAGCTTGAAGCTGAGTAAGGGGAATTGCGGATAAGTGTTTGTAATTTGGCTTTGGACTGACATAGTGTGGTTGCACTCAGAGAATGTGAAGTCTTTGCACTGGCAGCAGTACTCAAATCTGGGAATATAGGATTCGCATTGGAAAAGAGTAGATTTTTATAATGATTTAAATGAACAATTTCAGCTAGAGAGTGGATTAACAGAGCCAAATAAACCCTTCACCCTGACAAAGAACTGGCGGGAGGACTATAGAAACACATCCAAAATTTTACCAACATGAATGCAGAGTACTAGGTCAGTGAGAAGCATTTCGGTATTTTAATGGCTCTCTTAGAAATCATTTCAATTTAAAACAAAAGTTGTTTTACAAATATGTGGAGAATGCAGAAGGCTGGAGAGGGAGCAAGTGGCCTGCATCCTCCATCTGCTCCATCCTCCCTCTCCTGTCTCACTAGGGACTGCTACTGCAAGTCCCCCTTCTGGGCAGACACAGAGGCAAAAGCAGGCAGTGCCCCAAACCCAAGGGTCAGAAATGTCTCCCATTCTGCAGGGGCATGGGTGCACCCCCAGACCCCATACCCTGTGTTTCATATGTGCCAGAGCTCCTGAGGCCCAAAGCCAAGCAGCAGGAAACTCTAAGCCCAGGGGTCTTAGGGAAGCTGAGACACAAAAACCTGTGCTTCTACACCAGAAATGAGGATACAGAACAAGAGAAGATTAAGTATCCCAGGATGAGCAGCAATCTTCACTGACAAGAGGTGGACACGCTGGGGATTGCTCATCGCTGAGAGGAAATGGAGCAGGCGACACAAGAGAAACATCCACTGGAAAAACAAAGCTGCAAAGGCAGATTGGCAGCACCTGTTCTTGAATGATTTCAGAAGAGGCAGCAAAGCAAAGGGATTTTAGCAAAATTTCTAATTAAACCCTGACAGCTCACTGCTGCAGGACATTTGAAGGAAAAACAGGATCTTAAATTGATCTGGAGAAGGGCCCTATGTTTACATGAATGACAAGGCATGCAACTACTGTTGAGGGTAGTACAGCCTCTTCCTTCACAAACCTGTGTGAATCTGTAATGGGAGAGTAAGACATCCCATTGTGGATGCTCTTCTCAAACACTGGTTACCACAATGCTGCAAGCAAGATTCTGGAGCAAGTTGGTTGCTTGACTTCCAGTATTACAACATCCGTCTTCAAGAAATGGGAAAATACAATGTTTGCAGTAAAAGGTATAGAAATAGGCCCAAAGTGTAACCCCGCCTAAAAATTTTACACCACTGGTTTCTCAAGTCCAAACTGTGAAACACTGCTTGCCATCTGCCAGCAAGAACTGCCTGTCTGCCACTGGCATCCATGGAGACATGCCATGCTGCAGCATTCTCCTATTCTCAACACTAAGAGGTGCTCCTTCAGGGCACTTGCACTGGGGAGCTGCAGTGATCCTCAGACCTTCCCAGCCCTTCGGTGTTCTCTGCCAGCCTACATGTTAACTAACTGCTTCCCAGGGCAATTTTCCAAGCTGTGCAAAACCTGTAACAACTAACCACAGAAGTAATTGGCTGACAGCAAAAGCACATCTTGAGCAGGAAGAATCCCAAATTACAGGGGGAGAAAAAGTACTTTAATTGTGGTTTGCACACCGCTATTTTGTCTTACCCTCAAGTTGTTGGAGAAAAGAGCCAGAAAGGTGGAAAAAAGAGTTCCAAACCCAAAAAGTACGGCTGCTGGCAGCAGTAACTGAGGCAGACAAGTCTAAACTACTTCTAGAGGAGGATCCTTCTGACAAGCCCTGGATATCCCTACCCAAAAGCTGAACCATGTGTAGGGCAACGGCTACAGCTCACACAGACAACCATGTGCCCAGAAACTGGCAGTGCTGCCAGTCCAGGTTTGCCCCCTGGAGAGAGAGATTTAAGAAAGAACAATCACACTAAGTCATGAAGATCAAAGGGCTGGAGCACCTCTCCTATGGAGACAGGCTGAGAGAGGTGGGATTGTTCAGCCTGGAGAAGGCTCCAGGGAGACCTTACAGAAGCCTTCCAGTACCTAAAAGCAGCTGTAAGAGACCCAGGGAGGGACTTTTTACAAGGGTATGTAGTGACAGGACAAGGTAGAATGGCTTTAAACTGAAAGAGGGAGAGCTTAGAGTGGTGATTAGGAATAAATTCTTTACTGTGAAGGTGGTGGGGCACTGGAATAGGTTTCCCAGAGCAGCTGTGGATGCCCCATCCCTGGCAGTGTTCCCAGACAGGTTGGATAAGGCCTTGAGCAACCTGGTCTAGTGGGAGGTGTCCCTGCCCATGGCAGGGGAGATTGGGACTGCATGATCTTAAAGGTCCATTCCAACCCCTTAACTTTTTATTATTCTCATTAACAGTAGGTCTGTCTATCCAGAACACATACCTGAAAATAGCATGAGTGACATGTTTATAAAATCTGGTTTTATTAATTTTTCTTTATTACAAGATAAATTCTTCTCAAATAACAGAAGGATTTATGTTGTTCAGTTTGTAATATATTAAATTCAAAATGACATCTTTTAAAAAATATTCTCCATATACAAGGAAAATCCCAAGAGAATTTACAAAGCCACTGTATTTCACATATATAGGATCTGAGGTTGTTATGAATCATATAGGAATTTTGTCATTACAAGTAAAAGAAAGACTACACAAGTAGTTTACTGTTTTAATCACAAACCTCAATTTTTTTTTCTTTAAATAGATTCTTAAAATAGATGCATTATTTAAAACAAAATCACTACGAAGAGGCATGTGGTGTTTAGTGGATGACATTAATTCCATAACCCAAACAAGGAGACTAATCCACTCTGAGTAGCTAAATTATCTTTTTGCACTATTTACATACTTTACTGAAGTATTTTCATCCCAGAGCCTCAGCAAGAATCTTAGAATATTAATGAGGAAAGCCTGGCAGCACTCCAGAGTTAGCAAGTAAGAAAGTAGTATCATTCCCATTTTATCACCAGGGAAACTGA
The DNA here is from genome assembly GCF_017639235.1 of Corvus kubaryi. Taxonomy (NCBI): domain Eukaryota; kingdom Metazoa; phylum Chordata; class Aves; order Passeriformes; family Corvidae; genus Corvus; species Corvus kubaryi. Next base: position 25,157,525 of record NW_024582091.1, on the reverse strand, counting down.
GGCACCAAGTGTATTCAGATCTAGGCAACTACAGAAAGAAAAATCCTGAATCTTAATTCTGTTAGCTGGGTCTTGACGGAGAGATTGTTCTTCCTCGTTAGATGGCTGGTGACCGTGCTGGGCACTGTTTGAAACCTGGTCAGTTGCTTTTTTTCATGTTTAGATTGCTGCAAAATAGGTGACATCTATCCAGCTATAGTGTCATCACAAACACCTTTACTAAAAGAAAAGCCATTAATGGTTTTCCTTTTCAGATCAAAACCAAGCAACAGCAAAAAGTGCATCTTCAATCCCTCCAAAGCCTTTGGAAGGCTGTCTTGTTCTACCCAAAATACTGCAATTGTTCCCTTAATCTGCACAGTAACAAATAGTGAAAAACAGTAACTCTGAAAGACAGAATTGCACTATTTATTATTAAAAAAAAAAAAGAAGTTAATTTTTTGGGCATTGGGAACATTCCTTGGTCAATCAAGTATTTGAAAGAAGTTAGTTGAGAGATTCTCAGCCAGGACGTGACCTTTAGAAAACACAAAGTGTTTCACATGGTCCATAATCCTGAGGATTTTACTTCCTATGACAGCAAAATATCACACCACATCAATAAAGGTCACTTGAAAAGATCTTTAAAAATAACTCGTCAATAATGTTTGCTGAACGAGTAAAGGAAATAAAAACTTGTTGCAGATCTGAGATGACATGAATTCACAAGTAAAGAAAAACCTAAGAAGCCAGGACTTGAACTTGGGATAGAAACATCCAGCATAAATCCAGCAATTTTTAAAGCCATTATGGAGTGTGCATGATTTACTCACAGGCATCTCACTGTTTATGTTTTGGCAAATACAACAGCCTAATGTGGGAATAAAAAGTCATGGACTGTTGCTGTCTCACAGCAGCAGGAGCAAGGGGACAGGACAGCTGGGAGCACAGGTGGCCCAGCACCCTGGGGCATGACATGACCACTGTTGTCCATGGTGTCCAGTGAGATTCTGGCTGGCACCAGTTGCCTGGAAGGTGTCTGAGCCCAGGAACAGCATTCCCAACTCAGCACTGGAAAAAGACTTTATACTTGCTACAGCATCATAAAATAATCAAATAGGGCCTCACTTTCTTCAGGGAGGTAGATGGGCAACAATGTGCTGCTTCTGTGGTTACTGGGGGGCCCTCTGCCCTGGCATCTGGGCTGGCTGGCAAACTGGTCCAATCAATCTCTCCTTGTGGACCTGACCCAAAAGTGGCAAACCTCCCTCTGCAGCACAGTCACAAATACAGCACAGTGATTTAGGCAACTTTTCTTGTTTTCAGCCTCAAAACACTTCTGGAATCTTCCTCATTTCTTCTCCTTGATTATTGCTGGTACCTACCAGTGACTCCCAGCAGACAGCTTCCTTGCGGGCCTAGGAAAGACTGAACTATCATTTTATTTAGCAATATGTCCCGGAAGTGGTGCTGGCTCTGGAAGCTTTTGGGAACTTCCCTCCCCGAGTTTTGACAGTGCTCAGCTACAGCCTCAGAGGCTTTCAACGGTACATCAGTCCCACTGCATTTAGGAGCTTCCAAAAACCTGGGGTATCTGAGTTTGGGGTGTGCACTCAGACTGCAGAAAAGCCTCAAATACCAATGGGCAAAGCAGCACCAGTTTGAACACAAACAGGGATCCCCTGGTTAAAGGAGCTTGGTCATCACCCACACAGACCCTGGGGAAACACCTCACTTCCCTGGCCCAAGGCAGTCTCTGTGGGAATGCCAAACCTGCCAGGACCTCCTCTCTCACATGTCCCAGACATGTAATCTGTGTTCTGCAAGACTGTACATTTCCCCCGTACCACCTGGCAGAGAAGGACATACAGGCTAAACATATAAACAGTTTTTAAAAGAATGTAAATAAATATCCAGATGCAAAGTGCCTTAGGTTATCTACCACCATCTCCCATTTTCCCACAACACATTCTGGTTCAAACAAGGCAGGAGGCATTTGAATGCTACTCAAAAAAATTCAAAGCTGAAGCTTCAGGAGAGTTATCAGCACAGTCCCAGGCTGATAAGTATAGAGTGCCATGTATAAATACAGAAACACACACACTTAAATTATGTATATTAGTTTTATCTAGATTTATATATACATGAATAAATTAAATATACATGTGTGTTTGTGTATACAGACACACATGCATCAATGTCAATAGTCCCTTCTGTTGAGAACCTAATCCAAATCTCTGAAAGCATACACAAATTATCTGGATATTCTTAAGTATCAGCAATGTATTCTGATTGGAGTTTTCATAAATATGCATTAAAATGGCAGTCCATGGTGGTCACCCTTGTGGGAATAATAATATAGTTCCATGAGTTGCAAACTATAAATACAGGTTTTAAAAATTATTTGAAGAACAGGTATAGCCAGTGTTAAGTAACTTCCAGGACAAACAGAAGGGATCAGAACAGAAAACCAGACTTGAGCATGTGGCTCCATAACAAAAGTAAGTGCACAGGACCTCTCCAGCCCTCCCTGGTGCCCAGAAGGCCCTTTTAGAAGCTTTTTGTAATTGTGATGGGAGACAATTTGGTAACAGACAGAAAAAGGTCACGTTACAAAATCCAAGAAAACCTCTCAAAGTTGTGGACAGTGTGTTATATATCTCCCCCCTAAGAAATGAGGGAGTCAGTCCATCTACATGTTTTTCCTACTCATAGTTTCTACATATGCTCTTAAAATGACTCTTTATAAAAATACATGATAAGCCAATACACATAATACCCTGTTTTGTTTCAGTTAGATAAAAACCAAGAATGACACCACTGCATCTTTAACTAAAATAGAGTTTCCAACTACAAACATCACGATGGGTCATGTGTCTTGAGGTATCAGTTACTATCCTATCTTTTCCATAAAACACATTCCTATGGTAACATGATGAATTGCCTTGGTAGTACTGAGTACTACTCTGCCCAGATCAGGGCAGGTGTGTTAGCAGCACTGGAAGGCTCGTATAAAAGAAGCCTAAGAAAATTCAGGGAAAAGATGTCACTGGTGTAGAGGCAGCATATCCAAGCTTGCAAGAACCACAAAATTTAGGAAGACTATGAACTTGCACTTATTTGTTAACAACATACCCTGTCTTATCAAGGTCTCTTTTCCCATCCATTACTGAGATCTTAATCCTGTGCAAAGACCTTAAAACTCCTCCTCAGGGTTCTCTCTTGGTTCAAACCATTAGCTTTCAGTGAACCAGACTGAGCAACAGTCTGCATTACAAAAAACTCCTAGAGCCTGAAAGTCAGCAGATGGCCAGACTCAGAGAATAGAAAAAAAACCAAACCAAAACAAAACAAAAAACCAGAACACACTACGTAGGAGTTCCAGGATTCTAGCGTGGACAATATCAGGAGTTTCTTAAAAAAAGCATTTGATTTTTCTTTTGTACAAGCAGCATTGTACATGACAGAAGCAGTGCATAAACAGTGAAGTGCCCACTTCATGTGACATCATAAATGACTCTGCATAGCCCATTAACTTTGTCTGTAGACCAGTTCTCCAGAAAAATTCTAATCCCAAATAAACTTCCTGAACATCAAAGTTATATTTTAGAGAATCATTAAGGTTGGAAAAAACCTCCAAGATCATCAAATCCAACTTTTGTCCAAACATCACCCTATCAAATAAACCACAGCACTAAGTCCCATGTCCAGGAATTTCTTTAACACTGCCAGGGATGGTGACTCCACCACCTCCCTGGGCAGCCTGTTCCAATAGTGGACAACCCTTTCAGTGAAGAAATTCTTCCTCATGTCCAACCTGAACCTTCCCTGGAGCAGCTTGAGGCTGTGTCCTCTCATCCTGTCACTGGTTACCTGGGAGAAGAGACTGACCCTCACCTCAATACAACCTCATTTCAGGTGGTTGTAGAGAGCAATAAGGACCCCTGAGCCTTCTCCTCTTCAGGCTAAACATCCCAAGTTCCCTCAGCTGCGGCTCACAGGACTTGTGCTGCAGACCCTTCAGCAGCTTCATTGCCCTTCTCTGGACACACTCTGGCACCTCAATGTCCTTCTTGTAGTGAGGGGCCCAGAACTGGACACAGCACTTGAAGTGTGGCCTCACCAGTGCCAGGCACAGGAGGACAATCATTGCCCTGGTCCTGCTGGCCACTCTACTGCTGATCCAGGCCAGGATGCCGTTGTCCTTCTTGGCCACCTGGGCACAGCTGGCTCATGTTCAGCTGCTGTTGACCAGCACCCCCAGGTCCTTTTCCCCTGGGCAGCTTTGGAGCCACTCTGCCCCAGCCTGTGGCACTGCCTGGGGTTGTTGTGACCCAAGGGCAGGACCCGGCGCTTGGCCTTGTTGAACCTCACACAATTGGCCTCAGCCCATTGATCCAGCCTGTCCAGATCCCTCTGCAGAGCCTTCCTGCCCTCCAGCAGAACAACACCCCCACCCAACTTGGCATCATCTGTGAACTTACTGAGGGTGCACTTTGATCCCCTTGTCCATATCACAGATAAGACATTAAAGAGGGCTGGCCCCAACACTGAGCCCTGGGGAACCCCACTGGTGACCAGCCACCAGCTGGATGTAACTCCATTCACGACCCCTGTATGAACCCAGACATCCAGAGGGGTTTGAAGAAGAACAAATGAAGGCAAAATTTCACATATCCACACACAGGTAGTACAGAAAAATAACTGAGACCTCATGTCTTAAACTCAAAAACCTATTGATGAAAGAAAACATGGTCCAGATGATAAAGTGCAATTATTATTCAAGTTGTGCTAAAAAGCTTTTCAGTGCTTTTCCAAAGCTTTTCCAATTTTTCTTCTTGGTGATTTCATGCTGTAATTTTACTTCTTGGTGATTTCATTCAACTTTTAATTATGTTCTTTTGCTTCTGTCCCCATCATTCCAGTACTGTTCAGTTTGCATTTCTGTGAGCCGTGAGAGAGTACGCTGAAAGGCAAAGATTTCCTCTTCTCCTGTAAACATGGAGAGTCCTTTGGCAGAATCCTAATCAAGACACAAAAACAGTCCCACAGACCTGTGAGACACATAGACAGGATTCACTTCAGTACAACCAACTCCTAAGGCTCAGTGCTTTACAGGCTTTGACAAAATAAGACAGCAGCATGGCACCAAAAATTTAAAACTAATGTCCAAAAATTAAAGAAAAGCACCTATTTCAGCTAGGCAATCCTCGGAAAAAATATAGCAAAAAAAATAATTTGGTTTTAAAACAACACAATGACAGGTTAACCATCTATTCTCCCTTTTTTTTTGACTAACTGTACACCAATTTAAACAAATTATTTAAAAAGTCATTAGCAAGAACTGAGCTATAGGGAAAAAGAAAAACAGAATAAGCAACATGCAAAGTAGTACTCTTTGTGAGGACATGTGAGGCTGTTCTGCAGTCTAGGAAGACGAAGAACAAACCATCTTTTATTTCTGTATTTTAAATGTAGGAGCTAAACTTAAATCAGCATTTTCATATATGACTGAACAGATACAATGATTAATATTCAAAATGACCCTAAAACTTACACATAATGGTTCTATATATTGTGACATTTTCTTTGACTATGAGTAAGTAGCACAACATGTAATTATCAGAGTGACAGATACAGTGCAGGAAAAGCAGCAGATCATTAGTTAAATGTTTTCTTGATTCCCCCTCCTAAAATGCTGCTGCAATTCTGAGACTAAACCCAATTTTGTTACAAAAGGGAGACGATGTTAAAATCATGTACCTGGCTCAAGTCCAAATCATCCATCAACACTCTGCTGTCCTGCAGTTCACCACTGTCAAGTTCCACCAGGAACAAGCTTTGGAGAGGAGCTGCTGCAGAACAGATAATACGCACCTGAGAGGAGGAAAACAGGCAACAGTATCATCACTTGGGCTTTACAGGAACAGGATAAAATACATGGTCTATGCAAAGCAAACTTCAAATTAAAACCTCAGTGTTTTTTCCTTTCTCTTACTAGCACTGCTGTTACAGATTTACCTGACTTGGTCAGATGGAATATTAACCTTACAGGATCTTTTTCACAATAACAACTGATGTAACTTCTACTCAGAGAACAGAAGAACTGTGCTATCAAATACTCAGAATATCTGCTACACAGGCAATGAGTTCACCATAAAGTTTACTTTCTAAAATAACAGCTGTATAGTAACCAATGCTTACTTTGCACCCATAGTGAGTCCTCTCAGTGGGTAGATACACTACACTATTTAAAGAACACTTAAATTCCAAATTTCCCAGAAGGCTGTGTGAAGCCTTTCTTGACTTCATCTGTGCTACTCCAGTAAAAGTTATTTGCTAGTAACAATAATGATGCTGTTTTCATGTCTGCTGGGACAAGATACAATGTGCAGTGAGAGATGGTATCTCTGGGGGGCTGCAGTGAAGACAGACTGAAATAATACTACAGAAGGAGACTCTTGTTGAGAGCATGTAGGCAAGATGTTTGCGTTGTGGACAGGCATCCACAAATATACTCAGGTATTTTTCCCAACTACTTTTGATGGGAGTTTAACACTTGTGTTTTTCCAGTGGAGGAAAGTGACTGCTTGCAATTCTTAATGACAGCACAAACACAGAGCAGACCATCCCCCTATTTCTAACAGATTAGTGTAATATTAGCATATTGTCTTAGCAAATGTCCATTTTCAAATCATAAAGAATCTGGCTGATTTGAATGAGACTACTCATACACTGAGTTAGTTCAGTACCTGGGCTGAGTTGGGGCCTTTCTGATCAACAGCCAATGCCAGAACATTCTTGGTAAGAACCAACCTCAACTGACATTTCCCAACTGCATAAATGTTTAAGTGTGTGCAAATATTATCACATATAAGATAGTGTTTCATATCTTGCATCACTTTTTAAAAAATCACCATAAACAGGAACTTCCCTTTGGTTTAGTTATGCTGATTTTGCTTCCATGATTGAAATCTCTGTTAATCCACATGAAGTGCTGCATTTATCATTATTATTCCATGAGCAATTCTGCAATCTAATGTAAAGGCTACTGTAGTAGTGACTGTTTCCTTAAACTTTATGATGTAACTGTGCTACTAACTCCTCCTTCCTGATCAAAAAGGCACTGATTCCTGAAAACTGCCCATACAGATTAAAATCTAAAAAACTTAATTCACTCCAGCACAGTTGGCAGCACAATCTTTCATTATTAAAATAATGACATGGCTTCTGTTGTTTTCCTGGGTTAGGAAAGAACATTCCCATTCAAGAAAGGCAAATGAGCTCAGGCTTATATTTATGCTCATGCTTAATACTCTCAGAAAACAAAAAAACCCCTTGTTTATTTGCCTTTACTGCAATGGGACCAATTTTTTTTGTGAGGCTGGAATGATGTTTCTTTGCGGTGCTAGTTCATTCTGCTTATGTTTTCCAAACCATTACTACAGAAAGCCTTACTTCAATACAATTGTAACAGTCAGTTTTAGGACTCCCAAGATTATTCCTCTGCATACAGGAAAGGCTTGGTTCTCACCTTATGCTCATAAAAGGTATCAATAAGAGTAATGAAACGACGAGTTTGTGTCCTTTTTGCTATTGTAAGAAGTGGTATGTCACGAACAAACACTGTGTCAAAATGCTTTGATATTTCCAAATAGTCGCTGGCTCCAAGAGGCTGAAACAAAACAAACCATAAGAAATGGAAACCCATGATAGAATGACACATAAACACTGTATCTTGGCACACTTCAGTAACAGAAGAGAGCTGTAAAGTCCTGATCATATTCTTATTTTTATTCCACTGGATCTCACTTGAGGAATGCTCAATTGCCCGTAGAGACATAGGTACATGGGGGTGTTCATACTGCTGACTTTATGTGAACAGTGAGAGTTAAAAGTGTGGCTCTTCTGCACCCAGACATTATGATCTCTTCTGACAATCTCAAATAAAATAATCACTATAAACCATAATCCATAGAAGATTTCAACCTGATGCACAAATAATTTGAATAGCTATTAGGATACTTTCCAGCAGCAAGATTTTGAAATGCAAAGGGTTATAGGCTAGTTACTAAATCCTAAGTAGACCTGCATTTAGTTCACCCAGGACTAACCCAGACTGAATAAATATCATATGTTTCAAGTACTGAAAGCAAGAGGAAACAGACAAAAATACAACTTTGCAGCAGTTCCTTTGTTCATGGTTTCTCCTGTAATGATGAAATGAAAATCTTCAAGAACAACTCATTAGTTTCTCTCTCTGTATCTTAACCATCAACAGAAAATATGCACAAATAGTAGTAGCTCATTCAAGTACACTCCTCTAAAACTACTTTTTCATTACATGGAAGGTATTTTTTTCTGCAAGATCTATCCTATCAGTACCACAGGCAGTACTTTATCATGAGCTATTAAAATTCATACTCCTGAACTCATTCCATCAGTTTTACTTGTGCAAATACTTCAGAATCTTGTCTGCAAGTACTGCAGAGAGCAAGTTCAGCAGCATTTTGTATGGTCACAACTCCCTTCCCAGCTAATGAAGTCTACCACGTGCTGTACCAACAATTCAATACTGTTATAAAGAACTGCAATACTGCTATTATCTTAAAACCAATAAATACAAAATATTTTCTGGAACTGAAATTGTTAGACAAATTTGTTGTAGGCCACATGTAACTTCTTAACTAGAGCTCTTCCGCAAGAAGTTATTTTAAGCAATTATTAATAGCTGCCCATGAACAGGACTTTGGGTTTTGTTCAGATGCTAGAATAAAAAACTTGTAGAAATGGTCTCTACACAAGCATGGGAGAGAGAAGCCCTGATGGCATTCCAAAAATTCTTCTGAAAATTAATGGGAATAAGCTAACCTTCCAGGCAGGTATTAAACCCTCTCACTCTCTGCCAGCTCTCCCACTTGCAGTCTCATGAATCAATCCCTGCTTTCCCATTCCCAAGCACCCAACTTGCCTGTAGCATCTGTAAGATGAAAAAAATTATTACAAAACCTTCCAATTCTTTTGAGCAGTGTTTAAGAGCAGTACATGCTATATTCTCCCCTCAGAATTATATATACTGCTTACTTTCTCCCTCCATTTCAGTCCCCTAGTTACTACTATGGACTTACTCATCAGAAACCAAAAACTCATCATCCCAAGAGCCACCAGCAAAGCTTCATTCAACATCTCTGAAAAAACAAAATCCCATCTGGATAAACCAGAGTAGCTGAACTCAAAAAGTTCTGATGAAATAAAGCAGGAAAAGGTTCAAGGAAGCGAAAGGAACTGATGGATGGAAACAACACAGGGCTAACTCACTGGACACCTTGCCACTAGATACAAGTGATACATCTGAACAGCCAGAGTATCAAGTGCAAAAGAAAACAATGGGAGCACTAAAAGCAACACAACCAGGATGCTGCTGGAGATTTTAAGATTAGTGATAAGCAAATAGTTTAGGTAAGGGTAATTTTATTCCATACTTAGGACTGGAGTACTGTTAAACACAGAGGAGATCAAGTATGCCTCTGTGATGAGTACCTGTGAGGGAGAACAGCAGTGATCTCATTGTACATGAGAAAGGTAAGAATTTCTCGTATCTCCCCTTAGGTAAGAAATTACAGACATCACTGCTATGCTGATTCATTCTTTTATCACATGAAGAGCATAAGCAGTCATCTGCTGAAACCCAAAACCCTGAGGAACTATTCTGCCCTGCCCCAGTGTGACACACTTTCTCACACAGATCATACCAATACACCCTCTTCATCCAAGTATCAAATACTAAAAGCTGATTCCTAAAATAAATACATATATAACTAAAAATTAAAGTGTCCCAAACTTTTGCAAAGTGGGCAAACTGAAGAGCCCAACAAATGAGCTATACAGCTAAGAACTTGGTGGGTACCTTGGTGGATATCCAAACAGGAGAATGAAAAACCTGGGCAGTCAGAGGGAAGAAACAGATGGAAGACAAAAATAAGGCTAATGCATTTCAAATGGGAAGAATGGAAGATGTAATACTTACATTACTTTTCATACAGACATAAAATCATGGTTCATAGACGGTTACAATATGCATCTTTATCACAGTCAAACAGGAATTCAATCTACTTCAGCAGTGCAAAAAGCAAACAATTCAAGAATTCCTCTTAAGGGCATAAAAGGCAGATCATTTCAAGCTTTAACAAGAACTTCTGAAACATCTACACCAACACTAAGTGATAATATTCTGTAAATGTTGGCAGAAATGTGCCTTTGGAGACTCCAAAATCTTACACTCAGAAAGATCTGAGCCTAGCAGCATATGAGAGTAAATTCGGTACCTCCCTGACAAGACTCAGGTCTGGCGAGACCCAACTGAAATGCTGAGTCATCCATTCTGCTGTTAAAAATGGCCCAGCTGATATCAGCTGTATTCCCTTACATAGAGGAGTTCTCAAACGCTCTTCTTTTGGAGTTTAGAGACAGTCCTGGAGATGAAAGACAAAGCTTTTCATCTTGTTCCTAGCATAACTTACTCTGTCTCGGGAAGTCCTCTAATTTCCTCCTGCCTTACTCAGTGTAAAAAGAAGGAACCACCAGCAAATTTACAAATGCTCTGGTGACAGATTAAAGGCCTTTTTTTTATACCTCCAACCTGGCTATTGGTCCAGTTTCCGTGCTGTCTGTAGTTGCTTCAAAGCTGGTCTAACCCACCAGCTAACTCAAAATGCTCCGAACATAAGAGATCACGATGCAGGGATACCCTGACAGCTTCTCAACTCACATTCTTACTGGCCTGCTGCCCCCTAAACCTGGCATGGGGCTGGCACAAGCACACATGCACCACCTCTGCCACACAGGAACACAGATGGGGAAATGGGTTCAAGGCCAGATTGTGCCATTGCTAGAGGCTCTGGCTGTACAGTTCATATACAGAAGCACCACCAAGGAGCAAATTTCTGCTGTTCCAGCAGCCCACAGCCCTCCCCTCACCTTCACAGTACTGCCTTACTGTCTTCAGGCCCTTTTTCCCTCATCTTGCAGCAAGCACTGGCTGGGTCCTGACTGCCAACACCACCAGCTCAGATAGGTAACAAGGCTAGAGGCACACAGTTTTAGACACATAAGCACTGTCCTCTGTATAACCCTCCAGGGCTGAAATTTATTTTCTGAATTTCAACTAGTCACAGAAAGTATTTTGCTTTAGTTAGGAGCATACATGAAGGTATTTCTTCCTCTGAAGTTGCTAATGAAGCCACAAATCCTCCTAATATTGATACATATATATGTAATCCTCTTACTGAAAGTTTAGCCTCATTAGTCTCCTCTGAATAATATTCTAAAAATAACTTCATTTGGTGTGTGTTTCTGGTACTGTCTGATCTCTTTTGTTTCATCAATTATTGATCAAAACTCAGCTGCAGAACAGTAAGACATTTATGTAATGACTGTCACTTACCATTTGTTACTAGTTCTTTCACATGCTTATATTATTATTTTTAAAAACTCAAAACATTGGCAGATAAGAGTCTTTCTTATGGTATTATTGTTCCTGAATGTGTATATATTGTAAAACTGTTGTGGATTTTTGTCATTAGCTCTGATGTCAAGAGTCAGTATTTTACAGGCATCATACTAATGCAAAACACATTAGCACTAACATGGGCTACACTCCTGACAAAGTGTTTACTCCACTTCAGCCTGCTTGACTGAGTTCTCACCTTCATTTGTTTTTGTTTCTCTGTCTACTTAATGCATTTGCAGCTATCATCATCTCAGTTCAAGTAGGATGTTTATTATTTGGAGCTCTCTGTGGGCTGTTCTAAGAGTTAGTCGTCTCCTGTTTCTATTATATAATCCATTTAATTATAGTATAAAGCATCTTTTTTCTTTTTTGACTCATCAGTGGCCCAGTATATCACCTTTTAGAGATTGTCTGAAGAATACAGAATGTTTTACATATGATAGAAAAGGATATGTCATCTCAAGAGAATATATATTTTTTGTTGATGTTGAAAGATATTCCAGGGCCAGTTGCGGCCAATCCCAAAGACTCATGATTGACAGTAACTATAATGTTGTGCAGACACTCTTAACACTCCAATAACAACTTAACACTTACTATAACCAATACACAGTTTAAGACCAGATAATACTTACAACTTGATCATTAAGTATAAACTTAAAAAAAATATAAAGCTCTGTTGTTTCCAAATGAACAACACATTATCTCTAGTGAAGCTCATAAAACAGTGCACTGAGATAATATGTCAAAATTCTAACTCCAAGAAAGGAACAGAAAAACCCAAGGCATGATATATGATGCTGCAGCATGCTGGAGTTTAAATAAAAATGGGAAGAGGTGCAGTTAGTCATTAGAGCATGGCTAACTCAGTTTAAAAATTTAAAGATACTGATGGCAGTGCAAATCATAGAACAGTTTGGGTTGGAAGATACCTTGAAGATCATGTAGTTCCAACCAGAAGAGCAAGAATCCAAGATCTGTAAACCCTGGAGTTGAAGATATTTTCTGGATCAAGCACAGCCCCCCTTGTTATCTCAAGTTATCTCACCACAGAATTCTGTTAAGAAGTAATTTTGCTTGTTCTTACAGCAAAAGTTGTTTAGTCACATTTCTCATAGTGAAAAGTTGTTTCAGATCTTTGCTCTTCTGCTTTAGAAGATGCTTGCAAATTCCAGTTCTTTTTATTTACTTATGTATTTATTTAAACAATATGGTCAAAGCTGGCTGAATACTGGAAGAATGCAAAAGGCATGTTTCTGCTCTAAAAGCTCTCACTGCTAAATTTCCAGTTCCAACTCCAAAGTATAGCATTATCAATGAAATGGTCTCCAAAAATAGTTAAGCCTTAAAAAATTTATAGGCCTATTTAAATATTTACACTTACTGTTAAGATTTCAAAACCATGACCAACAAAGCTTTGAAGAAAGAGAGAGAAGTACATTCAAGAATTTAAGGAACAAAAAATTAAATTAAAAAGGCAAACCCTTAAAACTACAATCAGCTTCAAAAATCTTGTATTTCCTGGTCTATAAAGTACAGGATCTAAACCCTCGAGGTTTATGCAGCTTTCACTGAAGGGAGTGCTCTGTAAAAATTAATCTCTGATGCACATAAAACAGAAAGGAGGTTATTACAATACTATTGTATTACAATATTTCCACCTGAAATAAGTTTCTTGAGTTTATTTTATAAAACATACTCCTGAATAAGATAAGGCAAACTTTTGGGGGAGGTAGAGAAGCTGATTAAATCCTTAAAGCAAATGTAGCTAATAAACTACAGACTCTCAGTCTAGAGCTTAAGCTGCAAAAGCTAATCTCTTAGGAATAGAACTAAGATCACAAACTAAGGAAAACTATGATTTCTAAAAGGTTACTGAAAATAGTGCTTGCCTGTGGTATGTTTGTTGACACCTATACCTGACAATCCTACAATCCTAAAGATGACACCAAATTATACTGTGGATACATTCAGCAGCTTTTAATGAAGATAGTTCCCTCAAAATTATTCAGAATCATTAAACTGCAAATGCAGCTGAGTTATGTCATCATGTAGGGCAGACTCAGCTGACAAAAACAGACACTTGCATTTCTAAATCATTCTATGCATTTGAAAATGGTGAGTTTTTCTTCACTTCTTTTTTAAAGCTTAGGTACATCTTTCCTTTTGAAGTGCAAGCTATTCAAGCCAAGAACTACATCTTCCTCCTGGTCTGCACAGCGTGCCTATTGCAATAGAACAACAATCTAACAGAAACTGTTCACCACTTATTTGTTGTGCTAATCTACACAAAAATTCTGTTTTGCCAATTTCAGAAGCACTAAATAACTACTAGGAAAAAAAAATTCACAGTAGGATAACCTTTTACAACATAAATACTGATATTAAATGTATTTTCAGAGTTTTTACGCTACCATATGTTTGCTAATGGTTAGCATTATGCTAAGACACCACATTCATTGGTACTGGGCAGTGGGATGAAAGGCTTTATTAGGTTACTTAGTGGAAAGCCTACAGGATCCATGAAGGAAAGCAGCTGAGCCTCTGTGAGGAGCAGGCTCCCACGCTTGAGCGGTCCGCAGCCGGCGTTCCCGGCAGAGGGCAGCAGCTGCTGCGCACAAGCCAGGGGAGCACCGAGAGCAACTCCGGATCTCCCTCAGCTCCGTGAAACATTACACAGCAGGCACACTGTTGTCCGTGTTATTTACACCAGATCAAACTGCCACAATTACCAGTTTTCAAAGAAAAATTTAAAAGGGAAGTGAAGAAAGGGGACTGGCAGAGGGTGATTTTTTCTAAGGTGCAATGAACACTTTGTCATGTGTGAACACACTAAAATGGGATGAGACATTTGCACAATTGCATATATATATATATAGGGATTTTAAAACCAAGTTAATATATACATTTTATTTTAAAAGGTATCTGGTGATCTTTCATTCACACATTTAACTCAATTAACAAATTGACTAATTATGTTTTGCAAGAATCTAACACCACTGGTAGTGTTTTCCTCATTGTATAGATGGAGAAACTGGAAGAAAGAAATTAAAGGCCCCTAAGAACAGGAGAAGTCAATGTTAGCATTAAAATTTGGGAACTGTATGTCCCTATTCTGCCTGGTGCCTGTCCCAGCCTCCTGGGGCTACATTTTATGGGGCCTTAGAAAAGGTGGTATGATAAAAAACATTTTGATGAAAACCATGAAAACCTCCTGGCTGATAACACTTGGAGAAGCACATTCACAGGGCTACATTCTAGTACTGGGTAACTGCTTCATGCCCATGACAAAGAACACCACGTGCCACACTGCCATGTAAACCCTGGCATGTCAGGTCTGAAAAACTGCTTCTCCTTTGCTTTAAAGCAACCAAAATAGATCAGTATCCTCTCATCCAGGTTTTTGTTGGTTTTCCACATGTTCACACAGCTAGTAAAGAAAAAAAAGCGAAGTGTATGAATTTGATATCAACTAAGTTATAAAACTTGGGGTAATCCTCAACTGGGAAACTATGATTTACAAATTGGTGGACACAACAGCTTAGCAAGTCAACTGCATATCATATCAGCATTGCATACAATATATTCTCTGTATTTTATTTTTATAAATGTTAATGGACAATCAGTAATTACCAGTATCTGATGCATTATTTTAGACAGAAATAACTCTTTATAGTCTTGACATGAAAAAGTTTGATGCTAACATATGAAACAAGAAATGAAATACTGTAATACCAGAAAGGTTATCAACTCTAACTCCCAAGGTCTCCAGGTATTAATTAAAAAGCTATTACGAAAATTCTACTTAAGCTAGGAGATGTTACAAATACTATCAGGTTACCAATTGCTGCTTTCCTATTTTCATCTATTATGTATTAGCTGACATCTCAAGAAATTGTGTGATATCAGATAAAGTGGAAAATGTTTCAATATTTCCCCTTAGAATTTTGACTTTATTTCAAAGGAAACATCAGTGAAACTGAAGAGGTTTTACAGGCTGTTCAAATGAAACATTGTATTACAAAAGTCAGTAAGTAATTATCTGAGAAATTTCAAACACATTTCCTTAATCCTACACCAATAAATGTAGATTTTTAGGTCTGGATATTTATCCCTTGGAATGCAACAGTTACCCAAGACCAGACTAGAAGAGAGATTGTGGCAACGAAGTGAAAGCAGAGTCACTTGAGTGGTAAGCTATTTTACCAACACAACAACCCTTCCACATGTTGATTCTTGCAAAACTTACTGTTTTTTCTGGACACTTCAGGGTAATGGATAGCCAAAGGAATCAATTAACCAAGTTTTGAGTACAATGTTGTCCACTCATGCTGCAATGATTTACCGACACCCACGTGAGCAGTGAGTGGTATACAACAGTTTCAGAAAACTCAAAAAATAATACTGCAACTCCAGGATAATACTGTAAGTTGTAGGTACTTCCATGATGCGGACCAGGCATGTCAAATTTGGAAGAAAAGTTGCTTGGTATGAGGGAAATCTCCTATACATGTCCTGTGAAACCCCCCTCAAATCCACGGAAGTTATAAGCCTTGGAAAAACTCAGTCTGAACTGACTGCACAGATTGATCATGAACTGAGAAGTAATGCCTACTCCCAGAAGTATGAGGGGGACAAGAGCTGCTTATTCCCTCAAAATGGAGTGAGCACATTCCCCTGCTAGCTTGCTGAACTTGTTCACTGCATGTGCAGGGGCAGTGAGAGCTGTCAACAGGGAGCAGGGACCCTGACTCCCTCACATCCCTAGTTTCAGGCACTTTAAAACCAGGAAAGATCATGGGGTACTTCAAGCCCCTGCATTTTAGAGATGGCTAAGCCTAAAAACTAGTATGCAGCTCAAACACAAAAACTACCTCCTAAAATGGCATCCAGTTTTGACCCAATACACAATAAAAGGAAGCTCTGTGTCTGCTTAGATGTAAAAAAGGCAAAACAAAACAAACTCTCAAAAAAACCACCAACCCTTTCCTCAAAATACCAGTTCTGGTAAGAAATAAATTGCACACAGCATTCTTGTCTTTATTGCTCCTCCCCCATATACACAGTACTCTGTAGTTACAGCAAGTTTGTATTAGTATTTATGTTATATTCAAAACTCCCAGAGAAAAAACCTGTTATACTGGGCTTAGTATAAAAATGTGCTCATTAGAAATGCTACAAACAACAAACCTTCAGCAATATTTCTTTTTATAGGTTAGTTAACTAAATTAGCCATCCATTTAACAAATACTTTCTTGAGACTGCATAATGCCCCTTTCCTAGTAAGAACAGCATCTTCAAAACTAAACCCTTCCTACAAAGTCAGGGAGACCAGAGAATTAATTTCATTTCCATTCTTTAGTTATCCACTGTATGCATCCAGAATCAGCTTCTCCATTACCCTTTCTGGACTAAAATCTGACCAACAGCCTGCAGTTCCACCCATCATCATACGCATGTGTGAATTTTACTTGTTTGGTTTTTAATACTGACACATAGTGCATTCTTCTAGTGACATGGCATGTCTCTTGCACTCCAACATTTATCAAAAATAAAAAGCTAGTCAGAGATCTCAGCCTAGTTTTCCAGGACTCCAATGATACACATTGTATTTGCAGGCTATTTTTAATATATGTTAACTATTTACAGACTGAAAATTATTTCACCATCCTTTAGTGAAATGAATATTTCACTCTGCTTCACCTAGAACACTTAATTTTTGCAAAACCTTTTCCTTTTTCCACATCATTATTAAGAGTTCATCCATCTCCAGCTAAGAATAAGCCAGTAGCATTCAGATAATATAAAATATCAAAACTCCAATTTTACTTAAGAAGTCTTTTATCTGAATGGACATATTTGCCCATGATCTTTATTTTATAATTTTCCTGCACTTCATAACTAGTTGCCATTCATTCCATATTATTTGATTCTGTCTCAACAGTGACACAGGAAATACTTCTACTATCTTCCTCCTCAAAGAGTCCTTCTTGGGTTTTTTTGTGTTGCTCTTTTTGTTGTTGTTGTTGTTTACAGTTCCCTTTACAGTTAGTCACATTTCCCATTTGCTTTTGAAAACTACTCTTCCTGAGCACTCACATATGCAACTTCACTGTTTGGAATAACTTTTGCTTTCATTAAGTGTTAGAAAATGAAGATTGTTCCTACACAACACAAAATTCTAGATGAATTCATCACTGTAAGCTCCCATCAAATGACCTTGTACTGGATGCAGTACATTTTATGCTAGAAAATTATCATTTGCAATTTTCTGGCTAATTACATTTCACCTTCTCCTGTGTTTCATCTACAGCATAACATACAACAGTGTATTTTCTTTGTATGCTTTTTATAGCCAAGTGCTCAAGGAGCAATCCACCTCACGCTCCATTTGCAACAGATCCCTATGAGTACTATCCTTCTGGGTTTGTTAATTAGTAGACTGATATGTACTGAAGAACTTTGTATTAATTAACTTTAAGGCAAGTACCAGTACCTTCAGTGTTGCACATTGCTCTCCACCTCTTTTAGCCACTCTGTCTTTAAGTAGGCTGTAAGCACCCATTCTGTATTATTATTTTATGAATTGTCCCACAAGGTTTCGATAATAGCAATTATCTCTCATTTTTCCCCATTAATGAGTACTTCCCATTTATCATGCTTGTCACCACGTCTGAAAACTGATATAAAACCAACTGCAAATTTTGTTTTCAATTCTGTTAGAAGTTTAATGAGCTCCTACAACACCAACTTTAAATTTCATTTATCTACCTGGAGGCTTTGCTTGAGCTGTCCATTAAGCTCCCCCCTGGTTGCAACAGGCCCCAGTGAAGATGATTTCCTGCCCCATGTCCCTTCATACTATCTGCCTTCCCACGGGATTTTGTCCCCATGCCCTGCACAAAGAAACCTGCAGATTCACTCCATGCAAATACAAAAAAATTCCCCTCCAGTATTTTCTTTTGCCCATCTTGCTTTTCATTATGTCTTTTTCAGCTTTCTACTTCCCTTTTTTTAATAGTAGCACTTATGATGCCTGTCAACTTACCTACCATTTGGCTTCACAAGAGGTAGAAAATACCTTGTTGCTATGTCCCCTACAGATTTCTGCTTTATACCTTCACAAATCATTCCCACTGTTAGCCAGCTTACTGGAATATATAAAAATTACTTTATACTTCCTGTCATGTTGAATGTCTCCTCATTTTGGGTCATTTTTTGCTATAAACCACCAGTGCACTCTTCTGGATCCTGCTGATGTCTTCTGTGACATGAGTGGGAGCAATTTCCCACTCTGACTGTTTAAAAAAGACACTGAATGATTAAGTTTTTCCATCAAAATTTAAAAGAATTAATGAAAAACAGGAATATGGTTTCATGGCTTGACAGCTGAATTTTTCCTTGTTTGAATTTTGCCTTTTAGCAGATTTTAATGCCAGCAGGGCAGGCAAGGTCCTAAATGCAGCTTATACCGAGGGAAATTTTCCACCACTGCTATGAATCACTGCAAAAGTTTATAGTCGTGAAAAAAATCACAGTGGAGGCAACTCTGGCCATTCATCCAAATTTAATGGACAATTCTGAAGTTCATGACTATACTTTTCTACCTATGAAGGAAGCACACTGATACCCCTTACTAACATGCTAATGTAATATTTATGAAGATACATGATCTGAAGAGAAAAATCAGTGATGACTGAGGAAGTTGTCAAAAGAAAACCATTTACTGTCTGCCATGTTGGTTTTGTTTTAAGCATGTGATTTTGCTGTAAGAGATTACGACAATACATCTGCAGAAGGCATCTGAAATGAGACAGCAAGGCTCCCTACGGCCTGGGCAATCCATGTAAGAACAATACTGTTAAACAACAATTAACATTTCAGAAGGATTCTCTTTACTCGCTCCGAATTCAAACCAAGACCCTCAGCTCCATTATGCCAAGATGATCTGAACCCCAAATAATTCTCATCCAGAATGAGAACCTTCAGGCCACTGACATGAGCTAATCAGAGCACTTCAACTTAGAAGCAACTTATCATCCCATTTAAGTACATAAGGCATTTACTGGACTAAAGAATTGTACCAGTATTTGCTGACAGCTTAGCTTCCAATACTTTAAGAGGCACATGGCAGAAAAAGTCTCAAAATCTCTAGTGAAAAGCAAGCTATTCTACCCATGACACACCTCCACTCTTACAAATGGCTTATTGGTTGTCTCAAACTGAAAACCAACAGTCTAAAACCTACAGTGTGAAACACAACCAGTGAAATTTTTGTCCAAATTGTTATCAACTTGGTAGCTGCAAGGAAGTGAAAGCATAATGTTATCACCAAAAGACAGGTCACCATCCTGAATCAAAAGTGCTATTGGCCCAGTTTAGGATTGTGATCATTTAACGATAACTTCAGACATCAGTACAGTGATCACTGAAGTACAATGCAACTCCTGGGGAATTGCCTTCCAACCCACTGGAGGTCAAATACAAGGAGAACTTTTCAAGATTCACATCTCACATGTTTAAGCAGAGAATGTGGCAGCATTTAGCAAAATCTGACATATTTTGAGAAGGCCTGGGATTAAACATTCCTTGTACATGCAGTTGAAACCAAAGCATGGAACAGCAGTGTTACCCTAGTGGTGCCAGGATCACTACTCCTTTGCTTGAGTGTCAAACTGAAACCCCAGATTATAAAACCAGCATTTGATTGCTATTTACATATTGATATGCTACCACCACTCATACACCAGCAGTGATGTTAGGCCAGGCATATACTGTAGTAGGATTTTTGAAGACAATCTGTGATACACCTAAGAGTGAATTTACTATATCATTAAAAAGAAAATTAGTATGGTTCGAGGAAGGGTTTTTTTCTCCATTAAGTTCAAACTATTTCTGTTATCAAGATTTTAAAAAGGGCTTCTTTAATTTACTGCAACTTGGGAAAACAGCAAGTTTGTGCAGTTTGAATTTTTTTTGAGCATTAACTGATCTAGATTGGACTGGGTACTCACTCTGTCACACAGCTCTTCAAACGTGAAGTCTGCAATGGTTCCACACGCTTTATTCAGCCTCAGCTCTCTGCCTTGCACTTTTAGAATCCTTGGTCTAGTTACTATGGGAACATGAACAAAGACTCAATCTTCTCTGGATAATTACTATAAAATTCATCTCTTACAGATAGGAAATGCATAGCTTCATGAATAATAGCACATGATTCAACACATAAATTAGACAAAATGCTGATACAATGACTGCCACTTGAGTGTGGCATCAACCCATATACAGCAATGGAACTTATTAATTGGTCAGTGGAGATTGGGCATTGTGTTCTAAATGTATTCTCTTTCAAGAGAAATTAACTTACGTACAATCATTTTGTTTCTGAGCCAGCTCATCAAACAACTTATCCATGACAGCCTCCACATCAGCTTCACTTGTGCTACAGTGAAAAGAATAATAGAATATGAAATTAATAACACTTGAAGCCAACATCAAACAGCTGCCTGAGCCTGCTTAGCTTTTTGCCCATAAAAAAAAGAGAACAGGATGTTATGCTCTAAATACAAACATTACATTTAGAATACACTTAAAAGTAGAGAATATTAACTCTCAGGTAGATGATTCTGCCTTATTTGCATACACTGAAAGACTTCTGTGTTTTGAGCTGTTTCGAGTAATGAGGCAGAACAGGCAGAGCAGATCCATTAACACTATGTGTACACAATGAGAAAAAAGGCTTCTGGCTCTATCTTGCATGCAAAATAAGAGCAAATAGACAAGGCAAGGCAAGGCAGTCAAGCACCCAAAGAAGTATCCTTTGAAATTTCTGACAGGAGACTTTGTGAAATTAAACGTTGAAGCAGATTTTTTTGGGGGGGTGGGACGGGGACGGGGACTGTGTCAAGTCAACTGATTGTATTGATCAAACAATTTGCAAAATTAAACTGTGAAATTAAAAACACCAGTATGATCTCTGCATCAGCAGTTTTAGCAGTTTCCCAACCTCTGTTCCTAATACTACTCGGGGAAAAAATCAACCACAGATGGTGAAAATGTGAAATATCTGTGCTGATAGCTGAAGTAAAGTTTACATTCATCCTCTGGGCCACAAGAATTTAAAAAATTAGTCCAATCAGAGAACTTTTTAAAATCACTGAATAGGCTAGAGAGCCAACCTTTCAATGTTTTATTCTTAAAGATGAATAGATAGATAGATAGATAGATAAGATTTCTAGCTGAGAATAGTAAATTAATGTTATGGTAGACAACAAACTAGAACTAGGATAATATGATGTTTCACTGAAGTTTGTGTAAACTCTTTCACTGTGAAAAGTCTTATTTTATAGATCTTGATGCACTAAAGTCACACTGCTTCACACAGTTCTAGAGATCCCCTGAAATGACAAATGAAGATCAGCTTGTTAAACAAATATTCTCCTGTTTGTTAGGCCTTAAGCACCTTAAAAATGTTAACAGCAGAACTGAGTAACTACTTTTTAGCTAAATCTTAATAATAACAAATCTTGTAGATACAAAGAATTGGGGGGGAAAAAAAACCACCCACAATTTCAAAGACTTTAAAAAACCTTTTCTGGCTAGGAGGTCACATAAAATTCTAGAAGTTTCTCTCAACATTGATATTGGGGTGATGCTTTCCTCTGACAAAATGATAAATGAAAAAGAACAGACAACACCAGAAAAAAAAGGCCATAAAAGGGGGTAAAGAGTGTATGTGTGTATATATATATATGTGTGTGTGTGTGTGTATGTCAGAAAGTATGTGCATGTGCACGCATATCAGTATCAGAAATTTCGATGGAAAGGCTACCAGAAGAAATAGGAGAATATGATGCTAAAGTGGATATTTGTACCTAATTGCCAAGAAAGTTTGTTTTGAAAATAAACACCTGAGACCGATGAAGTTGCTTTCATCAGGCATCTTGTAATTGTTACACTGATTGCTCCCAGATGAGTATGAAACAGCTTTAAGTAACCCTCAGTTACATATTTTAAATGAAGACAAGACTACACAAAATATGAAACATCAAGAGAATTCTTAAAAAAATGTGACAATGATACTATAGCTATTAATAGAAGAACATATACATGTTGCAAAAGAACTTCCGCTTTGGGGGGCAAGACTGCTAATTAAATTTCAAAAATCTGTAGCAAAATACTGTACAGTATCTAATTTTAAAACAAACCAAACAAAAGGTACCCCCACATACTAAGCTAGTTCTACAGGGTTGAAAGCTCCAATGAACCAGTTTGGATAGAAGAATGAATGAGGTTCCCTCAAAAGAAGAAAGGACAAGGAAATAAGTACCTAATTCCATTGGCAGCTACCGGAGGCTTTTAATAATTTCCCCCCCCCCACTGCTTCCGAATGATTTACACATCAAGTTCTGAGGGCAACCAACATCCTTCCAGTAAGAGAACATAAAACAGAATTATTGCCAATCTCTGCCATTCACTTGATCATAAGTTTTACAGCAGAACACAATTAATTATTTTGGCTGGGTACTACTCCTGGAACTTGTTTGTTTTGCTTCTCCTCTGAGAGCTGATGACACAGGCACCAAGTTTATCCTATTACCTGCTAGAAACCACAAACATCCTTTTCCTTTCTTCAGAATATGGACAGTGAGAAAAGAATATGGCAGGTGCTCTCCACAAGTGTCCAACAGAGTCACAGAGGGCAGCAGGCACAGGAAGTAGCACCAAGGCATAGAAAGCAGCAATCAGAACAAGGGCCATGATGAGCAACACACAGGTATCAGCAGTGGCTTCAAAAAGTACTTCTGAGCAGACATGGCAAAGTGCACAGAAAGTGAAGCCAGGCAAGAATATAGAACAAGAGCTACTTTTCTCAAGTTCATACAGTCACAGTTTAAGGATTGCATTGGACCTGTTTTCCACATATGAAATTCGGTCATTTCCTTTCAGAAGCAGGAAGAGTTACCAGTTCTAATGCTACCAAGCAGTAATCCTCCTTCCAGACAAACAACTACAACACCTAACTTCATTAAAAAGTAGCATGGACATACTTGGTTTCAAACACCTGTTACAGAGATAAAATTACCCCACCTTTCTTAATGGGAACATGATTTTTAAATCAGTATTTTAAAGGTATAACCGTTATAAATCTAATATTAAGTTATTGTAGTCTGCTTTGTTCAGGTTGTCACTCATTAAATAATATTACAAGAGAAAATATAAGACAGAAAAATGTTTGCACTGCAAAGGTTTCAAAGTATTAAAGAGGATGTTCCTGTTAGGCAGATTTATACTGCAACCATAAACACAACTGTGAATATATTTTAAAATATATTGATTTGCAAATATAAAGTGCTAAAGAAATTTTGTCATGATAAACACAAACAATCTGTCAAAACAGAAGGGTGTTGGATTTTTTAATCCACAGCATTGGAAACACCCAAAATTAAATGAATCCTTGTCATTGGACTTCTATAAATACTTAATTACTTAAATACAATAAGGATGTTCTTCTATTATAAGAGAATTGTGCAATCTCTTACAAGAGGATATTCATTACTTTCTAACCATCTGTCACTTCAGTTCTCCAAACACCACACCTCCCCAAAAAATCTAATTAGTTTTTATTCAGTCACACATTATAAATGATGCTAGTGTGGGTACTGAAAATGTAGTTTAATGAAGTTAATATCAAGGCATAATGGAAGGCGGTTTGCTGAACAAAATGGACCAGAAGGCAAAGAAAGGAAAAGTCACACCCTGCTAATTCTACTATGCATTTTTCATTTCCCATTGACTAGGAAATTATTGGCTAATAAGAAGGAAAAAGAGAGCAAAAACAATATCATAGATAAACTTACAGGTAGTAAAGTTTTCCAGCAGCTGGAAGCACTCGTTTCCTGTAGTCTATTCCAGAATCAAGCTGGACTGTGCTGCAGTATTTCTACAGAGACAAGAAAAAAAAAAAAAAGAATAGCTTTCCTCAAGCCAAAGCTGTATTTACTATTGTCTGAGATACAGAGAAGAGACACTGCTGAGATAAATCATCAGCATGAATATCATCTGCAAAACTGAAATTCAAGATCTAAAAGCTGAAGTCTCATTCGTAATTATTGAAGCAAAGAAATAGGCTGAAAATCATTCACATATTCAAAACAAAAAAGGCTATCACAAGTCCATCAACTAAAAAAGTTAACATAGATTAGAAGCACACAGAATGAAATGAGGGTGGATATTACTCATTCTCTCTAGGCACTGCTTTGTTGCAAAAATAATTATTTCCACATTAAAATATGTATGTTTCGAAATACAAAATTAGGAGCACTAGAAGTTTACGAGAACACAACCAAATTCTAGCAACAAGTGAAACTACTTCTATTTTGTAAGCTAAAAATAATTTTATCTTTTCCTTCTTCTAAGAATAGTAAAGATTTTATCATACAAATATCAAATATATGAACCACAACAAATTTTGCTGCAAAACGGAGAAGGGGTGAATAAACAAAGCTCTGTATCAAAAAGATTTTATTTCATTTTTGCAATGTCCGAATTAACTCAGAAAAGGATCTTTTTTGTTCCTCTTTAAACAACCTGTAAGATTCTAAGTGTGATAGATGTCTTTGAGTAGTTACAATAATTGCTTCTGTTAGAAAACTCAAACCCAGTTGTACTAAAGGGTGCTTTTTTTGATTCAAGGCCTTAGGCTGAGAGCAGAATTCTCACTAGTATCGGTGGGATCAAGATTTTACCCCCCTGGCAAAGGGAATAGCTCTGCTTATCTGTTATGACTACTTCCAACACACACAACTTCTGGGCGTTATATATAGTAAGAAGCAAAAGAAGCTATAGAAGAAAGAGATGAAAAGTTTTAGTATTTTAGAAAATATAGCTCTAGTAACAATTTAATTAAAGCAATAAAACTTTTTTTTAATGTAATTCAACACCACTAAAATTCTTCAGTTTGCTAGAACCCACTAAATCAGTCTGCTTCTTCACTGCACCATGAACTATTAGTTTGTCTTTCATATTCTTGTTAAGCGTTTCATATTCTGCATGTTCAAATTTTTCAAAGGCTCCTTGAGGCCATTCAAATAACAAAATTGGAAATGTCAAACCTCATTCATAGCAACTACATTGTAGGGAAAAAAATTAGAAGAACTATCATCAGTGATTTAAGGAACAATGGCCCTTTTGAACAAATGCATTGCACAGGACACAAAGATCACAAATATCTGCAGGAATTACTGTGATGAGTCATTGCATTAATTTTTTGCCCTTGGCTATTAGTGAAGGATCTATACCTACATTAAACCTCCAACTTCTCTGCAAAGACATACAGCTGAAGAAAGAAGGTGAAAGAAATCATCCCGAAAGCACAGAATCCCAGGAAAATCCATGTATCTTTAATTCCAGTAAGTGAAAAAGCCATGCTAATCAAATCATTATCTTGGACTAAAGCTACTGCAAACACAATAGCATTGGTGCTACAATATTATTATAATCTATTCCCTTTCTTTTCATGAGAGCTTACAAAGAAAGAGAATAACAGAGCAGAAGAAAAAAAGTTCCAGAGGCATGTAATAATTATGCACAAGGGAGGGAGGATGTTTAAGCTTTTCTTCAGCATCAGTCTGGCAGCCAAGGCTAGAGGGAAGATTACTGAAATTTCACAGCAAAGCTATTGCACTTAGCTTTTCTTTGCCAGCATCTTTCCACCTAATGGTATATTTTTCCAAAGTAGTAGATTAGCTTAAATAATATTTTCTTTACATTAGTAGGGGGAAAATCCCGCAGATTACTACTACAGCTTTGAGAACTATGAGATTACTTAAATTAACTTTAGATACTTGCATATATAGTAATGCTGTTAATCATTATGGTTTGTTTTATCCTGGAAACAAGAGATGGGCAATTTTACATGAATTCAGCCTCATCTCTGGCCCTTAAGTCGGATTTATAAACTCTACTGCTCCCTCAGGGTGTTGTGTTGCACATAGTGGAAAGTGAACACAGAATCACATATACTTAAGAGTATTCCATGGTTATGGTAGGGCTGAAAGAGGAAAAGCACACCTGAACACTGTAGCTGGTGTAAATTTGTTCCCTGATATTTACAGTGGTGCAGGAGGCTCAGCTGCTAATGACAAGCAGGTGTCCTGTGCACTCAGATACAGACTTGTACTGGCCTATACTGTGCAGGTCATTGCAGCTTGATGAAACAGAAATGGGTGCCCAGTGCTACACTGTTTTAGTCCACTTGTGTTCCACTTACAAACTTGTCACTCCTTAAATGCACTGCCAGCCTTTTATGACTCCATGATTTAACATTACACTGGATGAGTTTTGGAGGTAAGAACCATGGAACTGAAGATGTAAATATTACCAATACAGCTACAAAGAAGACACCTTTTTTTTTTTTTCCTTCCTTCTCTTTTCTCTGTCTTTGAAGTAATTAGTATTATCACTATTCAGGAAAAAACACTATCATTAGTGACTCTAGTTAAAAAGAGCTTGTGTGTTCAAAAAATTATTTATGTTTTTGGGCCCCTTCTAAGCTACAAACACTACCTAACAGAGATATTTCTTTCCCTATAAACTTTGCTTGTATGTCTGTAATGATGTACTATTTTTGATTCTAATGTAATATAACATGATGTAGTTTATTTCAAAAAAACCTGTTAGACACAAGACCTTTCAGCCAGAAAGGCAATAGCAGAATCCTGTTCAGAGATCTATAAAATACAATATAGTCCTAGTGAATATTTTGCTTCCTTAGGAGGCAAAAGTAACATATAAACACAATGAAAAAACAGAATTCTGATGTACAGCAGTTTTCTGTAATACACAGTGTAAGCAAAAAAGCAGGGGACAGCTAACAGGAACTGAGAAATACTTAGTCCTTGGCATTTTACTCCTTGGATGTTCCTATTAATTGACAGGTTTGTCCTCCCCAGACTGATGGTCAGTTCAGGAAGGTAATCTGACCATTTAGAGATCATATTCTAAATACAAATAAAAGAGCCACAGGAATTTCCTAGCCCTTCTGCAGGTTCAGGTGTCTATCCATGCTTGTTGCTAATTATTTTCACTGAGACACTTCAAAGCTCACCCACATCTATTGTGTTAAGACACTGTATGAATATACATAAAATGAATGGCTCCTGCCATTAAACTCAAACATCATAATCTGCATCACAACATGTTCTCAGAAAACAGTCCTTTAAGACATGATTCCTGCAGTTAGATTGTAAGCTTTGCAGAGTAGGAAGAACCTTTTCTTATGTGAACAGATGACGAGTACAGATGCATAGGTGCTAATGGAAAATAACGTAACAAAAAAACCCCAAACCCCCAAACAGAAGTGGGCAATGTTATTTTCACAAACTGACCGCTGCATAGTAGAGGAGAAAAAAGGTGTGTGAGCAGCAGCAGCGAACCGAAGGGCAGTAGTAGGAGGATTGCTTGCACTGCCAGACAATAACAACACCATTTCTTCTCCGAGTTAAGAATGTACCCTTGGAGATAGTTCTAAAGGGAGATGCAGCACATGGTCACCTTTGCTCAGTCAGAAAGGTCACAGAAAAGTTATGTGCTGAGCAGAGATCCAAAAGTTCTTCCTTTTGGGGTTTCCTTTGCCAACAAGGGTACCCACCATAGTTCTTTGTTTCTGCACACATAAACATTCAGTTATCTGCTTCACAGGAAGGCAGAGGGAAAAATATTCATATTTATAATTTTTTTTTAAGATAAATGCTTTAAATGTTAAAAAGACAGTGTATAATCAGAACATGTAACAAAAGAAAATAAAGCACACCAAAATAATGTAGATGTCCAAGCTAAACACTTAAAATACTAGATTTACAAAAAGGAAAACCAGATACATGGTTGCATGGTATGGAAGAACAAATCCTGCTCACAAGCGTAAGAATGAAATACTGAACATCAGAGAGGGTGCCTATGTGACTATCACCATGCATCTTGTCTGCCCTTCACAGGTATCAGCAACATTATTCTCCTGCATCATGGTACTAAAAAATCAGTACTATAATTTAAAAATCATGGAAGTTTGGAGAGGGATGGAAAATTAGGCTTCTCTACATTTTACCCGTCAGCTTCTTACAGCATGGGGAAAACCCCTGCCAAGACTACATATAAAAGTTCTACTTTCTCCATCTTTGGACTACCTCATCCAGCACTGGACTGATTTATGGATGTGATTGCATTCTCACACTCACTAATCACCATGGAATCCTAATCAACAGCCAAAGAACTAACTGGAGTGCTCAGGTCATTAGCACTTAATTGTGAAACCCATAACTATAACAATTGGTTTCCATTTCTTAAGACAGAGTTTTAAATTTTAAGATTTTATTTTGGGCTAAACTTCTTTTGAAATAAATACTTAATATTGAAGCTACAGTCAGTCTAGTGAAACCATCCACAGTTTCCAACAGATTTTCTATTCTATTGAGATATTTAAAGTCTGACTTACCCTATTCAATTCAAATGCGTAAAATTAATTAGTCATACAATTTATTTTGAAGTCATTTATGTATTTATGTATACAAAGAACAAATACAATTACAGAATTGAAAATGCAATTAGTAAGTTAAAAATGCAGTGTAAGCATGTACTCATTCCCACTGAGTGGCATAAACACTTTATTCCAGAAGGAAAAAAAGATAAAGCCTCAAGGCTCAAGACACACCACCTAAAACAACCACCTTTAGACAGAATAGATAAAATTAGACTGTTGATAGACCTACTCTAGAAAGTTATTAAATACAGACTAACAAATACATTTTTTTTCCAATAAGCACCTCTGATATTCCTTTATTGCTTCAATCAAGAATGGTAGCTATTAAAATGTTTAACTGCTCAAGAAATTAAAGCACACAACAGGATAGATTGTTATGAAGACAGAAACTTCAGAAAATTTCAAAAGGCAGTCCAAGTTAGCTGGATAACCTGCAAGTTCTCAAGACGTGTGTCTCCCCTGTGTCACAAAAAGCCCTGAAATGCTATAGATGGCCTTGTGGTCCACATTAAACACCATACTAAGTATCATGTGCCCCTCTGAGCTCAAATATTGTGATCAGCTGGTAACACTTGGTAATACAGGTGAGTAGATATTTCTTAACCTATTGAAGATCACCATAAGTCAACCCAATTACCATTCTCTGCTCTGAATTTTAATGGTTTTAAAACAAAAACCAAAAAAACCCAACATACAAATCATCCTGTCAGACCACAAGAATAGACAAATTAATCACCACAGAACCCTCATCAACAGCCAAAGAACTAACAGGAGTGCTCAGATTAGCACTGAGCCATCAAACCCACCCATCTGAGGACCTCCAGAGAAGGTGTAGGGGAACAGAGACACAAGAGTGCTTCAATTTAGGAGGATCATCACCTTAATTCCCAGACCTGCTGAGTTTCCACTGCCTTTCACACCTGGGTCAAATGGAAATGGAGTGGCAGCACTGCATCTGCAGTATCAAATGCTCATTTTCCATATGAGCGAAGAAGAGTATAGTCCTATCCCCAAGCAGGCAAAGCTTCACAATTAATACTCTTGGCCTCTGAACAAGCACATTAGAACACCAACTATTAGTAACCATGCCTTTTCAAATGCATCCTCTGATTTGGTCTCCATTAACAATACACAGGATCAGTAATATTCCTTTCCTCCAGCAAATCAGAAAATAATTAGATTGTTCATTTGCAATCATTCTTCTCATATATTTACATTCAGCCTAAGAGGGAAAAACTCTCCCACATCACACAACATGCAGACATGTGATGAGAGTCACTAGCCAACAGAGAAAGAGTTCCCCAGGTAAACAAAGCTCACTAGACTTAACCATTTTTATTTTTCATTATTTGACTCCATATAGTGTTAGATTATCAACTAGAATATTGTTTATTCTTCCTTAAAATTCTTCTTTAAGCAATTTCAAGAAAAGGTTTCTCCATCCAAAGGATACCACTACAACTGGCATTTTCCATAACTGTGGTAGAACAAGAATCATCTTAAGCAAAAATGTTGTATGTAATGAAAAAATTATTGCTGACAGACAAAGCACACCCACAGGTTTTAACTTCAGTGTACTCTCAAAGTCACCAGCATGTGACAGTCACAGAATGTGAAATTTTGGAATGTGAATCTGGTCCACCTGGGACTCATGAGCTGGACAGGTCTGTCCACAGCCTGCTGAGAAGTGTACAAAGGTAAGTGCAGTTTCCTCTCTGGTGCAGCTCTACAAGACCAACCAGACAGTTAGTCATGAGCACGCCCCGTACAGGTGCGGGACCTTCAAAGGGCTGCTCCATTTATCCTTTCGCCTTACTTGAAAACAAAAAAAAAGCACAAACAAAAAAAAGGAAATTAATCAAGTTTGTAACACTCCTAACTTTCTGCTACACTAATCCATGGGATTGAGGAGGAAGGACAAAGAGAATCACCAGGTATTTGGTGGTGGAGAAAAACTTGGTCCAAGCATTGTTGGATGTACATATAGTTCTTGTCTCCTTGTTCAGATGTTGTTGAAACAGTAGACTTTAAAGAAAACGTCAATGAATCCTCATAAGCACTATACATGACCTCTGGGGTAATTAGCAATCATTCAAAAGCAACAAGACTAAAGTGTTCTATTCTTTATTACTGTCAGCTCTTTTCTTGATCAGCATTTTAATAAAGAAGGTTCATTGCTAAGACAGTTTCATGAATCAGTCATAATTACATTCTGACATGCAGTGAATAGTAAAGCAAAACTAAGTATCACTTCATCAACCTTTCTAACCTTTGTGCAAGTATTAACTGTAAATAATTTTTACACAATCTTACAACAGAAAATCTGCATATTTCTTAGCTTTTTGCATACTCTACCCTAACTGAATTTCCTGTGACCTATACCTGAAAAAAAACCCCAATATTACAATCAGGAATAATTACTTATCTTGCATGGTATTCAGGTATTGCCTTTCACAGACCAAATTAACTTCAAGTAGAAAAGGCTATTTGTTCTACAAAACAGTGCAATGCTTTACAGGGTTAACTAAGGTTTTTTTACAGTCTTTTCCCCTATATTCTTCTGCAATAATGAAATCTGGGAAATTGTTACAATAGCCTCAGCTACTTTATTCTTATCCCAGTTGCAAACACTCTAACAAAACGAAACAAAAAAACCCCAAAGAACCACATGAACAAATTTTGAGGAAAACTTTCTAAATGTCATCCAAGAATTCTGTACAATATCAAGGAAAGTAATCACTCTCAAGTTGATTTGGGATAACAAGCATTTTACTTGTGAATTATTTTTCAGTGGACCTAGACCATAAAGATCTGGGAAAAGAAATACTGCCAAATACAACTTTTTCTATCAATCCTTTTCTTACACTTGTGACAATTACATTTAAACTTTAAACTGAAGAGTTTAGCAGAGATAAATTGAGAGGCAAAATACATTCAGTGGAAGTTGCACAAGTTTACATTACAACCTTCAAAACTTTAACAACTAAGAAACCCCACTATTCTTGCTACCACAAGGAACATACGATCTATTGTACAACTTTTCAATAACTTATTTTAATGTCTAGCTACAAATCAGCTACCCCCTAAGAAGAGGAAAAAATAGACAATTAACTTGTAAAATAATGGTGCATGAATAAAAAGAGAGACTCTTAAAATGTACTGTTCAGTGAATAGTATTTCAGATATTCAAACAAAAGTGAAAGAATTCAGGAGGTACAGATGTGGCTGTGCCAGCTCAGAGACAAGTAGCCTCTCCTTTTTCCAGTCAGAGAACTGAAGAATGGCAGAGTAAACTTCCACACACTAAGAATTACACTGAACAGCGCTCCCCATTTCACATCACTTAGGAAAAAAATCTTCCTTGCAGAATAAGAATAAATACAAAAGGAAAAAAACCCACCTGCAAACTACAAATCACTGCATAACACCCAGTTTTGCTAAAGGACCAGTAATGACTGTAACTTTCAATCTCCTAATAAGCAAGCTGTGGTGTTCTGTGAAAAACAAATGCCAAGAGTTCACACTGAATTTATAACATGATGTTTCATAAGCTAAGGGTCAAATTCACCCCAATACACGTACTTCACTGGAATTATACCCTGGATGAAGTTATTTGTCTAGATTTCTTTTACACTGTTGTTTTTCTTTTTAACATTTGATTTGTATTTCTTTCCCCAGTATTAGCCTTTGCTCCTGCCAGAACTGTTGGCAGGCAGGAAAAAAAAAAAAAAAGAAAGAAAAAAAAAAGTAGTCTTGATTTACGAAACTGAATTTCCCAGAATAATAATTTTAAAAAAGCGATTAAGATCTAAACAAAGGCTAAAGATGGCTTACACTTAGCTCTGATGAGGTCCACTACCTCATTACCCAACAACTGAAAACTTCTGATGCATTTTGTTTCAAGAGAATCCAAAAGTCCTTGCTGTAAAGCAGGCTGGGGGGTGCAGGGTCCATTCACTCTTTCTGTATCACAACCATTATGTAAGAAGTATAAAACACTGCCTTTATGCTGCCAAACCACAATGACTCTTCTTACATCAAAGGGTTTTGGCCACTAGGGTTTTTTTTCTCTGAAATTTATTCAAGCCAGGGGCAGGGAGACAACAATTCATACACGCTAATTACACCTAATTATCTATTCCTTTTTTTTCCCCTTTCCACCAGCTTCGGCCAGTGCTATTTGCTATCTGGGTTTCTCACAACCTCCCCTTGCCCTGTCCATCCAACTCAGCAGCAAAGTCTTTGAAGAAAACAGTCGTGGCTTCTTAGAATTTTAACAATATAAGGTTCAACTCAAACTAAATTTTTCTATTATTAGTTTTGACACATTTATGTGTTAAATATGAAGGCCTCTTGGTTAATTTGGCAAATTCCTCACATCTCTTCACAACTAGAATTGCTGGTAACACCCTCTCTTGTAGGAGCTTCTCCTCATGCTTTCTTTTCATGATCTAAATGAAATGTTTATTGGATTAAAGTTCTTCTCTGCAGACCTCCACGGTGGCCTGTGACAAAGAGCTTAAAAGCTTTATTAATTGGCTCGGGCTTTTTAGGGGGAGGCAGGACCTCATTTCACATTACATCACAAGCAAACAGAACTGCCACGTGTAAGTAGACTAATTTACCCTGATACGGCAGGAATCAACTATTCCATATCTACGATATGCTTTCATTTACTCATTTTAATCAAGGAACAAACAAACCAAGCCACAGCTCAGGAAATCCTAACAATTAAAGAAAGGGAGAAGGCAGGAAGCCTGGCACAGAGCTACAGTAGCAACTATTTCATCCTAAGATAAAGTTTTGATCTGCATCTAAATAAACTGTCTAGGAGAAAGTGTCTAAGACAGACATAAAAGGTAAACAAATGAACAGTTCATCCCTTGAGAACACAATACAGCAATAGGTACATTATACAATATTGTAACAGTTACATGCTCTGAACTACAGAATTCAAATAACCCTTTTGTTTAAATTTAACACACACACAGGCTTAGAAGGCTGAATGCAAAAGGGATTGGTAGCTTCTAATCTGACACCTTGCTTTCTATATACAACATTTTATGACTTGATAGGCTCACAAATTTATCAAACTAAAATTACCCAGAAATTATACTGATGTTCAAAAATACTTGCAGCACAAAATACTTGCAATCATGCTGTATTTCCTTTTTTTATTTTTTCTATGTTTAATTAGGTACACTTCACAAAAGATGAGTACTTCTATTACTTGCACAGAGAGAGAACAAGAACAAATGCTCCTTCTACTTAGGAGTTTGCTTGGTTACATACTAAGAAGGGAAACAAAAGGTCCAACATCTTCAATAATGAAAAAGTCAATTGATAGGCGAAGCCATCACAATATCAAAGGCCTAATCCCTGCAATTCTGACTCAGGTGACAGTTCACAGGGGTCAGAGTGGCTGACACTGACCTCAAAAGCAGGTTTTAACTATTCAACATACTGAAAGCTGCTGGGCTATCACACCATTAGACTGGAACAAACTGACAAATCAATTTAATCAAGGAGATGACTTTTTTGGGAGAGGGGGGAGGAGGGAGGCAGATCCGCCACTCAACAAATCCCTGCATTTCTCACACAGGTGGTTGGACAAAAGCTGACTGCACCATCAAAGACATTTTATATCTACCAAATGCCTTTGTACAAAACTAACTCCCACAATTTCCTTAGGGGCAGCTCTAAATGTTTTTTAAACAAGTATTTTTCACATTCTCAAACTAAACTACAGAAAAGTGAAAAAGCTTTTAAATTCCTCAGTTTTGTGCTTTGTAGGAAAGGGTGTATTTTAATTAAAACCACAGTCAGCAACATTCTAAATACATAACCATTAACCGATTTCAAGAAAGACAGGGCAATACAGTGTATAAATAATGCATTGCTTTCTATTTGAGAGGAGTGTGCAATGCTTACTGTTAAAAGTCGTTTTAACCAAACAGTTTTAAAATAAATGATTATTTGGTCCCTAATAGTAGAAGAAAAAAAAAAAGAGGGGAAAAAAAGATGCTGAAAGTAATTTCATGTCCTACTGGCAATAGATTTCCGGCCAATTCCTCCTCTTTGCTCAAAGCGAAATGCAGGTAGCCAAAGCCAAACATTTTTTTCTAAAATTGTGCCTTTTAAAGGTATACTCAGACTATGAAAGGCCCTAAAACGTTTTGACTTTCAGTTAAAATTAACTGTAGTGCAAGTCTATTGCGTGAAGAAAACCTGACAAAAGGCAGAAGTTACATACTTGGTATTTCAACACAGCTTGACATTTTGAAGCGTCATGCTACGCTTCCAGGAAACCTTTGGAATCTCAAGAACTGTTCACTCAGATTACAGACTCTACACAACAAATTATTTGAGGAGCTTTCCTTCTTGATTTTCCAGAGAATGAAGCATTGAACTAGCCACTGAATTAAGAGTTAGGATTCCAGAACAGTTAAGGGTTGATGCAAATGTCTTCATTAAATGTCTGCAAAACTTAAAATGTTGCCAAACTTACTGCCAAGCAGTAAATTAAAGCGCCCTTTCTCTTTTTTTTTTTTTTTCCCCCAAGAGCCTCACATAATACCCTACATTACATTGTTAAAGATTAGTGCAATGTTGTTCTGCTGGAGGGCAGGAAGGCTCTGCAGAGGGATCTGGACAGGCTGGATCAATGGGCTGAGGCCAATTGTATGAGGTTCTACAAGGCCAAGTGCTGGGTCCTGCCCCTGGATCACAACCACCCCAGGCAGTGCCACAGGCTGGAGACAGAATGGCTGGAAAGCTGCCCAGCAAAGAAGGACCTGGGATTAAAATTTCTTCACCAAAAGGGTTTGTCAAGCACTGGAACAGACAGCGCAAGGAAGTGACTGAGACACCATCCCCAGAGGAAAGATGTGCAGATGTGGCACTTGGGGACATGGTTTACTGGTGGACTTGGCAGTGATGGGTTAATGGTTGGACTCAACAGTCTTCAAGGTCTTTTCCAGTCTTAAAAATTCTGTGATTTCAAGATACATAGCTTTATTTGTAAATCAGCATTAAAACATTTAGAAACTTTGTATATTTCTTTTAGGTTGAGAGTAATAATTTTTGGAGTATTTCTGCTTTAAGCATTTGAACAAAATAACTGAGCAATGAATGTTTTTTTCAAGAACTGTCTTTAAAAAAAGAAAAAAAATCACATAGGAGTTCCACACACTTTAAAATGCTCAGCAAGAGATCCTACGCGATTAAAAGCTCAATCAGAAAGGACTGAATCTAATTACAATTATAGAATTAAAAGATTTTTCTTCTTAATATTTCTTATCTCTGTAAAGCTCTTTGTAAAATTTCATGGACTGAAGAAGCACTCATATCTGCTGCAGAAACTAAACCCTTTCATAAGGAATACTGCGTCCCAAAGAATCATAGCCACAACGACAAACTGATCAATTCAGAGTTTTCCCCTGTTTATAAAAATGACCCCTTTGAGTTACGGGACTAAAAAAATCACTGAAAAAAATACATCGCAAATTATTTAGTATTTCAAAAGAAGAGAACACTGGAATAAGATCAGAATTGAACAGGGAACACACAAAGGGCAGAAAAAGCTGCCAATGGTGTTACTGACCTGCTCAATGACACAAACCTGGGGCTTTTATGTGGCCACCAGCTGTAGGACCTGAAGCTTTCATGCGGCTCTAATAATTGGAACTCACACAACAATCACTTGTGCCCAGTAATCTACCACCTAGAAAGACAATATGGACAAACTGTGGAAGATAACTGTATCTTCCCTAGAGTGCTATTTCACCCTTTTGCTTATTCCACAGAAACTGGTTTGCAGTTATCTTTGTAAGAAATAGGAACTCAAACACAGATACTGGAATTACATAGACTAAAGAAAATACAAACAAAATTGAGGATGAACATGGGTAACTCTAGATCTAGGGAAGAAACGATTACTTTTGATCATTTGAAGACAAGAAAAGATACCTGTGTAACAGTTATCCAGGTATCTAGAAATTGTGTTCCACGTAAGAGGAATGAAAAGAACCTGAAACCTATTTCAAGTGAAACATCTCTTCACAGAAATATACTGCCAGTATTTTCCATTCATTCCACTTTCCCAAGAACTTTTAGAGGAATCTGAAACTCCTGTGTTATAATAGAACTACTTTTAGTGCTCAAGTCTTATTTTAAGATTTATGATCATGAAAGTTAATTACTGAAAAAAACAAACAAAACCAACCCACCTATTCACTCCCACTAAACCCCAAACAAAAGCCCTCTGGGAGGCTCTGAGCCCAGAGAAAACTAGGACAGGAGTTAGTCCCAGCTGTCAAAGCCAGTACCAGGGGACAGGTCAGATGAGACCAACATTAACACAGACACACATGGCTTGGAGTGAGGGAAAGGTTGAGAAGACAGTAAACCAAACATTTGCAAGCAACCAATGCAGTGCTTTCCTTTGTATTTTCACACAAAATCTTAGAAGAAATCATATTTACATTTCCTAGTCATGGAATTACGCACAGCTGAGGCAGAAGCTACTTTATCCATTCACACTAATGCCATCACACAGATTCTACACACATCAGGGAGGCCTCTATCTGCATTTCTCAAACCACCAAAGCCAGGGTATCAATGTAGTTCTATCCACACCTTTGTAACATAAAGGGCACTTGTTAAAATCTTACTCTAGAATACGTTCCAATGTGCTTTTTAAATGCTGACTTCTGCTGTGTTAAACTAAAAATGTAGATTTCAACATTTTTTAATCAATAATTTTAATACCATGCCCTTACCCTTCCACTTTCCAGCTAGGATCAGAGAAGCATTTTGTGGACAAGCCTCCTTTTGGTTATTATGTCTTTGGGAAAGAATAATGTTACATTGGTAATATTTATGAAAGTGGCATTGAAGGCACATATATTTAGAGCAGTGTTAAAACACCAAGGTGCTGGGAAAAAGAACAATGACAGGAAATCCAGAATTTTAGAAAGGCCCTTGTGAATTATGTTAAAATTTGCTTCTCCCTTCATTCATTATGACAATAATATTCATCTACCTCTAGTCTGGGTTGTGGTACTTGTTTCTTTCTGCAGTACTCCATCCTCTAGACTAAGCCACCTTTACCACTTCTCTCAGCATTCCATACACTCCCTTCTAAAAAATTTTGATTACTTTCCCAGTCCTGGTGAGGTGTTCTGGTGCATAAACTACATTTCACATTTTTTTAATTCAGCTAGCTAAAAAGAGAAAAAAGGAAACTATAAATAAGTGCACATGATAGGTATTCATAAAGTCTGAAGATCAGTGAAATGAAAGAGCCCTATGTGTATCAGGGAGAAAACTAAGAGTCAACAAAGAAAGACATATAGAAAAGAATGATTTGCCATGGTTGCTGCATTTCAAAAAGCAAATGCATATGAAACTATTTCTATTCTTGAAAATACTCTATGATTGAGAGCTCTCATCCAATGCAGCCAGCTACAAAACAAACCCTTTTCAAGAATTTGAAATGGAAGTGGTTGTTAATTTATTTTTATGTTCCTTACTTTTCTAAAGCCATCCAGGTAAAAACCACTCTCACTGGTAACTTCCCTGACTTCATACACAGCCATTCCAAAATGCACAGGAGTGCCACAAGCATGTCAATGGCATATTAACTTTGAAAGCTAGTAATTGTACAGATGTCAACATTAGATAGTATTTGCAAAGGTGCTTAGGCAATTAAGCAATCTTCTGATTCTGAAAGGGCCCACTGAAAATGCAAGGCACTGTCAGCTGCTTTACTGCTGACCACCTGAGCAGAAACATCCAATCAAGGCATCGACTCAGCAATTCCAAATCTCCTATCACAAAACCAAAGCTACCTAAACTCTGCCTTACGAGTCTTTTATCCTAGATACCAATACAGTTAACATTATTTATGTATTTATTCTAGCAATATTTCTGTGATGTAGGGAAATGTTGTTATTTCCATTTTACATGTCACGTCAATCCAGGCAGAGCAGGATACCACAGCTGTATTTTAGCCCTCAAGAATGTAACAATACAACTGTAGCTTGTGAATGAAAAATATCTCCAACTTGTCCAGAACTCAAAAGTGTCATTTCAGCGTATGTTCCTTTTGCAGCAAAATAAGCACCAACTGTGCTACTCACACAGAGGAAGGATCCTCCATTTTTAAATTTAAACGAAGCAATTATTTGACCTGCCAGAACACAACTTGGACACTGAGGGAAGCTTGCTTCAGAGCTGCTGCTGCTTGTTGAACATTACATGAATTCTCACAAACAGCCATTCAAAAAACTACTTACACATGAGAAAGACCCAGGAACATGGTAATTGAGGGGTACAGAACAAACCCTACTTCCCTTGCATCAAAGAAATAGCAAGCTATTCTAACATCATAAATGTAAGATAGCCACAAGTACAACACAGTATAAATGTTAGAGGGACACTGTGTTACACAGCACACATGCACCAGCAGGAAAGTCTTATCCAAACAAACACATTCTACTGCCTTAATCAAAAAGATAACTTTTTGTCATGCTAAAAATGTCCAGCTCTAGAAACATGTTAATTCCAGAAGGAAAAAGTCCCTTCTTGCCTTACCTTCAATTAGTTTTGCTCTAAATAGTTAAAACAGATATATATATATATAATCAGGAAACTTGCATCAAAGCAATCCTCTACAAATCTTCTACAAATTTATTAATAAAGCAGGCAAAACTGAAAAGCATTGAACAAGTGGCTCTCCTTACCTTCAGCACAGCAATGAATGGTACAAAATTAGCCCTCTGAAGACCATTTTTATAGAGATCTGAAAGAAAGGGAATCAGTACCATTTTGCTACTTAGTCTTAACAACGTCGGCTTATCTTCTAGTCTAGCAAACAAAATTCAGTGTTGCTAGAGACAGGAGGAGGAACAAAAGGCAGAAAAGGAGAGCTAAAATCCATTTCTCTTTGTTTACTGTATGAAAATTCAGTACAATCTTAAGGAAGAAAGGAACATCCTGAGGAAGTGTGGAAAAGGCAGGGAGCAAAAAATTACTTAGACCTCTAATGACATATAACTAATTCTAGCAGAAGAAATTAGAGTAGCATCTCTTTTAAAGTAAGGGTATAAAAAAATATTTGTAATGCTGGGTATACGTTGGTACAGACTGTAAGGCAAAACTATGCAACTGCTAAACCCAAGTATTGGGCAGAGGGCAAAAACCCCACATAAACTAAAAATACACAATTTTTCTTTACAAAGTCAGCATCGTTCTTGGTCAGTGCACTGTGGTGCATTTATCTTCTAGCAATTCTGCCAGGTACACCTCCTGTTCAAAAGCAAGAAAAAGGATCAACCCTAAGGCCAAAAAACTGAAAATTAAATTAATATGTAAACTTAGGCAAAGTTGCTAAAAATATAACTGAATAAAGAAAAAAAATAGTATGTCATGTAACAAAATGCAGATCTGCATCATCAAACAAAAAATACAAATTAACAAAAACAAACTCCAAAGCAGAATTTTTCACCTGACGTATCTCTATATATTTAAACAACATAAACTTTTCTTCTCTGGAAATTATCCAACTGCCCAACAAGTTCATAACAGAATGACTTCTTTGAAAACACAGTCACTTAAAACTGTATGATGAGCTGCTCTGTTTCATTAATATTCTGAAGCCTTATAAAAAGGCAGTATAGCACCTATACCTGATGGAAGGAATGAATAAGAGA
This sequence comes from Corvus kubaryi, assembly GCF_017639235.1. Taxonomy (NCBI): domain Eukaryota; kingdom Metazoa; phylum Chordata; class Aves; order Passeriformes; family Corvidae; genus Corvus; species Corvus kubaryi. The sequence continues at coordinate 25,116,787 of NW_024582091.1, read as the reverse complement.
ACACAGACAGCTGGCAGAGATATCACCAAAATGTCACACAAAGCACATGCCAGGTTATGATTATCCCTTATATTCCCCATAAGGCCTGAAGGCTACAGCTACACTAAAGCTTTTATGCTTTACCAACACCTGATGGTGGACAGAAGATGCTGCATGCCTGAGACACCAGCAGGGTACCTACAGAGTGGTTTTCACAAAAGTGGATATGTACACAGAAACATTTAGAAAAATTATTAGTAAAGGCAATTCCATACCCTAATTACTAACAAAGTTCTAGGAAGCCATGTATCATGCTCATTCCCAACTCAGCAAATCAGGATGGTTATACATTTGTTAAAATATATAGCAATCAATTGCGTATTTACTTGAAAAACTAGTGAACATGTAACAGTAGTGTAAGACAGCTACTCCCATTAGTTCTTCTGGCTAATATGGCTGTGAGCTTTGCACCATGTCTCTGTTTCGTGAGGATCAGAAAAAGCCCAGTAATTTTGGTGGAGAAATGAAGCCAGGACTCCTCAAATACAATCTTAGTATATTCCCCTGGGGCAAGAGCTCATCACAGTTACATGTATCACTAACAGTCAGCAGCTGGGCACATCTGCTCTCTAACGAAAAAGCCACTCTTTTCCCTCTGTGCCCACAAGAAACAAATCTCTCCATTTAGTCTTAAACCTCAATGTGGCATATTACACTAACCCAGCTCTCGATGTCAGACACACCATGAGCATGCAGAAACAGTGACCAGAGAAGAGAGAGGCATCGGCCAACACCTGGACTGAAACACAGCACAGTTCTGGAGATGCTGTTCTTGACATTCTCTGGGGTAGTTAATACAGGTGGATGTTTTTCATGTTGATACAGTGACTTAATATACATTAAAAACACCCATGTAACAATAAAGGTCGATTTAAAATGTTGGCTACAATCCCCAAGTTATGATAAAAAAATTCTCCTGAGCTTTAAAGAGCAGTGCTTCAAAAAACCAAAGGATGGCTCTCAAGTGAGTAAAGCACCAGCATTCAGTCTGTCTGTAGTCAAACCAACTACAGGAGGTACAATTTCATCTTGTTTGGTCAAAAAAGCAAAATAAGCCAATGGGAAATTATTTTCTCCCCTAATAAAAACATTTGGGTGGGGTTTTTTGGTTGTTTTTTTGTGTTTTTTTTTTTTTGTTAATATAAAGTTCACTGTAGAATTGCACATTGTTAGTGACTGTCTTTTACTCAATTAATTTGGGTAAGAAAATAAATGGTAGTTATAGTTAACAATTAACTTCAGTATTTGAAATTGATCAGTCCAAAGTGTTGTAAAAGTTTATGCATTATGCTAACTGCTAATGTCATGCAATACAAACATTTTTCTTCTCTACAAAAAATTACAGTTACTGCTTGATTAAAACCCATACACATTTGAGGACTTCATAGAAAGATCTACTTAGCTAGTCACTACAAGTGACTAGTCACCGTAAGAAAAGAGGTAGGAATGGAAACAACTCTCCACTTAAGTAATTCCCTCAAACCAGCTTGTAAGAATGTAAAAATGGCATCTTGATAAATGACTCTCCCTCAAGCTGGTGGATCACATCTGCAATTTTCTGAGTTAGAAACTGGGAAGGAATGTGATCTCATTTGCCCTCTCTTCTGCAGGATATGATCTTTTCCTATCCTTAAACACATTCAAAACAGATGGTATTTTAACCCTCCTCAACCACCCTGTCCCCAAATACCCTCTCACTGGTTTGGATAGAGTAAAGATGATCAGAAGACACAGAAGGTTTTGAGGGTAGTGGAGGAAAGAACACTTTGAGTTTGAGATAAGGAGGAGTAAGATTTAGTGAAAAACCTTTCTTCCTTAAGAACAAGAAAAAGCGGAGGACAAGCTGGAGTATCTCTGGTTCTCGCAGACTAGAGAGTTCATTAGTATTAAATACTGTATGGTATAAATACAATTGTTTTGTAAGATACTGAGATTCATTGAATTTGGGTAATACTGGTAGAATGTTTGTTTTTACCTTCTGGCGGCCTGTTAGATGTTGCCACAACGACAACCCCATTTTGGAAGAGATTTTCAAAAAGCTGCTTCAGAATCATGGCATCAGCAATGTCAGTGACCTGAGAAGACAACACATTTGTTTTATCTTGCTTTCAGCTTCTGCTGCAATAGATCTGCAAGTGGCTTTGTAGCTAGGAAAATGCTTGTTAGTGAAAGCCATGGAAAAAGATTCTAATTATTGCTTGGTGAGAAAAAAATAAAAGGGATAATTAATAAGCAGTGAATGTACCACAGTCTTTCAAAACTTGCCCACTCTTTATTGCGGAACTCCACCATTTCTTTACCAATTGCTAAATGATTCCGTGTTAACTTCTATTATAAAACTACAGGTGGGAGACACAGAAAACAGACCTAAACATTTAAGAGCCTACTTAATTAGGAACAACATGAAAAAAACCCAGAAGATAGAAAGAGATACACACCGGCTGTTTTACATTTCTATTACCTTTGAGGCAAAGGTTTGCAGAGGTGAATTTAAAATGGTCATGAGACTTCAGAAATAAAGACAAGTAGCCAACTATACATAATCAGCTGCTGTTGAAAATAGAATGATATGACATAGATACTATTGTGTGATTGTTGCAAAAAACAATTCAACAGATGGCCCATCACAAAAATAAGCAATTTCATTGTTCTTTTTAAGTGCCTTCTATTACTGTCCATGAATAATCAAAAGGCAGGCAGTCACTTCCAGCACAGTCAGCCTCTTCTAACCTTCAGGCACAAAACACGAATGAAAAACAAAAATGGGTAGGACAAGTGATACTGGGGAGGGGTAAGGAAGAAAAAATGACTAAAAGATAAGCCATTAAGTAAAATTTCTTTAAGTATCTTAATTTTAGCTTAACAAATTTGCTTTATAGTACCAAGAAATAAATAAAGAAAATTACCAATAATAATGCTGTAAAAACAACAACAACAACAAAAAAAAAAAAAAGAAATTTTTCTGAAAAAACAGCAATTCATATTCTACAGGAATTCTCCACCTTAGTATGTAAACAACCTTTATGATCATTACACTTGATTCTCCTGCAGTCCCTGTGGTTATTATAAAGACACTTGTTGCATTTTGACTTACCAAAAGAGACCCCAGTTGTGAGGAAATAAACCAGTGGTGGCATGCTGGGAGTTACACACACCCATTACACAAGAGATTGCTGTTTTCACCACCTTAGATGTGTATGCTGTGATGGCAATACATGTGCAGAAAGATTTTAACTACTATAATTTTTTCTTCTACTCCACACCCCTCCAGCCCCCATCATTCTCCCATTACTAAATTACTTTTCTGGGCAGAAAAAAAGATAATTCTACACTAGAGACTTAGGTAAAAGACTTAGGTTACATTTCTGGCAGCTAGTTTCGAAGCAATAATTTTGTTAATGAACTATATATACGCACTAGTTTCCTTCTTCCAAAGATTCCTTCCATTTTGTTCTAGGAATGCCTTAATAGGATTTTTTTCCTTTTTAAAAACCAAACCTTTACACAATCTGTAACAGACACCTCAGATGTGCACATCTCTAATCCCTAAGATCTGCTATTAAAAAAAAGTAGTAAGTCACTATTGCACTATATGTTTAATATACCTGCTTATGTTTCACTTATCAATAATTTATTTCTTCTGAATACTAAAATTTAGGAACTTCTCCCATTCCTAAAAACCCAAGACACACAAGGAATCACTATAAATGTGCATCTTAGGGGTGACTGAATTTCTTGTACCACAAAGCACACCTAAAAGCCAAGTTCTAAAAATCTATTACAGAAGCCACTTTGTTACAAACCTTTTTGTTTAATAGTACTACAAAGCATGCTACCTTTAGAAAACAGGGAACCAAAGAATATTAATGCTTGCATAAAACAAAACAAAAACATTCTCTTATTAATGACAACTCTTATTTGATGCAGGATTCTAAGCTCCATTACAAAAAAAGGAAAAAAACCCCACAAACCAAACCAAAACAACAATAACAAAAATCAACAAAAAACCCTCTTGAAAGTTCTGACAAAAAGCAAGAGCCATTTTGAGGACCAGGATGCAAATATGAGCTCTTTTTATCTAATACACTTTAGGAAAAACAAAAAGATTTCAACAAGGTAAAGCAGGTAGAAGACAGTAACTATAGGATCTTAAGTTCTCATGGTTTTTACTGTATCCAGCATTTATTGCAACTGATAATAAAAGCAAAGGCTACAAATTACCAATAAGGAGAGCCTGCTAGGGGAGAGAATGGAGAAATTTCATTAGCATTTAAGAGAAAAAAGAAAAAAAAAGGAAAGACACTAGACTAATAGTTAATTTACATGTGTAAGTGCCGGAGACTCAGTCAGCCACTGATTGGTACAGTTCCATGTAATGAATGACAAACATAAGCATGTATTATCAGCAATTAGTACTAGCACAAAAATAAGGGCCTAATTTTTATTAGAGGCTTTTAATAGAATGCAGGTTAGTAAAAACTCCCTAAATTGTTACTTCACTTTTGTAATCCAAATGGTACCACTGGTACCTTAAGGCTAACTCTGCACTATCACCCAGCTTCCCGAGAAGGAGGGCCTCTGGTTTCATTACTAACACTAATATAGCTTACAGTCCTGTGCCAAAATTAGAGCTTCTAATTACCTGTGTATAGCTATTTGGTCATGGCTAGCCACCCCTGTGTTCCGAGACACCATAGTTACAAATGGCTTCGTTTTAGGGGTTTTCTTCAAAATGAAGACATTTTTAGAATGGCTTAAGACTTTTGTGATTAAAAAAAGACTTTAATATTAATTTCCAGTAAGCTGTATGACAAAGATCAACAAGACATAGCGATGCTTTAATAACCTGACAGCCTGGGGCTCAGGCAAATGCTGACAAAATCCTGCTTCAAAATGGACAAACACAGAAGCATAGTGCCATCACTGAGGTCCTGGCCACCACACAGTATTCGCACAAAGCAACATTAAAACATAATTTTTTTTTAAATACAACAATACTTTGGAACACAGAAAATTACTTTCAAAATAAGTACTTAAATATTTTTCTAGATAAATTAGTCAATTCTCCACTTGCTTAACAGTTCTCTGGGCTTTGCATGAAGATTCACTTCAGAAGACTTCTGTTTTGCTTTAGCCCACTGTCAATGAGAAAAATGCAACCTCAGCAATGCTTTTGTCTTCTGAAGTTCTGCATTTGGTTTCCTCTGAAATATGAGCATTAACAATATGTTTTGCTCTCCCTGTTTAAAATATCACTAATCCATTTTGTTCTAAAACAAATAATTAATTTCAACTTATTCTCCTTTTTTTTGTTCAGCAGGCATCTGAAAGCAACTTGAAGTGTTTAAAGCAAATATCAATAGTTTTTTGATGGTGCCTCCACACACAATTATTTTGCAAAAGCAACCCCACTTCTCATCTGTCAAAACAGAGAGTTGCTTTGTCCACAAGTCAGAGCAGTGTATATTCTGAGCCTGCAGCTCTTTCCAGTTTCATTTTAATCTAGCAATTCTTTAAATTACGAGTAAATCAAACTGCAGGGAAATAAAACCATGATCTCCACTGCAGAAATGAGCTGCAAACATCCTGAATTAAATACAGCTCCTTATTATTAACTGTGTCACCATGCGAGCAGCTCTTCCAGTCCCTGCACTGCTTTATGATTATTTAAGCATAGGGTTTCTTATCCCAAATTCAGTACCTTCTGCAAAATTTCAGAAAACTGGAACTCCTCTTGAATAGGCAAAACCTGTGTAGAGTTCCACGTTACAAAAAATCAGGCAAGAAACCCAGCCATTCAGAAATTTGTGAATTTAGAAAATTAGTACACCCAGAACAAGTAAATTTTAAAAATTCACATATTAATGCAAAGTCTTGGAAACACATTTTAAAGAATAGTTCTTGTAATAATTTCCCAACTGTGACAGTCCAACAAAACAGGTGATTTTTACAACTGAAGTCATTGGTGTACCTCCAGCAAGTCAGCAGGGGGAGCAGGCAATCGACTTGGGAACCAAAAATACCATGGTCTCTCCCTTTAAAATGTGAAAACATGACAGTCTGGAAACACCGCAATACTGTAACATGAAAGCAGTGAGCATTTATGCAGAAAAGCAGGTATTTACACTAATACATGGTACAGCCTCTTTCTACCATTTGAGCATTTAACACCATGACAGTTAACACCTCTTCACAGTGTTAAGTACAATTGTATTTAGATTTTACACTCAGGTTTCAGAAGCCCAGCATAATCATATTCACTAGACAGAGCACAGATTAAATGATCAAACAGCAGCAATTGCAATGACCCCACACATTCTGAAACCACAGATCAAAGTACCATCCCTGCTTGAAAAATGCAAGAGAAACTTAAAATAAGAACAACTGTGTTACGACTTGACCAAAATTCCCTTCATGGGAGCCGACCATAGAACAGTTATTTCCTCAAGTGTGCAGGTTTGCAAAATAATGGCTAGGAGATATAAACTGCTCCATCCATTTCAGAAATGTATTCATTTCAGACCATAACAGACAATTTCCAATTAATAGATTATTTTACTGCTGGTGATTTGAGAACTAACATAAATCTGTCCTTATCTTGCTCTGCACTTTCTCTCTGAACTAAAAAAAAATTCAGCTGGTTAAAGCTGCCAAATACCTCTCATTTTTATAAAGAATTTTACATTTAAGTTTGTGACATGCCCTTAAAACAAAATTCACAAGCTGTGTCAAACAAATGAAATAATCAAGTTAGCTTGGGCAAAGATCATTTTATAAGTTTATTTTCAATTTTCACATCTAATTCAATAGAAGTTTCTTAAAATCCTTAATCACATTGAGAGTGTTTGTTGCATTATATGAACTACAAAAGCAAAGATCAGTGGCAAGCAAGTATCAGGTGGCACTGTACAGACTCAGCACAGGATGATGGTCCCTGCCCTGAAGTATTCATGAGCCTCTAGACAAACTCTAACACCTCCTGGTATGATCAGTGACTGAACTGGTAAACAAAGGCACTGTAAGGGGACTTACACTGCTAACTTGCATCTTATCTGCTGTGGAAAAAAACCCAAACCCCACCATCTTCAAAACTATGAAGTGACTTCTACTCTTTAACTTCTGCAGGTCCCTACTGGCCAGTGAATCAAATACTATATTAGCAGTAACAAGTATTATATTTTAAGACCAAAAGTAATTTTATGAAGTTTCCCTTGAAGTGAAGGAGTAATTTACGACCTCTTACCTGAAACTCATCAAAACACAGGAGAGCAGCCTCTTTGCTTATTTCCTCTGCCACTGGTGCTATTGGGTCATATGATTTGGCCATAAATCCTGCTTTTCTCTTTGGCAAGCTCTGCTTAAGGCGATGTATTCCTTAGATGATAAAACAGAAAAGAAAAAATATTTCTTATTTCTTTTTCTAAGATAGGAAGAATAAAATTATTTAGCTAACAAATAAAAAGTAAACTGGTCCAGTAAAAATAAGAAAGCTTCAAACTTAATCCAGTTTCAAGAGGATAAAACACTTTTTAACCATATCCACACAACAGTGGAGCTAAAAGCTCAAAGATTTTGTGATTCGTATTTTGTTTAGAAATAAGCAAAACAAAAATCAAAAATCAAAAACGTCTTGAATGCTATGCACCTATACTTTATTTTCTATAAACTTATACAAATTGCAGTTTTATCTTGTTCTGAAGGTATTCTTAGAATGCATTTAGCTAAAAGAATGCAGGTGTAGCGACACAGTTATACTTCAACATGTGAAGATGATGATACTGGCACAAGGTAAAATTAATAAATCCATACTTTACTGTATCATGGATTGTATTGCATCTGACTATAAACAAACACTCAGAAAAAAAAGATCCTGCAGCAGGAAGCTACCTTTGTTAAGATTAAGCACAAATGACAAGAAATGAAAACGTAAAATCTCAAGAGTGACCCAGCAATGATAGGAAAGTGGGCAGTAAAAAGTGGCTCGAGTTATTTACACCAGTGAACGCTTCCCAAGAAAAATGCAGCTGTCACAACACTTGTAAAATACAGCAGTAGTTAACAATTTGACAGTATAATAAGGTCATAGCATTTAGAAACAGAAGCAAGTTTTAAAATATCTAGAGCAGCACCTCTGTCAAAACAAAGCACCTTATTCAGCTGATCAGAAAATTTTCTGAAATTTACGATGCACTTCTTTCTATTACTTTTTTCCTCTAAATTACTGACAGTTTTACTAAGTTAGTCAATCAGAATAGTTCCCATTCTCCTTTGGCATTTATATCTGATTTAGTGATTGCTTATTCAAAATACAGATTGAGTTTAACCTTTACATTTTCAGTTTCAGCAATTGCCTTTTTCAGATTTCATAAAAAGCTAATTGGTACCTGGAAAACATTTAGTTAAGGATTTCATTCTAAACAATACACTCGAGGTATATATACAATCAGGTATACATATTTTTCTTTCAGAAAAGATATTTGAGAAATAATATGCAATTAATATCTATGCTGGTATGATAGACAATGCTAAAATGCTTTAACTTTTCTCCTATTTTTCTTACTTTATACTTAAATATTTAAATAAAACTACAGTGATTAATATAAATATGAGACAGACTTTTTAATAGAGACTGTATTTCATAAAATTCTTGTCAATACCTGTGTCTGCACTTACTCTGGTGTACATCCAACATGAAGCCATGAAAATGGACTCTCTTTTTCCTTTCTACTTCTAAGTGAGAATAGAACATGTCCATCACCATTGTCTTTCCTGTGCCTTCAAATAAGAACAACAAAACACACTCAACAGGTAGTTAATTTAAGAGCAGTATGTACTGATTACAGATTATTGCTTGTTAGCTTGGCACTAATGAAACTATAATTTTCCACAGAATAAGTACAAGACCAGACTGCTGCGAGGAACAGTTATGTTTTCTGTTCAAAAACTTGGAACAACTGCATTTTTATTTTTCTGCTTTAAAAATTTGATTCATACAGAGATGGCCCAAAAGTTGCACAAATTACTTCCCATATATCCATAAAACATATTAGTATTTCCTTTGGAAAGCAAGTATGTTTTCATGCTGCACTGTTGCAATTAGAATATATGAATTTTCTCCCACAATTACTTCCCAAATTCTTAAATTGCATTCTTAAATATTAGTGAATGGGTAGTGCTGAAAACAATGACACAGCTTCCAGCATTCAGGATGTAATTATATTAAATAACATCATAATGTGGAAGAAAACGAACCCTGTAAAATTCATCAAACCAATAAGGCTACATAAAGCTTTTAGACACTTCAGAATTTGAATAGACATGCATCTAGAAAAAATTCCATTGGATGCAAATGAAACTTACCAACATCTCCATAGACATAAAGACCTTTTGGGGGTTTGGCTTTGGCAAAGAGCTGCAAGTCAAGAGAAAAAGAGTAAATACAGATATGGGGTAAAATAAAAGCAAGCACATGGCTGTGATGAAGTAAGAAAGTAGCTACACTTAACCACAACAGTAGCACTAGGTAGCAAAGTGTAACCTTGAACAAATCATTAGCTCAGAATTCGTAACTAATGTTACAGTTGTACAAATTCTATATAAGCAGCAAAACATACACACAGGGCTTGGGATTTGGATTTTTGGGGGTTTTTTTAGATCATTGTGAAAATATCCCTATCCCCAGTCCTAGCATAAGTGCTTTTTAATCAGAACACATAAAATGATTCAATGTTTCCAAAGCCACCATCATCAAATCCTTTCCCTCATTAAGCCCTTTGAGAAAACAGTCCTAGAAAAAAAAGGAAATAAAGTTAAGGAGTATTGTACTATTCATAGATATATGCACTAAATACCTATTAGAGCAGGTCTGCTAAAGAGATAAACTACTAGGATTTAGAAAATCAGGACTGCAAAGCCCATGAACATTGTACGTCCTCTTTCTCTCAGCTTTGAATATTAAATGCAGAATCATCTCTGGTTTAAATATGATTAAAATCAATGGAGTAACAGTAAAAATATGTACCCATATACACATGCATGTCTGTATATGTATAAATATATAAACATCTAAAAAATGTATTTTCAAAGTATTCCTTTTATTAACCATTTTTTCAAGTGAGTTACTTTCATGTGGAATGAATACTGCTTAAGAATTTTAAATTTCTTAATATTATTCAGGACATATATTATGACAGCTGATGGCTTATTCTATTTTACTCAAGTATATATTTTTATGGAAAAACTTCCAGTAATGCCAAGACTTTCAATTTGAAATAGTCCTCTTTCCCTTTCCCCCAGTATTGTGCATAGCCACTTCCAAGTGTAATTCTAAAAAGAAACAATTTCTAAAAAACTAGAGATCTTAACAAAATTCAATCAAATCCATGAAACTGAACTGACATCCACAAAAAACACTGCAGAAGAGTATTTGCTTATTTCAAAGTGCTCCACTTTCAGACCTCTATGGCCTGAGCCAAGACAGAGGAAAATTAAAATTGCAACCCTGTGGTCTCATTTGGAGCTGGGTAATTGCTAAACAACTTGAATCTAAAGCACTTTTTCAAAACACAGTGCCATGTTAAAGAAATAGAGGAGTCAGTACAAAACACTAATTAAATATGAAAGAAAATGCACAACCAAAAAGTAGAAGGGTCATATCTCGGATCTGTAGTACAAGCTCACTCAGAAAATATGCAAGCATGGCTCTTACATAAGGGCCCTTTTTAAATTTAATTTAGATCTCTATTAATAGGGTAATCAAAAATTTGTATCATCAGTCTGTGGCTGGAAAGGGTTTCAGATGTTTGGAAACTATTCCATTAATGGACAAGGCTGCAACTATTTGCTAGTACTTTGAAGGCATTGTAAGACAATCTAATTGTTGAATATTTTTCAGTGGGTACTTTTTAAGAGCTTGCACTCAATAAGATGCTCAAAGTTACAGGAGAAAAGGAGAAACAGACAAAAATCCAAATGAGAGACTTCCAAAGGAATTTCTTTGGGCTTAATTTTATATTAACAACAACCATTTTAACAATATAAAAGACTATCACATTCAGTTTGTTATACAGGAAGGATGTATTAACATAATTTGCCGCTTCACAAGGAATGTCAGAGAGCTAGAAAAACAAATCAATGTGTAGAGTACAGCTTTACCTGTTTTTGCAAATGTTATATAACCAGAACAAATATTAATGCCTACATTTTTATACCAATTTTTTCATTGTAAAGTTCTTATTAATTACATTTAACTATCTTAATATTTGTCTTTTTAGGCATACTTATTTTTAGATGACATGTTACAGAAAAAGGGAGTTTTGACTAAAGGAAACAAATATAATGGCTTGGGCTCTGCAAAAGTGTAAATCAACTTTCTGGTTGATTTAAAAAATGAAATTAGTTTCCCTTTGAAGATAGCAATTTTTGAGTGATATGTGATTGCTAAAAAGGATGAATATTGTGGCAGACCCAAACACCTGCTGAAGCTGATCATCTCTAGAAACAAATCAAATGTCAGAAAACCTCTTATCCTCTTTCAGCAATTAAAGAAGTTTGTAGGAAATATTTTACATATATTTCTAAACATCACACTATTGACAGCTTTAGGATAATGATTTCCTCATTCCTGTCAGATATTGTATAATTCTAAAAATCTGGTTTTATATTCTTGGGTTGGTTTGGTTTTTTTCTTAACATACATTATATTTCAAAAAAGTAAAACTTGATCAGTAGATTTTTAATACTGAAAACTCAGACCTACCACTCTCAAGCTATTTTGCATGACCATAAAATGGATTTTTTTTTTCTTTTTTTTAAATTATTCTAATGCATCTTCTGAAGTCTGGAAGTTGTCTAAGAAAAAGGGCAACTTCCACTAGGATTGCTGATAAAATCGCATCCATGTTCTTGATTCAATGTAAAGCACAGCAAGCAGTCAGGAAAGTCAATGGTATGTGGGGGCAAAGAAAGTAAAAGACTGATCTTGGTTCTATTCAAACACACATTCTGCAAGGAGGGGAGAGACCTACTGCAGAAGATCATCCAGTCACCCTCAAATGAGGATAGTCTACTTTATTTCAGGCAGGAAAGGGAAAAAAGTAGGAAACATAGGAAGACAAACTGAATTAATGAGCTTCTCCTTGCTCATATCCATAGTATCCCGAGGTACATTTGGGGTCTCGGTAAAATAATGTTAAATTTGTTGACAGTACGTTTTCTTTGGCAACAACAGTATGATGTAAGGATGTTAAAGTTAATATTTAAAAGGTACTAACCCAAAGATATTACGTGATGCACAAAATTTGAGTTTGAAGGGGAGAATATCTTTAGAACGCACAACATCTTCCCACCTTGTCCCATGCTCAGACACCAGAAGCAAGGAACTCATTTCCTGGGAATATTTACACCCTGATTGGAAAAACTTTTAAGTGAAAATGCATGTCAATACTAAGATGATTAATTAAAATATGCAAAATTCAGGAGACAAGTCTCCCAACAGCAGATTTTTTTTTTTAAATGCTAACAAAACTGCCTCTTTCTCCCATTCTTTCAGGCCTCCTTTTTTGGCTGCTGTTGTAGCTGAAGCCATTTTCAAGGTCTTGAATGGTGTTTACTATTGTTCATACCTCTTTTCAAAACATGACCTCACTTATAATTGAGCTTATTTCAAGTCATTAGTACAGCAACTCAACAACTCTTAAGATGTCCCAATTGGTATTTTGAAAAGCTGGAGATCTGAAATGTCTAGGCAAACTCTCACAGCCTTGAACTTCAATTCAGAGGATCTCAAAATATCTCAACATACAAGGCCATGCTTTCACCAAGTTGAAGATCAAAGTCCTTGTTCAAATTTGAGGAGTAATTTTGAAAAACAGAAGCCTACTTGGTTGGCAGCAAGACTAATTGTTTTTTCCCCTGAGATTCATTCTAAACTGATGCCCCAAAAAACCTACATCATAACAAAGTAGAGTTTTATTACCATGAAGAAAATGGCTGGTGTCATAGTGTGTCTGTGTGTGTGTGTGCCCCAGACTACTCACTTCAGAAAGCTTTGGCCTGTGAGGTAATACAAGTGTTTTGGATAAAAAAACTGAAAGGCCTCTATTGTATCTGATATAAATATTTGCTCCCTAATCCTGCTTTTACCATATTTTAGTGAATAAAACTATTTAGATAAAGAGTGACAAAAGAAGAACAGAGCTAAAACAAAAGCAGACCATTCTAGTAATGGTTCAGAAGTGCAAGAAGTTTCTATTTCTGGAATAACTGCTATTTTGGAAAAGGCTTCTGCAATTCTAACACAGGAGTAATCAGGCAATAAAATAAGCAATATCAGACTACAGAAGAGGCTGGTAGAGAGAGGCTTCTCTTCCACTGCCCCTTTTTCTTCATTGCAACTTCTCAACCACATTCTCTTCAATGACAGAGCCAGGAAAAATAAGCACACTTGAAATGCCAAGCACCACTATTTTTTTTATTTTGAAAAAGCTGCCAGTAGATTAACATCTTCTCAATACAGGAGATTTCATACTAAAGGTGGGCTATTCAAGTTGCTGGAAACCTCCTGAAAAAGCAGGAGGTCAACCTACAAAATACTTAGTATAACTGATAAAGTATTTTAATTTTTCAAATTAAATCTCTAATTAATTTAAAATACATCAAGTTGTTTCGTTAAGATCTATTAAAACTCACTAAGTACAAAACAGAAAGGAAATCCAATGGTTTTATCAAAACAAAAACATGAGAGTATTCAAAGTTACTAAGTACCCAGCCTTCCTGAGAGGAGAATGCCAACGAGCTGTTCATGAATACAGGATTTACCTGTGCCCTGTACCCTTAGTATTTCCTAGAGAAGCCTTCTACTGGTCACAGGAACGAATTCCACCCATAAACCTACACAAATCCTGTTCAACCCAGGCCAACTCCAGACAGCAGTACTCATCACCGCCTCTTCTTGGCATGAAAAGCCTTACCTCTAACTGAACCAAGTCTGCAGTAGCAACGCTGCGCTGAAAGTCCATAATAGAAAACCAAGTATTTTGTTTACTTTGCAAACTCCTCAACAGATACAAATGTATGATTTTACCATCTACTCACATTTGTGACTTATTCTGGGGAAACCTTCATTAGGATGTTGATTACAACTTTGCTGAAGTGAAACCTGGACTGCACTAGAATTTAAACTATAATCTGTTTGGCTTCATTTTATCTCAAAAGAAACTCTGTGTGAACTGGCAAATTGCTTCCTCAAAGATAGCAGAAGAGAAACAAAGCTGTTGTGACTTCTTCTCCCTGAGTAATGATTTCATTTAATTACACAAGCTAGGAGGCTTTGACAGATTTATGCAAAAGTCACTGCTCTCCTCCTTTTCTGGGGTTTTGATGTATGGCACAGCCCTACAGTGCTCAACCTGGTTATCAATCTTGAGATTTCCATAGAAATATCGAACTCTAGAAGAAAAACCTCGAACTGCAGAAACACCATCCCCAGTAGCAAGTAGTTCTTCAGCTGCTTCTCACTGACTCATTAGTTCCATCAGTGAGCCATGCAACAATTTTTAAAAGTTGGTTTAAAATTAAAGCAGTGTTAAATGAAGAAGTGGAATGCTTTAAAGGAAGTAGTGAAAAACATTCTCAAGTAAAAAATGGCATTTAAGTGAGAAAGTGTCAGTCTGGCTTTACTGCAATTAGCTGTGTTACATAGGGACAAAGTAGGATTGCATCTCCTAAATAGAGTAAGATTGGTATTTGTTCTCTGTAATACAAGCTTTCTTCCCTATTCACACTTCCCAATCAAAGAATCAGTAAATAACAAGCCCACATAATGCTTGATCTACAAAGTCATTACAAAACACCTGCTCTAGCAACTAACAATGATTTGGGGCACTCCAGTTCACACAAGTCAGCTCTCAAAATTATTCTCCAGGACAGTGCTTTTAGAACTTAATATCCAAATATCCACAATACCTTGCCAGAAAAGACCAAAATGCTCTAGCCTACTGATCCTCAGGTTTGACAGGAAATACAGTGCCTTCATCATAACATTTTTTCTAAAAAATGAAAATTAATAAAAATCTGGCATTTATGTCCAAAAAAAACCCCAAAAAACAACCAAGAGCAAATCTGATAATTGGCTCCCTTTTGAATGACTTCTTTCACAGTCCAGGTACAGTAAGACAATTCTGAGATAGGCAAGTTAAAAGATTGTAAGATCAACACCAAAGACTAAAAAGAAACCCAGACAGATGAAAAAAATACAACACCTAACCCCACAGCTTTTCACACCCAGGATCCTCACAAGATACAAGACACTGGTCAGCAGCTTAAGATTCAAATTAAAGAAGTAGTTTAGCAAGCTGAATCCAGCTTGGTCTCCTTACATTTAAGCAAAAAATGTTTGCATTCAGGCATGCTGCCACACTGCTCTACATACCAAAGACAAGAAAAAAAGCACTTTTGAAAAAAGGAAGTTCCTATTTTTCATTTGGTACTTGACCAGACTGAATCAGGAGAGTGGGTTTAGACTCGAGAGTTAGCCCACAAATCCATCAAGACAACATGAATCCATAGGCATACACCCACACACAACAAAGTGTTTTAAAATAAACATACAGTTTTCAGGCTACAGCTATCATTTTTACACTGCTTGTATGTTTTCAGTAATTTTAACTAAAGAAATCCCTAAAGCAAAAAGGTCAGTAATGTGATGACCTGACCCAACTGCCAGAGAAGGCAAAAATATACCCCAAACCAATTCCCACATCAGAGTCATAATCACTGAATGATTTGGATTGGCAGGGATTTCACGGGAACACATGGCCAAACACCCTGTTTAAAGCTGACTTGAAAGGGATCCATGAGGATGATGGCGTCAACTGCTTCCAGAACAGAACTTCCAAAGACACATTCATTGCCCTTTAGGAACAGTCTTGCCTTAGGTTGCTTCCTGTATTTGTCAGTTTTCTTCTGGAATGCCTGACTTTTACTTCATGGAGTTATTTCCCATCCACGTTTCTTCTTAATAAAACCCTCTTTCCTAGGTGCTTAGTCGGCTTCCTTCCATCAGGAGGCAGGAAGATATTTATGGCATTTCCAGTCAAGCATATAAATAGCAAATACATGATCTGCAGCTACATAACCGAGTTTAAGGCACTCAGGGGATGTTGCAGGCAGACTGATAGGTGTGTCTCCCAAAGCTCTGCACCCTGCTACTCCTGCCTATTTGAAACAGCCCCATTTACAGGTATAATACTTGTCCTGTTCTCTGCTTTTTCACACCTTGAAGCTAATACCCATCACAAGAACCTCAGAATGGTTAACTTGTCATTTGTTGCCTGAAGGCCAGAGGACAGCGTGCTATTTAAAGGCACTTGAGCCCTCTAGGCTTCGGCTCCCCTCATCTCATGCTACATCATTTAGTCTTGCCCCGCAAACAAAACACAGTATTTGTGCCAGCTAAGAGAACAATTTGGTATGGTTAGGTAACAAGTTCAACAGAGTTGCATATTTAGATTTATGCCCATGAGATGAGGAGTGTTGTGTAATGAATGCTGAGAAAGGCTAACATGGAGATTTGTTAGCAAAGACTGCAAATGACGGTAAACATTGACCATAAATGTTAGTTAATTCTGATGGAAAATTAAAAACCCAAAAGTGGTGCAAGAGAAAGAGAGAATGCAAAAGAAAAACACTCAAGAGTCTAGCTGGGGAAAACACTGACAGTTTCCCCCCTCCTAGGGACAGGGAGGTCTCTCCAGTGCAGGCAGGGAAAGTGCAGATGAGAAAACAGTGTATGTTTTGCCATGCTCTTTCCCCAGCACTATACTTTTATCATCAGACTTCATCAAACATCCTGCTCTTGTTGTTTCCCCGACCATATCTTACAACTGTGCTGACTGAAATACATTAATCGGGGGTAAATGAAGCACACTCACTGGGCATTCAGCTTTTGTGCACATCTATGATTGCCCAATATTTAGCAAGGAATTAAATATCTTATCTGCTTTGCTGAGTGCTACATTTGGTTTTCTGGGATATAAACTCAAATCTACAAAGCAAGAGGCAAGGAAAGCTGAGGAGGGAGTTCCCACCCCAGCTCTAGTTGCTTCCCATGAGAACGTGCCATACCAGTGCTATCAATATTTGCAGGCGCAAGGCCACCAGAGCAGCAATCTGAGAACAACAGCATGAAAACAAGAAACATGGAAAATACTGTCAAAGAAAGTCTGGAAAGCATTGTGTCAAGAGCTTCAGGGAAAAGTTACAGAGATGCAACAGCAGGCTAACAGCATTATGAATACTGAGGCACTATGTTAAGGCAATGTGCAACAGGGATATGTCTAAACTTTTGTAAACCCTTTGAAAAGAAACTGTGATGCTCCCAAAAACACAATAAGGGTGCAGATTATCCCTACGGCTTCTTTCCTTACCTCACCTGGAAACTAGCAAGGTGGAGAAGAATTGTTTTTAAAAGTCATGTCTGGTAAATATTATGGTATGGAACTATTTGTGGAATATCTGTTAGAGCACAAAACATCAGTGTTCAGTTTATGCAATTCAGACACACGAGTATAATACCAGTGCTTGAGAATTAAAGCCTGGTTTAGGCCCCTCTCTCCTACAGCCAAATGACATTTTTGGAAAGGCAGGCAGTGGATATAACTAAAACCATATCAGATTTTCTTACAGAATTATTCCAACAATATTTAATTTGGTTACTTCTGGAGTGCCACTGGATTTTAAAAATCAAAAAAGAAAGAAGAAAGATTGAAACATGAAGAATAATCTATCTGGAAAGATGCATTTGCAAAAATAAGATTTGAGCTCTTGACAGAAATATATGCATTTTAAGCACATTCATATGAGCAAACATAAACGCAAAATATTTTTATCATTATAAACCTCACCTTTGAAAGGATATTTTTTGAATCTATGCTGTAGCCTTTAAGGCTCTCATGCAATTTCTGCAGGTGCTGCACAACTCTTCTTTGTTGCTCATCATTCTTCAGCTCTTCCTGCTTAATCAGAAAGTCATAATGTTCTAAAGGTCCATTACAAACCAGTAAGGCTCTGGCGTGAGCATCTGTAGGAGTACCAGGGCCTGTCTTCTCATCTGCCTGAGCTGTGTAGGCTGGAAAAATAGAAGTACCCAATTAATAGAGAAGTTTTGAAAAGCATCTCCTTATAAACAACACACATTCCTAACAGTTTACACAAAGACATACACATGACTTACCTATATAACCACTGGTTACCCCTTCATTTCTCATTAACTCAATTTCTAACTTTACTTTAATAGTATGTTTTAACATTCCTTTTTTTTATTAACAAGCACACATTCTAAGATGTCCAGCTAGAGAGTTGGAAATATTTGGATGAGCTGTTGCAAGGAAAGCTTGGACCTTTTTTTTCCCAAATTGGGGTAAAACCACTTAAAAATTCCAAAGTGCATTTCTCTAAATAGATAATCCTTTAGGTAAAACTTCAGGAAGTATTTAAAAGTCAACAAACAAGACACCAAATCAGGAGTTCTGTAAGGAAGCTGAAAGACTCAAACAGCACACTAAGCAAGGCAATAGTTGTGAAGCCCTAAAATGCCACAGCCTGACCTACTGGCATTATCTTCTGCCTAGAAAAGACAGGGACAAGCCCAGGTAGTAATATTGTCAGAAACAAGATGTTAAAAAGAAAAAAGTCAGAATTTCTAGACATAAAACAAGACATAACTAGGAAAGGAAAGAATGCACAAGTTTACAAAGAAGGCTTGCCAAATCATTAAGATCAAACAATGGCAGACACTGAAAAGCTGTTAAATGTCTTCTCTGCTTCCACTGTAATTTAACAGGTTAAGTATAATAAAGAAAAACATGATTTTTAGCAATGATAAAAGAAATAAATTTGAGCGTAGGAAAAACACGTGTCAATGACTACATAGTTAGGTATTTTTAACCCTGTGAGCTCTAAGGAAATCCATTCCTAAATACTTTAGGTAAGTTTCCCAAGCGACACAATGGCCTCTAACAGCTTTCTTTGAGGTCTCACTGAAGGCAGGTAAGATTCAAAAACACTAGGAAAATGAAAAAAAAGATTGTCTTTAAAAAAGAGGGAAAGGTAAATCCAATAGTTTATAGGTCAATCAACACAATTTCAGAACACCCAAAAATACTGGAACAACTACAAGACTTTTTTTTCTTTTAATAAAGCACTTAACATGGTCAGAACATGAATAAAAGGCAACATCAGCTCCCCAGAAACAATGCCAGACCAACAAATTGTCCTCTCTGATCAGGCATCATGCTTAATGGGTGAAGGAAAAGCACGTTAATTGTAGTACCGCTTTTGTCACATAGCACTGCCATCTATAAAGTAGGAAAGAAAGTTGCAAGTGGAAGTACTTTTGAGCAGGTACAAAACAGCTGGAAAAAGGATACGTAATGAATAATTACTACAGTTAAACTAGGTGTATATCAGCAGCGGAGTTTCAGAGAGGGCTCAGGATCTCATCTTGGTGCAACCCTGAATCTCCATCTATGCCATATATGGCAAGATAAAGTACATGGCCTGGGAATGCAAATAACAGAAAATCAGGAGAGGGCTGCAGACACTCTGGAAGGCAAGTAAATGCTGACAAACTAGACAAATAATCGAATGCAAATAGGATGTAATTCACCAGGGACAAAGCATGTTATTTTAGAGGAAATAACTATCTCAGGAGATGGGGAATGACCTGCTAAAGAGTACCTCTGAAAAAAGTATCCAAGGCTACACTGGATCGCAAACTGATAGTGAGACAGTATCATAACACTATTAGAGGAAAAATAAACTAAAATAAAATAAACACAAGTACTCCAATATAAATACACATGGGGAAAAAAAACCCCAAACCTGTTCTATTCAATACTGGTATAGTCTGCCCTGGAAGACACTCTTCAATTTTCACATCGTACGTTATAAGAGCATGAACCAAATGGGAGAGTAAGTGGAGATTTAAAGGATTATTTTCTAAAATATGGGTCACAAGCCACAAAGATGACATAAAAGGCACCAAAAAAAATTTTAAGTAGAAAGACAGAAAAGAGAAGGATAAAACTGAACTATTAGATCAAATTATATTTATTGCAAGTAACAGTTTCTACATAAAAAGACAGTCACTGTTTATATCTGCAGCCAATAATTGCACCAAATTCTCTTGTTCCTGAAGGAACTGAGTTACTGCTTTGAATTAAGAGTAATTAGCTCATCCTTATCTAAAGAGATCACATAAAGAAAGTTGAGTTTAAAGTCTGTTATTGCAAAAATTTGAGTAAAACCTGTAGAGAAGAAAAACATATAGCTGCCTCCAGATATGTACAACAGGATACTGAGAAAAAGAAAGGAAATTGTATTTATACAGATATCTTAATAACTGTAATTAAGGTAGTGAAATAGATTAATAGTCTAGAAGTTGTAAAACTTCCAGTGATGTGTGGTGAATTTTAAAAATGAGTTTGATGAAAATCTGTCAGAAACATGTCAGCAAAACCTGACCTGCCTCTGAAGGGAAGGGGAAAAGGCATAGATCACACAATTATGGAATGGCTTGGGTTGGAAGGGAGCTGAAGTATCACCTACATCCAGCACTCCTGCCATGGGCAGGGACACCTTCCACTAGACCAGGTTGCTCAGAGGATCTGTCAAAATTTTTTCATCTTGCTTTCTACCATTCCACTCCCAAAAAAAGCCAACCTCATTCCTGTGATCCATACCTCTGAATTATCTGCGCTTTTGCAATACGTAGAAGTTGATGGCTCCGAGAGCTCCAGTGTGCCCCCTCATACCTCTAAGTCCACAAGCTCCTACTTCTTATGACAGGATTGAAGAAAAAAAATAAAGTTGATTTAGCAATAAGAAAGGGTTTGTGGCTCATGACCTCCCTGGCCATGGACAAAGCACACCAGTAGGACTCCACAGAAGCATGGGGTTTGTCTCAGACTACATGCACTCACAGCTAACCATCCTGGGAGTGGAAGAAATACTCTAACAGATGACAGAGATGGAGACTATGCCCAAATAGCCACAGAAGGCGTCCTGGCACAAATCACTCACTGTTCTCCTAAAATAATATTGAACACTGGGATTTAAGTATGATGGGGGCATGCTATAGTACCCTGCCAGGAGACACCCAGTAACTGGTTAAGTGATAACCTCACACCTGTAGCTGCAAAACAAAGGCAGACACTACCGAAGAGCATGTGGGGGTTTTAGAGATAAATCAACAGAAGGCAGCTATACAAGTGATAAACTATTCTAAGAGACAGAAAAAACCGTACACCTTCCATTCTAACCTGCATTTTGTGGAACAGATTGCAAAATCAATTACTCAACTACACGAATCACCTATGAGTCAGTGCACTAACTGTAGTCCTACAGTCCTCTTCTCCACATTGAAAAATATGGGTTTTCATTTATCTCTTACTGTTTCATTATCTAATCTTTGTGTTACAGAAACTGCAACTCAATTTTTATTAGTTCCCTTCTGAAATCTTTAAATGTCACACACAGAAAAAGTATATACCTATCTTCTATACCTATGAAGTGTTCTAGAAAAACTGTAGAAAAGCACAGCAGTGAACACTGTTCACTTAGTTTTACATAGAACAGGGTAAAACTAGACATGTGGTTATCCATAACCTATCTTTCCCACCTTCAGGGTGCAGGACAGTGTTGAATGTTACCACATTTAACCTGACATTCCCTGCTTCTTTACATTTGACACCAAGGTGCAACTTTTTCTTAAATTCCTGTTCCCAAAACATACATATATAAGTATAATCTCACTTTATTTCAAACCATATAATTAGCTCTTTGCATTTGCCTTTCTGCTTGCCCACACAAAGATCACAGACACACCTGCAGTGAAGACCTACTGTGATACACCCCAAAAAAAGAAAGAAATTGGAGGGGAAAATCTCACCAAGGCAAATAAAACTTATTTTTAAAAATGCCAATCTGGAATTATAAAAAATTTCTTTCAAGGAGGGGACTTAAGACATATTCAGTAAACTGACATTAATTTACCACAGCAAAGATAATTAATGCCTACATAAAAATACAGAAAGTGTTCAGAACTCCAGGCAGTTTCTGCTCTGGAAAAGAGCAGAAAATTGGAACACTGATCAGTGTGTTGTTGAGTTTTTCTACTGCCACTTAGAACTGATGTCTGAGATGACACAGAAAAAGGCATGTGAGTTTCAATGACACAGCTTATGAAACTAACAGTCACTTCTGAGGCAGGCACTGGAGTTATTTACGCAAGAAGACAAACTGAAATGGAAGTTGGGTTGTGGCATACCAAAACTGATCCTGACAGCAGCCAAGAGTTTGAGAGCACAGGAGGGTAATCAAAGTAAGAGATAGAGAATTAACACTTTCCCCTTCCACTTTCCCTAATGGTTAATTACTTAACCATTGTCTTTAAAATAAAGAATATTTCCAACCTAGAGTTGTGCGAGAACTGCATCTAAACCAAACTCATGTAGGTTGCAACTGCACCAAAATTAAGTACCCCAAAATCACCTAAATGCCACCTTTGCTGGCAGTCATAACCAAGAAGCTGAAATAGCTTCTACTAAATCAGTGTTAATACAAGGTACAAGGACCACATCTGTCTCATTACTGCTCTGCCAGCACAATCTGCTTTGAGAGCTTTTCACAAACCCTGGAATTTGTGTGGAGAGAAGAAAAAAAAAAAAGTAATAGAAACCAACTTTTAAAAACTGTCATGTTTTCAATAATCCAAGATGAAGTTCAGAATATTAGTTTGGGTCACAATGAAGCCAAACTGCTTCAAACCTTGAAACTCTTAGTGTAAAGCTGCTAAAACTGCCTACGAAACACAACTGCCATGACAGAAAAAAAGGACTTGTAAGTCAGAGGGCACTTTTCATCAACAGGCAGATGGTGGTATCAGAGACCTTCCTAAACTCAAGATTAAGCAGATGACACCACAGTGAGGAGGAAGGGCAATGGTACAGTCTTGTAGCTCCAAAGGTTATTTTCCTGCGTGAAAATAGGAGCAAAGGTAGCAAAAGATCAGAAATTATTCTTTTTTCCATGCTACTACCTGTAAACAGTAATAATGTCCTCTTGTCTCATTTTTTATTAAATAGATATGCAAGTTTTTCAGAATCTGTCTCAAACAGGTAAATTGCCCCATGATGTACAAGGACGTGGGTAAATTAAACACATGTATTAAAGTTAAGCACACGAATAAACCTGCAGAAGAACAAAGACTTGTCATGTAAGCTTCCTGGGAAAGAGATCATGTGCTAGGTATAAAGCTAAAAATACATTTATAGTCCTATAATAAACAAATGCTCCTTTCAAAATATTGAACAATGATCAATGACAAGAATGTAAGAGAAGGTAAACTGAAAAAATTATTTACTTTCCAGAGCTTAACAGCAAGCTTAAAAAAAAAATCAAAATCCAACCAATCATATTGGGAGGGGGTATACACACACTAAGTTAGTTATCTGCACAAATTCAAAATTTTAGGCCAATATCATGTAAAATTCATAAAAGCCCCACACTTGCTGAAATTAGTAGTTCAAACCAGAAGCAGCAGTTTGCAGCTAAGACATAAGGACAAGGACTCGCACTTTTGTCTCATTATATGACCTTAGATGAATCACTGAAGGCCATTCATTCAGGCACCATATGAAACAGTATCTTCTAGAGAAATGTGAGTTGGAACTGGAATTCTGCTTTTTGCGTACATGCCTGATACATTTCTGAAAGATTACTTGCATTTTTTTCATGCACATCCCATTTCACAACCTGACCTATAGACATAAGTAGGGAAAGACAAGAGAAATTTATCAGTGAAATTAGAACTTTACACAGATACTACTAGTCAAGTATTTTAATTAAGGGAAAGGTAAAAAACTGTGGAAGGCAAATCACAAAAACAAAGAAAAGGCTATAAACTAGTGATCATAAAAACAAGATTATAAATCAATTCCATGATGGATAAATCAATTCCATGATGGCAGCCCATCCCTGCAGCCTGATGTCCTCAAACATACGCAAGGACTACCATCCCCTTAACATGGAAGCTGACAAACTGTGCCTAAAGCCACTGGATTTGCTCTGACAACTTTTTCTAAATTCTAGTATGCTGGTTATAAAAAACAAACTACATAGAGTCCAAGTGTTAAACCAATAACTAATAAAACACGCGCAACCACAGTACTAACTGCAGTGCTTGTCTATTTTTCTTAGGATGTATAAATATTGTACAATCACAACATGATGTGTGGATGTGAACATTTATCAATCCTGGGAGCCACCAGTCACCAGCCGAATTCTCACACTTTTGACAGACTGGCAGAGGACGAAGAGTTCTCACTAAAGAAAAAAGACCTCTGCTCCTAACCTAAGCCTCGAGTTAACAAAACCCCGTAAATTTGTGTACTGAGCTGACTTTCAAAGCAAGGCTGTGAAGACAGAGCACAGCTGCCGTTCGTTATACACCGGAGGGTCCTCGAGGGAGAACAATCCCTTAGGCACCCTAAAGCCCGGCCAAAGCGCTGGCAGCCACCGGCGCACTCGCCGAGCGCCCAGTGCAGCCGCAAGGCTTTAACCAGGCACCGCACCGAAGCCTGTGTCCCGGGGGGAAGCGGCATCACCAACTCGGGAAGGCACGGGCCCCCTTCGCGGGTCCCCCAGGGGACCGGGGGCGACTCCCGGTGCCACCCCGGCAGGCGGATCTCCTCCGGGGCTGGGTCGCGGACAAGCCCAGGCCGGGGAATCAGAGGACACCGACAGGTCACGGCAGAGCGGCGGGGCCTGTGCGTGTCCCAGCGGTTGCCGCCTGCCCCGCCCGGCACCGGCACCCACCTCCCCTCCGCCGGGGACAGACCCGCGGCACGACGGGGAGGGGAGGCACGCACCGGCTCCAGCGACCGCTCCTCGGTGCCCTCCCTGCGCGGTGCCCCGGCAGCCTGTCGCCCGCCCGGGGCCAGTGAGCCCCGGAGAGCCACGGCGGCGGCACTGACCTCTGTGCAGCGGGAGCAGGCGGGCGCGGCGCCCCAGAGCCCGCAGCAGGCAGCACGCAGTAGCCAAGGGCGACTCAAGGACCGCCATCTTCCCGGCCCGGGGGCGGTGGCGGCGTGGGCGCGGGGCGCGCTGGGAAATGGAGTCCCGCGGAGCTGAGGGAGCCCTGGCGCGGTCGGTGCTGAGCGAGCCGCTCCCGCCTGGGTCACGGAATCACAGTCAATCAGGGAGAGGAAGGGGCAGCGGAGGTTAAATGATTTGCTAAGAAGCTGTTTGTTAAAAACAACGCATAGAGCTTGCTCAACACTTATTGTGCCTACCAAAGCAGAATGAGAAGATATAAGACTATTGATAAAGAGAAGGAATCTTGATCAAAAATCCTGTTCTCGAACCTAAACTAAGTTAAACCAGCCTTGAAGTTTGGAGTTGGGACATAAAGAGCAGGCGCAGGGAAGCAAGGTGAAAAGTTCAGAATGAGACTGTCTGCTTCATCTGAGGAGGACTCTTACTTCATCCCGGAGACCCCTGCCCACGACCACCAGACGACACTGCGCAACAGCAACGCAGATGTAAGTGACATTTGGGCTCATTATAATATGAGGCGAGGCTAGGCGGGGCTAGTCCATGAATATGTATAGCCGTATTGGGAAACAATGACTATGGAGCTTGTAACCCGATATATACCAAGCTGAATGCAGCTGTCAGCACCCATGACTTTGGAGGAATTATCCCCCATGCGTCCCAGCGCTGGAATAAACATACCTACTTTACTACTTATTTCAGTAGTGGAGTCTTTTCCGCGTATCAACAGAATCCATTCGATTGGAACCTCGGAGATCATCGAGTCCAACCTATGACCTAACATCACCATGTCGACTAGACCATGGCACGAAGTGCCACGTCCAGTCTTTCTCAAAAACCTCCAGGGACGGTGACTCCACCACCTCCCTCGGCAGCACATTCCAATATCTAATCCCCATTTCTGTGGAGAAATCCCTCCTGATGTCCAACCTAAACTTCCCCTAGCACAGCTTGAGGCTTTGTCTTCTCATGCTGTCACTGGTTGCCTGGGAGAAGAGGCCAACCCTCACCTGGCTAAAACCTCCTTTTGGGAAGTTATAGAAAGGAGCCTGAGCCTCCTTTTCTCCAGGCTAAACAACCCCAGATTCCTCAGCTGCTGCTCACAGGACTTCTGCTCCAGACCCTTCACCAGCTTCATTGCCCTTCTCTGGACTCGCTCCAGCCCCTCAATGTCCTTCTTGTAGTGAGGGGCCCAGAACTGGACACAGGATTTGACGTGCAGCATTACCAGGGCTGATCACTGTGCAGGTGACAGACTGTACAAGTACACCGGTACAGGGACAATCACTGCCCCTGGTCCTGCTGGCCGCGCTATTGCTGATACAGGCCAGCATGCCATTGTCTTTCTTGGCCACCTGGATGCACACTGGCTCATGTTCAGCTGCTGTTGACCAGCACCCCCAGGTCCTTTGCTGGTCCCTGGCTCCTTCCCCCTCTCTTTGTCCTCCAAACTTTGCTGCAGTCAGTGGGGGAGCCCCTGAGAAGCCCACCTGCCTGCCTGCCCCAGGGCCGCACTCCCTACA
This sequence comes from Corvus kubaryi, assembly GCF_017639235.1. Taxonomy (NCBI): domain Eukaryota; kingdom Metazoa; phylum Chordata; class Aves; order Passeriformes; family Corvidae; genus Corvus; species Corvus kubaryi. Next base: position 25,090,112 of record NW_024582091.1, on the reverse strand, counting down.
CAGCTGCTCCAGCCACTCAGTACAAATCCACTTTCCAGACCCACCTGGAGCCGCACACAACACCTTACAGCCCTACCCGTGCACTCCAGTTTCCAAACAACTTTCTTGTCCACCTTAACATGAGGAAGAGCTTCTTTACACTGCGGGTGGCAGAGCACTGGAACAGGCTGCTCAGCAAGGTTGTGGATTCTCCCTCCCTGGAGGCATTCAAAACCTACCTGGATGCATTCCTGTGTCACCTGCTCTAGGTGACCTAGACTAGGTGGACTAAGTGATCTCCGGAGGTCCCTTCCAACCCTAACTATTCAGTGATTCTGTCATTTGTATTGTGCTGCACCATGCCTGTATTGGGTGCCACAGCTGTCCTCAGGGAGTTTTGGCAACTGAATTTGCATTTGTTGATAATTTCTATCTTGTGCTATTTGCTTTTGTCGCTAAAAACATGGACCATAAAATACTAAGGACAGATATTTGTAAAATATTAAGGACAAATATCCCTGGCCAGAGTTACAACCTATCTGTACATCAGCAGTATCAGTTTTATGTCCATCAGTATCACTTTTATGTTGAAATGCAACAACAAGACACGTTAACATAGAGGCAGATTTCTCTGGAGATAATGCAAACCCTAGAGGCTGATTTAGTCTCGGTGTCTGCTTAGCACACAGCAAACCCTGTCTTTGGTATCAGTTCAGATGCCCACATGCGATTCCTGAGAACTCCTCGGGAGAATGCTGACCACCTTCCTCCTTTGGTACCTGACTGCCTTATCCAAGCACCTCCAATGCAACTACAAAGTTCTTTTGACAGAAAGGCACAATGCAAAAAATCTTCACTCCAAGGGAAGGGCACCGGCACTCGGGAATCACTAACCATAACACTCACCTCTTCATTGGCCGGCCCGTCATTCCTATCAGAAATGCACCCAAAGGTCAGGATGGGGCTTCAGGAGATGTTGCCTGAAGAGTGTATTGTGCAAGAAATAGATAACAAAGTGCCTGTTCCTGGTAAAGTACAAAGGAAGTGCTTAAACTGACTTTTGGTTTTGCAATGTCAGGATTCCTATCTCTTATTCTAGCATTAAATTTCTGTGCAACATGGGAAAGTGAGCACGTAGGTTTCACAGATTATCAATGAACTTTTTTTTTTACAAAAGTATTGGAAAATGTTGCTTTAGGGAACTATAGAACAGCTTGCAAACAAAAGTTGATTATATCCTGAATAGTATTGCTAATTCTAAAAATAATGTTTATGATCTCGAAAATATTAGCAGTGATTGAAGTTACACTCTAACACGTTCAGCTGTTTAAAATACGTAGTTTCTCCAGACACATCTTCAGCACTATATACCTAATTAAGTAGTGAATTAAAGTGCCTATTTATCACATCCTAAAAGAGCTGTTTTCAGTGCATTTTCTTTCATCTTTCCTCTATTGGGCATTTATTGGTTTTGACTCATTCCAGCATATTATAGCTATCAACACCTGTGCCCATTTAGGAATGAATTCCAGTACAAATCATAGTGAATTGAATAGACATCTCAAAGATGCATCACAATTGTTGCAATATATTTAGAAACTCAAACAAGGAAACAAACAAATTCTGTAAAAGTGATTTAAATAACAAATAAGTTATCTTTATAAACAGTTTATCTCCTTGAGAACAAAGAATAAACAAGGCAGCAAGAGCTGGGTTTTCTTCCATTATTAACTCAGATCACAATATGAATGGGTGAAATGTCAAGAATAATTGAAGAAAATGACAGTATAATCTTCAGCAAAAACATCTGATTTATTGAAACTGTCACTGTTTTTTTCTTAACCTTGCTATGCAAGGCAGCATAGAAAAACTTCTCATTTGGATCTATTCGGACATCTTCTATCTAAATGAATAAACCCTCTGCAATGCTATGAACCTTCTCTACACTGGCCAACTAAAATGTCACCATGCACTGGATTGCACATCCCAGGAACTCACTGTCCTTCGGCTGTAAGCACTTGGCAAAACCAAGGTTTGGTGTTAACCTAAACAAACAGGACTTTCAAGTAAGTTTCTGTAGATTACCATGGTTTATGTCCTGTAACAGGTACAGATCCATTCTGTGGTACATTTGTACCCTTCATTTCCTGTACCTGTGCCTTTGCTCACCTTCAAAAATGTGGCATTGAAACTGTATAGAAATTAATTTGGCACTTGTTCAACCCTGCTGCATTATTACTCTGCCAGCTAGCCAAAAGTGGCCCGTAACAGGAATAAAACAGGAATAAAAATGAGGGGTAAAATCAAAGCACTCCAGATGTCTCCTCTGGCTTCTAGTGGTATGACTGCACTGCTTTTAGAAATTTGGATGTGCTGAACCCTATGGGGATGGATGTGTCCAAGAGTCTTTGGGTCTCTGCCAGAACCATTTTGAGTTTCTGCACAAGGAAGGCTGGATTTACCTGACTGCAAGGCTCCAGGATATTCCCACCATGGGAAATATCTTTGGTTCTCAAACACAAAGGTACTTTTGATATAGAACTGACCATTCAGCCTACTCTACAAAAATGGATTTTGCAGGTAGTTTTCATCAACACAGTTTCCATCAAAACTCATTTTCCTGGGATTATGTCGAAGCACTTGGGGGTAGTCTTGATATTAACCTCATCTATTTTGAGACAGTGAAATATGCTGTTAAAAATCTACATTGCTTATAAAGCCTCAGGTTAATAAAGCCACATAAATGTTCCCAAAATTATGGACTTAGAGCCATTTTCACTATCTGTTTACAGTTTGCATCTCAGTCAGCTCAAATAGCTCGATGTGTTAGAAATTCACTGCAGTATTTCAGCTACCCAGGCACTACTCAGTATCTCTCAGAATAGGAGTTCACAGTATAGGTATGTATATATAAATGTAGATATTACAAATTATGTTTAGAAGCTTAATATTATCTTGCAGGCAGGAGCACAATGCAGACATTTAAACACCATATTTCAAAGCACTGGTAGCTACTGCAGGGATCAGGAAGTCATTTTTCCACACAAGGCATTTCACAATTAGTTCAGTGCCTTGTGGGTTCTGCCTTATGCTGAGTCAGCATTCCCCACAAGTTCTGACAAAATATGCCTGTGCTGTCAAAAATGTGCTAACCTGAGCACTTGTCAGAAAGGCTGGAGAGTCCTGACTGGATAATGGAGAGATTCTGTTTCCTTTCCTGTTAAATGTGACTCTTTCTTTTGAAAAACAAAGAAAATAACCAGAAACTACTGGAGAAATATTACTATACAAAATTCCAGAAGTAATCATCCATTAATACTGCTTCTATGGGTCCTTGCTGTGAGACTCGGATATCCATTTTGCCAGTTGAAGTTATGCCAGAAAATCTTTGTGTCATAGTTGAATAAACAAGGTGTAATAACAAATCAGTGAGTACCTGATTGTTAAAGAATTTAGGTTCACTAGGATTTTCAGTGATGTCACAGAATATGCTGATTTGGAAGGGACCCAGAAGGATCATCGAGTTCAACTCTAAATGCTTTGAACCTATAAACACAGCTGACCTCTCTCCCTCCAGATTTGAAATTTAGCCCAAAGTGCATGTCGGAAACAGAATTAAAAATTTCTTTTCTGAGTTAATGCTCACCTTCACGCTGAGAAAAGAACCTTTCTAGCAAGAAGAAACAACTACAGACAGTATAACTCAAGTCTCATGATCACAAAAAAAATCTGGAACACAATTCAAAGCAAACAAATGCATTTTCTGAGGGTTGGAAGGAAACAAAGAGGCCCACAGGACTCTGCTATTCCCCTACCTTCATTCCTTCTCCGTGCCTCATTAGCCAGTGTGGCATTTATGCTTTCACGTGATGTAGTCATGAAGCTGGACATCTTCCCCTTCGTCTCCCAGGTCAGACGAGTTATATTCAACTTCAATGGAAAAAACAGAGAGGGGACACCTTATCAAATCACCTTTATATACCTTTATATACCATTATATACCTTTATATACCAATGCTGTTGACAAGTGGGCACTAAAACAGTCACTCTCTGTAGCCTCCACAAGGCTCTCCACCACCAGTCATCCCTGATAGGAAAAGCAGACAAAATAATGGTGCTGAGATGGTGTGCTGTGAGAAAAGCATTCAACTTAAGCCTCACTCTTAATATCTACCCAGCTTGAGAACATATTCTTTATTCATCACAGACTCAGCAACTTCCCAAATGCACAGCAGTGGACATATTTTTGTTGCTTTGAACAGATAATGAAACCAGGCTTGGCCAGGAGACAGAAAACATAGTTAAGACACCAGTGCTCAGTTTCTTTTTCACATTTGCAGTGAGATGTGGCAGCACAGGTTGTGTAACAAACAAAAGCTTTTCCAGGTGCATATGTGGTCTCAGTAGAATTAATGACTTTTTTCTTGCCTTGCTGCATGACCAGTTTAATAACTAGTATAACTCAGGTAAAGCTCCCCTTCACTCCTGCTTTGTAAAACTTTTGTCAGCTTCATTTCTGTTTATAATTATAAAGCGAATTATAAAGTTGGCAGCTATTAGTGGAAAGAAAGGAAGGTGCACTACTAAGTGGGAGAAATAACACTGAAGGAGTGATGACAAGGAAATTCACAGGAAAGTTACCAAGCAAACCACCCATCATATACTGGTTATACGGATGAACTATTTTTGTACCTTGGGATCATCTCTACTTTCTGATTACCTTTTTATTAACATAGACAACAGCTGACTAAATTCGCCAGAGTTAACTTTGTGTCTCTCAGATATGATTTGTGGGCAGACTGCCATTTTACCCATTGCCCACACAGATTTTTGGAAAAAAGTATCAATAGTTTTCACACAGTCTCATTCTACCTGGATAGTAAAGGAACATCACTAGAACTCTTTTGTAAGAAAAGAAGGAAGGAAAATGATATATGCATTTAATCATTGGAGGGGTACTTTTAACAGGTATTAAAAAAATCTGGAAGTCCTCCAAGATGTTAGAGTAATTTATAAATAATAGTGGATTCATATAATTTCTATTCACTGAGGTTTTAGGTGCATCAAGAGGACAAATACTGCACTACTTTGGGAAATGTTTCTTTTATTGTAACACACAATCAGATAATGAGAAATAAAGACCTTATGTCTTGGAAGGGGACAATTCTGTCACCTCTGCTTCTCCCTTTCTCTCATTTTCTTTCTTTCTTTCTTTCTTTCTTTCTTTCTTTCTTTCTTTCTTTCTTTCTTTCTTTCTTTCGTTATTTTAATAATTCACTCTGTAAACACAATTTTCCTTTCCTATCCTTCATGAACTCTTCAGCTTTGCAAGCTATGGGGACATAAAATCTGGTCCCGTTAGTAATATTATTATTAAATATGTATCATTTGTTAAAATTGCAGTAAGTTTTAAAAGGGTAAGACTACTACAAGCAACACCGTCACCTTGATTGCAGCTTGGGTTAGTGACTTAAGACTTTGTTTTCAACACAAATCTTTTGGTGGGCATCTCCTCCAGCCTACGTTTGCACTGGGCTGATTCCTTTTGCTTAACACCTTGCATATACAGCGTTTCCTAACCCAGCCTTTTCATTCCCCGAAGGATGGGAATCTGGGAAAAACTCCCCGCAACTCCACCACCGCCCCCACACCCGGCCGAGGGGGCAGGCGGGCCCTACAAACCCGCTCTCTCGGCCAGAGCGCCGCGCCCCCAGTGCCTGCCGGGATGTGTAGTTCAGAACGCGGGCGACCGCGCCAGGCGTTAGGGAGCGATGCGGCCCTCGAGAACTACATTGCCCAGCGTGCCTTGCCCGCCCGCGCGGGCGGTGGGCGCGGGTGCGCGTTGCCGGGCAGTCAGCTGGGCGCGGGGCGGGCGGTCGGGCGGTGCGGGTGACGGCGGCAGCGGCGCTCGGGGTTCGGTCGCTGGCTCAGGGGAGAAGGCGCCCGCTCCGCCATGGCCGAGACGATCGCGGACACCCGGCGGCTGATCAGCAAGCCGCAGAACCTCAACGACGCCTACGGGCCGCCCAGCAACTTCCTGGAGATCGACGTGGGCAACCCGCAGACGGTGGGGGTGGGCCGCGGCCGCTTCACCACCTACGAGATCCGCGTCAAGGTGAGGCAGCGCCAGCCCGGCCCGGGAGCCGGGTTGGCGGTGTCGGGCCCTCTTGTCACCTGGGGCTGGCCGGGGTGGCGGTGACGGGCTCCCTCCGCCGTGTCCTTCAGGACCCGTGTCACGGCTACTGCGGTGCGCGGCGCCCGGAGGCGGTGGCAGAGCCGCAGTGGACTCTCCATCCTCGGCCCGGGGTTGATAACTCTGTGACGGGCTCCTGGTAGCTAAGGCGATGCAGCTCGGTTCAGATAACTAACTAAAGGACAAGTGCTCTTTCGGCTCTGCTGTGTACAGCTTGTCCTCAGACTGAAATATCGCTGTACTGTGAGCAATTGCTTGTCTGTCTCCAGGTAAATAGAGGAGGGCAAACTCAGCTCTCTGCGATGGAGTAATATGGGTGGATCTGCCCTGAGGAAGAGGTCAAGTTCAGGATTCCAGCGGCCTCAGAAAGTACATAGAGAAGGTGTAAATAAGTCTAGTGGGCACACGCGCTAGATCAGAGCCAGCTAAAGTGATAAGGTGCGTGTGTATGGGGGAGGGCTTCCTGTTTTCTTTTGTACCTGAAATAAAACTGTGGTGCCTAATAAATAGGGCTGTTTCTCGTGATGTGCTGCTGTCAAATACTTCTTCTTAGTAACACTAGAATCCTTCCTAGCTGGAAGGGCTGTGTTCACTGACTTGCCCCAAAGGCTAGTAGTCTTGAGCTTGAGAAAGGCTATGTGAAGTCATTACTGTGTTCCCTGGCCTTTCTAGTTTCATAAACAGGGCCCAGAGGAATGGTCAAAAAATGCAATGTCTACAGCACAGTCCTTATTGTGGCTGGTAGGGACTTGAAGCAGGGAATCCTTTTTGGTCTGCATTGCCAGAAGTAAACTGGGTTGAGAAAGCTGATGTCTTATAGATGGGGGGTTTTTATAGCTTGCAGTTGAGTCTGCTACCTTGTATAGCTGTACTCTGTTACAGCTGATGGAACCTGGTCAGTTGTTATAGTAAGTAATAAAGAGTGAAGCTTCATTGAGTCCCTGCACACATTCTCTGCAATATGAATTCTTCATGGCAGGGAAGGATACAGCTGAGGGCTGCTGCCTTGGTCACTAAAATTCACTGGACGAGACTTAACCTTGTGTGGATTTTCTGGTGTTAAAGGTCTAAGTCCCCAGCTTAGTGTAACCTTACTTAAAAAGGCAAAATCAGCTGAAATCTAAAGCTACTAAGGAGGATACTTCTTTATTTCTGATGCTTATAAATTGTCATGTTCAGTAGCTATTCCTGTGTTTCAGGATGTGTCAGTGGGGCAGGAGGAATAAACTAACACGCTTTCAGCCTATATTTGGCCTCTCTGTGAGGTCAAACTAGAACTTGCAGATTTGTGTTGCATTGCACCGCCCTTATCAGAACTCTAGCAATCCACTTAGAAGAAAGACGTAATTCTACCTTGCTGGAAAGTATTTGCCCCTTAAGTTCCTGATGATGTTTCTTTCCATAAGACTGAGCATTTGGAATGGCTGGATCCAGGGAAGATGATACAAAAGGGACTTGGCTGTGATATGGCCTTGGGAATTAGGTCAAATTTCCTGTGATTAAAAAATAACAGTTTTTAAAAATACTCAACTGAAGTTCTTCATCAGAAAGGAAAGCAGAAAAACAGGTTTTGAGACAGGTTAGTCTTAGCCCACCTGCTGTTTGGGGTAGAAAATTCTAGATTCCTTTGTAATGAAGACCAAGAATGATTTGAACAAATGCACACTGTGATAGTACTGTGACCTTCCTCTGTTCTTCCTTCCAGACTGATACTATGTAAACATTGCATCCTCCACCCTCCTTGCTTGCATCTGTACATGCCTGTATACAGGACTGTCTCTTTGATCATGCCCTTTCGAGTTGTGCACTGCTGTACACATAGTTCATAGCTACCATGAACTGTAAAATTGAGTTTTGTCTCTTTGTGCTGGAAGGCTACAGAGCAGGTAATACAAGTCATGCAGAATTATGTTCACTGTCTAAACTTGTATCAGTTAACTGCTTCTCAGCAGAACACAGACCATGTTGCTAATATGCAAGTTTCAGCGCAGAGGAAGAATTCGAACATGACTTGCTGTGGTATTGTATTTGTGAAAGATAGGCTTAGTAGCATAAGCTGCTTGTTGGAGTGTGGCTGACAATGGCCACCAGCTGGCTTCTATGGTTTGACAACTGCTTGTGGTTACAGAAAGTAAGAAAGTAGCAGCTGATGTGCAGTTTCCCCCAGCAGTGCTGGTAGTAGCAGCGGAACAAACCTGAGAAGATGGCGCGAGTTACCTGTGTTGTATCTGGGGAGCTACACCTTCAAGTAACACCAACAGTAAAATGTTAAGTGTGCAGAAATGGATGGCTTAACTGCTGCCAAATTCTGGTGAAAGCTAAAGGATAGCAGCCTCACATTACAGCTGGCGATCATTCTAAGCCAGAAACATTGTCAGAGAGGACACTGAAATTCAAGTTTGCGTTGAGACAATTAGACTTGTACCATTGTCGTGGTGTTTACAGACTCTGTAATTCTATCTTTGTCTAACTCTCAAAGCTTGGCTTTTGGGGTTTTTTGGAAAGACTGAACTTGCTAGCAGACTCTTGAACTGATACTTGATAAAAAGTATCTTGCAAAATATATGTGTGTGAAATACTGCAGAGTTTCCCCAAAGCTTTTATTGGCAAGCTTTCTGCTGGTACTGCAGTTGAAGCGTATCTGTTGTCTGGAAAGCAGCAAGTGGAACAACTTCATGCTTTAGTTCTTGTAATGCTGTACTCATCAAGTTCTGGTGGAAGTCAGAAGGCTTATTGGGGAACTCTATAAAGTTTTGGGTAGACTGCTCAGCAGTACGCTACTGTGTAAGCAAGTCAGTAGTATTTTGGAACTTAGGAAGGTTTGTCACAGTGAGTGTCTCTGTGCAGGGTGGCTGTGTGCTGGGGTAAATGCATGGTGCTTTGACAGGCCTTTGAGGAGTTTTGAGAGGTAGACCCTATGCAGCAGTCCTAGCTTACTTCACAGATGGACAGTTGGCCAAAGTATTGACTTTCTGAGGCTGAGTCTGTGCATTAAGTAACAGTCTGTTCTTGGCAAGCTGGACAAGGTGATGACAGAAAGCTTTCCACTGTAGCAACCACTGTAAGGCACACAATGTGGCAGTGTGCCACTACAGTGCAGCCTAGCAATGAAAGTCAAAAATCTTGTTCAGAAATAAGTGATAGAAAATGCCACCCTGCTGTGCTAAAATAGCAAATTCGAATGGGTCATGTTTTTGACAGGGTACTTGAGAATTTGCTTTCCATCAGCAGCATCAGGCAGTGTGTTTGTTCAGTTCTGAGGTGTCCTTTGTGTGTGAAGGCTGAGGGTGAGCTAAACTGGGAATAATGCAGTAGGGTATAAAGCTCCAAGTGCTTCTTCTAGCAAAATAAAACTTGATAAAGTACTCATCTCATCTGAAGGTGTCTAGATGATCACAATATGGTGACTGTGCAGCATTTAAAACTAGCATAATTAACTAGACTGCCTACTAAAGTAATACAGTAAACTACTTCATTGCCCTTACCTCTTGAGGAAGAATGTGAACCAAAAGTCACATTTTAAGTGTAAATACTCTTTCATGCTGTTTCTCACAAGTCTTTATTAGCTCTTTTCTCCTTCTTACTAAACCTTTTCAGGCTGGGCTTGTTCAAGTCAACACTTTTGAATGAGGGCATGCGAATACCTGTTACTATTTATGGGCTAAAAGCCAGTCCTCTCTCTGAATTCCAGGAAGCAAACATAGAACAAATTACAATTGTCATATTATCATCCTACAGCATGTATTTAGTCCTCAATCCAGTTCCAGGTATCATTTATCTTCTACTGTAGTTGAGAAATAGTTTTCTTGATAAATGGGTCAAAAGGAAGGTCTTTGCTCAAGCAGATTCCGTGCAATAGCTTCAGCTGTTAAATCCTTTAAGGAGACAAGCTTTACAAGCTAACTTTGATCCAGTGACTGGTGACACACGTCAGAGCCATACACCCAGTGTAAAGTCAGTGTCATAGGAGATAAGCACTTTGGTTAGAATACTGTCAGCAAAGCATATGGGTATCCAGGAACTTGCTACAAAAAGGGAAATATCCCCTTGGCAGCCCTGAGAATATCTCAGTTGGTTAGAGCATGGTGCTAATAACACCAGGCTTGTGGGTTCAATCCCTGTGTGGACTGTTCACTTAAGAGTTGGACTTCATGATACCTGTGAATCCCTTAGAACTCAGAATATTCAGTGACCTGCAAATAAACTGTTAACACTATTTTGTCTGGATTTGTTTCTGTAGAAGTAAGAGTGACTTCTGTGTTGCCCATTTTGGTTGGATTTGTCACCCAGACTAAAAGGTTAAATCATCTATTTATGGTTAGTGAGAACTTGCAGAGAGGTCATTGATACTCAAACTGACAGTTAGAACTATAATAAAATACCTGTTACAGGAGCTGTTAGTCCAAGTAGTTAAAGAATTCTTTTTCGTCAAAGCAAAGCCAAACTAAAAGCCTTTGTCATCTTAGTTCTGTTCTTTAATGTTGAATGGCCTGTTGCCTCTAATCAGCGTTATTAAACTTGGCACTAAGGTATATCTTAGCTTTTTGAGATTCCACAGTGCAGTGGCTTGTCTTTGGGTGTAGAAAGGGAATGCCTTGCTGTGCTTCCAGATATTGTGGAATGCAATAGTTAGGTGGTACCAATGCTCTTTAGGACACCAGTCAGGTTTCCTGTATCTTCTGCAGAAAGATTTCTGTAGACCTGCAGAGGTGCTTGACTGTATAGGTCCTGTGTAGGGAAGGAAATGAATACACAGGCTGTGAAGTGCCTGCAGTGTTAAGAATAGTATTGGTTTCAAGGGATTGGGGAAGTTTATCTGAGTACTGCTCAACTCGAGCTACTTTTGAAAGTCCTGTTCTCCCCTTAACCAATTTTTTCAAGACCTAGTTTGGAAACAGTATTTACATTTGAGCACGTTTATAGTAGTCTGACTTGTGACTTACTGATTGGAATCTGACAGCTGTGATCAAATCAAGTTAGAGTAAGACAGAAAATGAACTGAAAGTATAACTTGCTCAGAAAGCACTTTTCTTGTGCCATGTTTTGCAAAGTGGTGCTCTTGATCTGATGGATGTGTTTTTGAAATGTTTTGTCCTTGAACAGTTCCAGATCTCCTGTCCTTCATGTTTGGCAGGGTTTGAAGCTGCAGATTCTTCCCCCACCATGAAAAGAATCAAATCTGCCCTTCCTGTAGTTGACTTCAGCATTGTACAGTTTAATAGTTGAAGCTTGTGGTGGAGTCATGACTAAACACTGACTCAGTGTGTGTTTAGGGATGCATAATCAGCACTAATTCTCTATTTCTCTACTACTACAAATCTTGCATAACACTGCAAGTCTGCTCTAATTGTAGTAAATTATGCTTTTAAAACCCATTCTAGACACTGCTACCCGTTACATATTTTCAGACTCCTCTACAAAGAATAAAAATGCAGTGATTCAGGTGACCATTTTTCTGTTCTACAGCCCAGGTACTGCACCTTTACAAACATTAACTGTTCCTTCAAGCAGTAATTCAGAAAAGGATAACTGGAAGGCTAAGAATTTCCAAGGGCACTGACTAGGGAAACAGAGAAGTAGAATGGCTTGGATGAAAGAAACTTCCAAAGCCAGGAAAGTAGATTTACTCTTGAGCAGCTGTTTCTTTCTGTAGAGGTTTGTAATTAAACTAGGTTCAAGAGGCTGGTCCAAAGGTATTGAACTAGTTTAGCATTGATACCTGTTACTGTGTAAATAAAATAACCAAGTCTCTGAATAGTGCTTCTTATTAGTATATTAGTTTAACTGGTGACTTGCACTCCTTTTATTTCAGTGTATACAGTGCAGGCCTTGATTGTCATGTTTAAAGATTGCACTCCAGTACAGTACAGAACAGACCAAATCAAAGGGAACAATGAGTAATCTTTGTAGGACAGATGGCTGTGATCCAGGTAGGCATATGATGCCAGGGAGTTTTGATACGTGCTTATTTTTAGATGGCTTGCTGAAAAAGTGTCAGCTTGAACTTTAGAGCAGTCCAGTCCCTGCTGCTTTTCGTCTGGAGAAGTAAATGATGCAGCAGAGCTTTATGTCTTCTAACAGTAAGGGAAGTATTTTATTTAAAGTTTTTTCACTTGATGAAGCAATGCCACTTGCACTACTGGAGGCTGTTTAACAGGTGCATAGTCCAAATACCCTGTGAAGCTGTAGAACTGAGTGGAGGGTCTGAAAGTGCTATTGTTGCTGTAACTTCTAACGTAAAAATGATGGAGAAGCCCTAACCTTCTACTGAAGGTATAAAAACAAGTGTTCTACCAACTGAAGACGGGTCCTTGAAATGTTCTTTCTGTGGCTATTTCTTGAGAATCCAATTCAAAATCTGTGTTCTGCCCCAGAAGATTCTTCCATATGACAGTATAGTTTGTGTTGGCCACAAAGCCTATTTGAAAGTGTAACTTTAAGCTAGTGTATAGCAGCTTAACTCTAAAATCCAGAAGAAAATGAAGCTACATATTAAGTGGTTTAAAGCCATCTCTAGACCTGGAAAAAAAACTTTAGAGATTATTTCTTATGGGCTTAAGCTGTAGCACCCTCTAAGTGGTAAGATATGCTGCAAATTAATGAACAGGAGTTATAAGCCTTTCTATAGCTTTTAGTGGCTGCTTAAGAATGTGTTACTGCTCCAGTAAAACTGGAAATATGAAGAGAGTTTTTTGCTACTTAGTAGACACACTTTTAAACTAGTTAACTTACTGCTTTTTTTCTTGCATATTTGAAGTATAGGGATACTGGACTGTCTCTAGCTCACAAAGCATATCAAACATTTTGTTTCTGATAAAAAATTAGCAACTGCAGCAATTCACTGAAATTTTTTTATGCCCATTTGACTGTAGCTGATGGATGTCAGTAATGATGCTAAAGCATCAACTTAATGTGATCCCTCTTCAGTCATTCCTAATGAGGAATGAATATGAACATTACAGTAGGTCTAATCAGAGCTGTTATACCTTGAATTGTGTAAAAGTAACAATCCCTTCTCTTTCAAATGAATATTTGATATTTCACAGGAGACTTTGGCTTGCTAACCCTGATCTAGTTACTAGTTCTGTCTGGGTGTTGTAAAAGTCTTTGTCCAAATGAGTCCTTAAAGCAGGCTCCTGTTTTTATCTTTGGCTTCTGAGTGTGGAACCTGAAGAATAAAGCATCACTAAGCAATCTCTTTCTCTTGACTCACCCTATTTAGAGTCTTTTGACCATGGCACACTGTAATTCAGCTGTTTATGATGTTGTTGAACTTGATCAGGTGATGATAGATGCTTTTTGGCAAAAATACAGATATCCCTATGCTCATTTTTCAGAGAGCAACTCTGGACTCAAAGCACTGGATTTGGCAAAGGTTAGTTCTTGTCTAAAGACTGATAGTCTCTGATACTGTGTTGCTATTAGGATTTCACTGCCTTAGTCTTTAAGGTAGAAAACATCCTGGCTCCATAGCTCCAGTACTGCGGAGTGGGAAGCTCAAAAGTTCTTGGTATAGTTTAAGCCAGCATTGTTTAAAACTTGCATGGTCAGATTTTTAAGTGTTCTCTTAACTTTTATTTTTTTAATATGACATACCTTCAGTAGATCTGGACACCAAGTGGAGAAAAGGGGAGGTAGAACTCTGTTTTGATGAAAAGGACTGAAACTTAGAAAAATAACAATCTCTAGTCTGACATTTTGCAGCAGGGAAAGAAGCTTTCCTTCAGTAATATACCCAGCAAAAGTCTAAACTTCTACAAACTGAAGTTCAAAGCATGTTTTCCTTCTTTCTTGCTTTTTATAATTGTAGGAAATTGAGAGGTAGCTGCTTATGTCAAGTCGGGAAGGAAACAAACCACTGGCAAGGTTTCTGCAATAACAGTGGACTGCTGGAGCCAGTTTTTTGTACTAAAGGACAGCAGGCTCTTGCCTTAAGAAAATTGTAATACTTTTTTTTATCCACCATGAATGCTACTTACTGTGATAGCCCACAGCTCCCATTGAATGTAAATGTAGCCAAAGGGTGTAGGCTCTTGACAAAGCTTACAGCTTGTATGAGACAGTCAAGATCATTGAATTTAGCTTCTGAGAGTCAAAGCCACAAACTTTTATCAAAAGTGAGCTGTGTGCTTTCTTTCACTCTATTTTAATGGAAATAGAGTTTTCTCAAGGCTACCATAACCTAATTGAAAAGATGACATCAAAGTAGGTGCTGTGGCAACAGTGCAGCTTTATTCTCAGTCTGTTAGGAATGGGAGACATGGGCAGTGCAGTGCTGCTGCTGAGTGTTATGGTGGCAGATGAAGAAATTAACCAAATTTACCTCAAAGTAGGCTGAACAGCAACATCTGGGGAGTTTGTGCTGTTGCGGGGATGGACTGGGCTGCAGTGTCATACAATCTTGTGGAGTGTCAGCATGTTCTTTGAAGGAACTCAAATGCTATTTGCATTTGATTTATGTCTGGAAACAAATTTTTAGGAGCAAGTCTGACTATTTGCAAGACTTTTTCCACTCAGTGAATAAGCTAGTCTAAAAACTAAGACTTAAAAATACTTAGAATTATTTTATTAATGTAAAACTAATTACAAACTAATAAATTACTCTAGTTTTCCTCCTGCATTTAAGGTAATTTGTTTACTGGAGTGGCTGCATTGGATAACTGTATCTGAAGCTGAGTGGACAGTAATGACTAGTACTCAAACTACTTGCATTCTGCTTGTGAGATTATCTTCACTTGCATACAAAAACAATTTTTCAACTTCTAACTGGGTGTAGCTTGGGGAGTGATTGTAGTAAGAGCTGGAAGACTGTTACCTGGTTATCTAAGCTGCTGTCTTAGGACTGTCATTTGCTTCTGAGGTGAACTGGGAATCTCCTGAGCTTGGAGTCGGACTCAAAGTTGAGTATGTTACGGTGACATAAATGATGCTGAAGAAACATGCTTACTGTGAACACAGATTTTGCCCTGAAGTCTGTTAGCAAGGAACCACTGCTTCCCATTACTAGTTTGTTGAGCACTAGCCAAATGACTGTAGAAACTTGTTTGGCATCTGAGTGGAGAAATGCAGGAGTGACTTAAGGATCTGGGTTTGTCACCTGTTGTTTAATTATGTAATGTAACTTGGCACCAGTTTTGACAATATTTATTCCAGTGTACTGGCTGGCTATTAACTGCCCCAGCAGAATACAGACTGTTTGACAGTACTCAGAGAAAGCCTAATGGTGTCTACATAGACTCTAGTAAAGAGACAGTGCTACACAAAATCTGTCTTGACTTAGTATCTTTCTGTGGCTTAGGATTTTGGGCTGTGTGGGACTTCTGCAGAACTGGTTTGTTTGTCCTTCTGCAACAAAGCAATTCTGACTAGTGACTTTCACTTGTCTAATGTCTTGGATGATGTGTAATCCTTTCAGGTTGAGGGCTTGCATTCCAACTCCTAAGCAGCATGATTTTGGACTAGGAAGCTGTTGAATTTTTTTTTTTTTTCAATGAACGGTATAATTATTACACTGCTGAAGAAAGAATTGCTGGAGAAATTATGCTGAAATTATCACAGGAATGAGCTATGCTCCAGGGGCTGTTCCAAACTGGGTCGTGAGTTTTGTGATAGTAGACTTTGCAGCTCAGCAGGCCAGAAAGTTGATATTATAATGCTGAATGAGCATGGGCAGAAATGCTCGTAAAAATGAAACTAGCCTGACTTCAAGTTTTGCATCTTACTCTTGTCTCTGTTCTAGCAGACAAACAAAGCACTGGCAGTGCCCAGAATAGCTGTTGGCACCTTAGTGACTTAGAAAACAAGGATAACTCAACGTAAAAGGTCAAGGGGAGAATAACATTTTTGATAGCCTGCATGGTCTTGAAATGACACTGTAATGGAAAATGAAAGTTTCTGTTGACTCTTCAGGATTGTCTCCTTTTACCAAATTCTTGTCCAATGAAAGCCCATGCTTCAGGAGCTGTCTGACTTGCGTAATGAAAACTGTCCTTCCATGGGAGATGGAGGCAGTAGGGCATGCAGAAGCCCATCCTACTGAAGGAAAGGGTGGTCTGCTCAAACAGAGCAATAATCCTTAGTGACAAAGGTCCGTAGAGAAACTTTAGATGTGAATGTAGCCTGAATTAAAAATAGGACCCTAAGATGTAAATAGGTTAAGCAGTATAAAACAGGACTCTCAAATTGCATTTTTAGATAGATCCTTCCTTACCTGAAGAACACTGCTTTATCAGTATGTACTTCTAGAGGAAGGAGAATTGCTGCAGTTTCTGGGTTTTAAGAAACATGAGGTTTAGAAATTGATCTCTATAGATAGCTCTAGTTCATATCCAGACCAAAGGACAGCGAACATGTACTCTGTTTTAGAAAATAGTTGTCAAATTGTGACTCGTGAAACACTTAATTTAGTGCATGCCTTTTGACATACTTTTCAATCTGAACATTTCCAGTGCTTATGATCAAAATTGGAGAAGATTTTTCAACTCACAGGGAAAGGAAAGGACTCTGTCCTTTTCTCCCACTTGCTAGCTGGGCTAGCATGTCAAAAGTTCAAAAGGGAATGTAGAAGGTAAAGTGATCTTAACTGGCACTTCTACCCCCACATTGTATCTGGAAGCCTGATATGTTGTTTAGAGATTAACTTTATAGACTTCATGCCTAGAAAATGAAAAGAGTTCCTGAAGACCTGGGAACTTACTGGTTTTTAGCAGCTTTTATCCAGTTCTAATCCTGTTTTTAGTAACTTGAGAGGAGAAATTAATATTTTCTGCAGGTGAGAACCTATATGCTAAGTATTTTAAAGGGCTTTCTACCTAAGACACTGACAAAGAGTTGATGTTGTAATGTGTAATGGTGAACTTTGTTAAAAAACAACAGCTGAAATCAGAGGAAAATAATCCAGTACTTAACTTCTGGGAATCTCCTTCATGCACTCTGGGGGACCTAGCTATATTCACTCTTGAGTAGAATATTCTTATCATCAAGACAAGAGTATTTATTTATAAAGCCTGACTTCTGACGTACATCTTAAATGCAATTTTATTATTAGTTGCTAGCACAATCAACAGTGTTTTACCTGGGAAAGAGAGCTTGAATGCTTTTAAATATTTAGCAATAAGACACCATAACAAAATACTGTTCTATACTTTATCACTTGTAAATTGTGAACTAACTGGCATAATGTGAAAGTACACAACTAACTTATCAAGTACTTTAGTGTGACAGCCAGAAACTTGTTACTGGCTGGCAGCAATACAATGACCCATAGTCACAGACCTGCCTAGTGCAGGAAAAAATCTCTGCAATTAAACCTGTCTTGAGCTGCCAAAAGTATTCCCCAGTGGTAGCTTAAGCATAACATCCTGCAAATGATACTGTACAGGGGTATCCATTCAAACTGTGACCAGATCCTGAGTTAGATGCCCAAGAGATTAAAATAAAACAACAAAAACGTAAAAGGCAGTAGCTGAGAATGATTACTGTGCATCTGCCAACAGGAAAGCTGGATGTAACTGTAGTCCCATGTGAACATCAGCTTCCTAGGGTACTCCTTGAGAGTCTTCTTCAAAAGTATACGAAGACTGTTAGTGAATATGCAGTCTGACAACAGTAGGCATTTTTCTGTGACTTCTGGTTGTGTCTGGTAATTACAGGCTCATGGTCTTACTTTTAGGAGGTCATAACTCCTAGAAACAATTTTGTAGTGTTCTAGCCAAGGTGTCATTAGGAGAGGACTCTCTCACTGTCTGCTTTTAAAATAACATGCAAGTTGGGTTGCAAAAGTGGCATAACACTGCACCCCAAGAATGAACAGAAGTAATGCAGGCTCTGACACAAGTTAGTATAAGGACTTGTATCAGGGTGCCTGTGTATTTAACATGGTCTTGTGCAGCATTATAGCTTACTCCTATTTTATGTCCCTTTCAAGGGTGTTAGGATTCAGTGCTGCCTCCTAGCCTTGGGCAGCAAAGCTCCCCCTAATCATGCTCTACTTGGTTTAGCTCTGTAGTCAAGCAGTCTGATCTCCTCAGCACTGAATGTTGTAGTGCATCTCAGCCTTGTTGGCTTCTTTGGATCTACCCAAACTTGGCAGCTTGTGCTACCAAATATTCATCGGTCCTGAATGGATTCACTGTAAGACTTAAAGGTTTTGCTTTTGAAGATGTTGGAGGCCCTGTTGTATCAGGGAGTAGAAAAGTACAGGACTTGGTTAATATCCTGTGCTAATATCTGAAACATTCCCTTGAATGCAGTAAGAGAAGCCTATGTGGAATAAGACTTTCTTCCTCCTTCCCTCCCCACCTCCAATTTTGTATATATTGGGAATCCAGCTCCTGAGACAGTAAGAATAGCAGATGCTTCTTCAACCTTAGAAACATCTCAAGTGGCCAGCAAATCAGATATTCTGCTGGGTGATATGATGACAAAATACTGGTGATTAGGATACCATATAAATGAGGCTCATAGCCATGCAGTTCAAGGCACAGCTTACTCATCTAGCTTAGAACCTTATTTCTGTTTCTGTATCTTGAGTGTTTCTTAATACTGCTGTTGTTGCTTAAATGGAACTAATGTGTAACTTAACAGCTTGGTTCTTGGTTCTGCTTATCAAAACTTCTAATCTGTCTAACCAGTAGCTTGTGTTCTTGTTTTCAGACAAATCTACCTATCTTCAAACTGAAAGAATCTACAGTCAGAAGAAGATATAGTGACTTTGAATGGCTAAGGAATGAACTAGAAAGAGAAAGCAAGGTGAGTAAAGTGAAAGGTAAATACAAGTCTTCATAGACATACAAAGAGTCATGATGCTGAAATGTTTTCATTATGTTATAAAGCATGTATCATATCAAGCAGTTACTGTGGTTGAAAATGCCCAGAAGTAAACCAGTGTGTCAGTCTTTTTATCAAGCCTCGGTGCTGCAATGCCAGAGGCTTTTAGTTTTAATGGGTTTGGGTTAATTCAGAGTTGAACTACTTGATTTCAGCTTACCTGTGTGGGCGGGTACTGTTCTTCTCTGCTTTTGTTTTATTACTTCACTAGGAATGTGACTGATGAGTTGGGTCTTCTAGGAGGAAGAGGTGGATGAACTTGCTTACAGGCTGCTCTTAAGGACACTTCTGTAAATCTTTCAGGTTGTGGTACCACCTCTACCAGGAAAAGCTCTTCTCCGTCAGCTCCCCTTCCGAGGAGATGATGGTATATTTGATGATTCCTTTATAGAGGAAAGGAAGCAGGCTCTTGAACAATTCATAAACAAGTAAGTGTTGGGTCTAGTTATTTAGAGACAAACCTGGAGCTCAGCTCTGGAAAATTGAATTAAAGCTACTCATCCTCTTAAGGATGGTAACTGCACTAGGTTCAGAATACTAACTTTCACAAAATCTTGCAGAAGGATGTACTAACATTACTCATCCCGTGTTTAGTTTGGATATCTTAGTGCTTACCAGAACAGCTGAAATGACTGTTAGTGTTGTCATTAATTTATGCAAATTGCTACTAAAATTATAGTGTTCAAAATAGTTCTACTTTATAATTTCTAGAAAGGTATCCTCCAGCTGGGTGAACAGTAGAGCTTGCAGTGGGCTTACAGCAGTTTACTTTGATTGCAGATATGAGGTATTATCAGTTTGTGTAATTATGCATATTTTCTCTAATCATTCTGAGAATCTTTCTGAAGATGTAAAAACACTATTTGAGGCATGCACATGTAGTTTGAAATAGACACTTTGGATTTTGTCGCTGCCTTCAAAGGGTGAGCAGAAATTATAGTAACAAAGTCTTACGATTCTTTTTCCACCATCTGACACTACTAACCACTGTCTGTACACTGGCCTGAATAGGTGGTTTAATCTCTTTAACAGCATGGATCCACACAGTGGGTAAGGAGTGTTGTCAGTTAACCAGCTCTTCTGGTCTCTATAGTTCTGTTCAGACCAACTGGACTTGGGACTGCTCCCTCAGAGAGTTCAAGCCTGTCAGTTCCACTGGCATTCTAATCTTGTTCAATAGTAATGCTGTTTAACAGGAACAGAGGATGCCTGTGAGTTACGCCAGAACTTATGAAAATGTACTTAGCAGTTGCTGTTAGTTCAGGCATGTGTCTTGGAGTTCACTAAAACTGTCTGTCTTGTACAACTAAGCGTGACCATATGAAATCTCTGAAGTTTTTCTTCATGTAGTTGCTTCTTAGCTCAACTTAGAAGTATTGCTAATGGTTCTGAATAGCTAAAATGCTTCAGATTGCTTTTTTTTGCTGTTCAGAGACAAGTGGAATGAACTTCCAAGGCATCTAATAATAAAATGGAATGTGTTTGGGTTTTTTTAATGCTGTAAAATCAAGGCAGTCATGACTGTAAAGTACAGCCTTTATCCATGCAGACTTGGAACTCTATCTTAAATGGGGAAGAAGTGCACTTACTGAAAGTTTTGTATGCTGAGTCTAGCATGGAAGAGGGTTATTGGTGTTCTGAAGCAGCTGATGTGAAACACAGTCATCTTTACCTTGACTCTGATAAACTCTGTATAGCCGACAGAAATGGAATGGCCAGTTTATGGATATCCATTTTCCAATCCTAATGCGAGTAATAAATTGACTTTGTGGAAGTGTAAAATTTCTTGGTTAATTTTTTCTCCTTTGAAACATAAAAGGAGATTAATGTAGATATTGATGTAGTGGCAGAGTTGAGTACATCTGGAATAAGGCTTTCCAGGCACAAACCATAGCAATTTAGCTCATGAGTTCTAATGGCACAACCAACTCATTAAGCAAATATTACTGAAGTTTTGAACCATGTAGAAGCTTTAAGGCTTCTACCAAGTACTCTGGGCACCAGTGAACTTAGACCTGAAGGTCCTTTGCACTGTACATTCACATTATTGCATAATCAAAGCTGATCTATGCTTCTAGAATTAAAGAGTCCCTCGGATAACTGATACCACTGGAACAAACAAATCTTGGTGCACCAATGCCAGTTCTTGATATCTGGAAGTGTGAGATGGATGTTGTTGAGGCTTTGTCCCTCTAGATGTAAAATCTGAATCACAACAGCTTACTTGAGTCAGCTCCCTTGGGCCAGTTTGCTGGCACCACCATCAGTACTACATACAGTGACATTCACAAGGGTGGTTATGTCTCAACACTCTTGTCTGCCTCAACCTGATTTTGAGACACATAATTCTTGAAGTAGCAGCTGCTATGTGTAAGGGTCACCTTGGTGAAAAATATTAAGGGAAAGCCAATGTGGAATGAGGTATTCCTGTGAAACCAAGAGCTGAATCAGAGATCAGATCTAGTCTTGCAATTCAGACACCCAATTTTCAAGCCTTCCTGAAAGGGAGAAGAAATATGTTGCTGCCTTATCCTCTCGTATATATCTTTTCCTTGAAGTTTAACACCAGTAACTTCATTCTGATGGGTAAGAAACTCAAGCTAGTTACTCTAGTTGATGACTAGTTACTCTAGGATGACTAGACTGTCATCCTTGTGAACTACTGCTTGAGACTGTCGGCCTTTTACTAGGACCTGGCAAGATGGATAGGTTTTATAACTGCACTTGAAATAATCCATTAATGTTGAATAGGAGAGCTCAGCTTCCTCATTATAGGTCACCCTCAGTGATGAGTATGTTCTGTGGTGAAATAAACACTAATAGGTAAATTTGGAGAAGATGCACAGAAGTGCTTGGAAATGGTGCTGAGCCATTGGAGCTGAGTACATATTGCATGTGTTCAACCAGATGCCTTCCATTTTGGGTAGAAATATTCTGACAGATACGGAGGCCGCAAGACTTACACAAGCTGCCCTTGGGATGGTGGGGGACTGTCTCTCCTAAAGGAAGAAGTCTGTCTTGATTGACCAAACTGGATGTAGTTTTTTTCAAACCAAACTGCATTCAGTATTTGTGTCCGTAAGTGATGAACTTTCAGGTATCTGATTCTTTTGGATTTTTACCTACACAGGAGTCTGCATGGTATTTTAAGGGTTCAAATGCAGTACCTTATGATTTTCTTCCAAGTTTGTGTCTCCTAATTTAATTTCAGCTCCTTTACTGTTAAAATGATGGGTTTTCAGTTTATATGTGGAACAAAATTAAATCTATAGTAGATATGCTGGTGTCCCCTAGAACAGGCAAGCTCTGTCTCCTGTGTTTGAAAGCTACCACATGTGCAGTGAGCAGAAGGGCCAGTACCCCCTGGCTGTGTGCAGTGCTGCCCATACAGGCCAGGGGCACTGACCCTGGGGAGTCGCTGCCCGGAGCAGTGCCAAGCCTTCGGAAAGCCTTCGCATCCCCTGCTGGAGCCAGGCTTCAGCTGTGCTGGGATGAGCTGCTGCTCAGTGACACTGACAGCTGAGGGGATAAGTGGCCTTTAGAAGGGTGTCCTGTGGCAAAGGTGTCAAGACCTTTAAAAAAACTCCACTTGCCTTTCTTAGCTCTAGGTTTCCTAATGCTAGAATGATCACTTACTTGGATAGTCCCATCAATTGCAGGTGACAGATGATGATGTAACATGCTTCCAAGTGATCAGAGGTACCTCAGGGTTCCTATGGACGAACTGCATCTGGGGGAGCGTGACAAATCTTGCTGCTAGACTGCATTCTAGTCACCAACAGTGAAGTGAAAGTGGAATCTATGCCCAAGTGCAGAACAGTAGGTTATTGGTACAAAACCTTGATCTGCAGGATAGCTGCAAGTAGGCTCAACTGGTTCACACTAATGCTTGTTTTTTTCCTCTCCAGGGTTGCAGGCCACCCACTGGCACAGAACGAGCGTTGTCTTCACATGTTCTTACAAGATGAAGTAATAGACAAAAACTACACACCATCCAAAATAAGGCATACTTGAGTTCTAAAAGCATCTTCTCAAATATTAGTGGTTCTTATGCTTGGTTTAAAGAGGTTGTAGTTTGTCTTAGCATGCTGAGGATGAACAGGCACAAAGTCTCCACTAACACCAGTACACTGCTTGGTCTTTGCATAGGCTTTATAGCATTTAAGAACTCACTTGTCTTCTAGCTAAATCCCTCTGAATCCTTGATTTAAGAGTATTATGCTATGAAACCATCCACCCCTTGCAATGTCTCACAAACCTTTCCACTATTATTTGCAATGACTTAACAATGTTTACTGACTTGGCCTTACTTGAACTTTCACAACTGTAGTGTCACGTGTTCACTTGTATTTGACTAAACTGCTCTGCTGTTTCTGAGGTAGTCACCTGTCTGAACATCTGTAGAAAGATTGCTTTATTTCTGATATCCTGTATGAGAAACACTTATGCAATTGTCTTCAAGCTTGTAAAACACTTTATACTGAAGTAATGAGGGAATTATCTTTATATTCTGTAAGAGGAAAAAAATCGAATTTATATACTAAAGTAACTTGTCTAAAGTTTTGAAATAAAAGTGAAAATACACTTCAAATGTTTTGTCACTGTTGACCTTGAGTGTGGAGTGTCTCATGCTTTCTGAGGAGGAGGGGCTTGACTATGCTAAGTGAATTGGTGTTACAGCCTTGCTGTGATGCTCTTCCACAAGGTAGTTTTGTATTACTAACAGCCAGCACTAAGTATCCTTAGATGCTGGCACTCACTCTGTAAGTGTTAAAGAACATATAAAGGTATTAAAGGCTGTTTGTGTGCTGTGGAGCCAAAGTTGGCATACCACTCATGGTAGACAGTCAACAGATCTGTGACTTTAATAACTTTGGGGAAAGAGTACCTTTCTACTTGGCATGAGAAGTGTCAATCTAGCTTCAAATAGCTAGTGAAAACAATGCCATCCTATAGAGAAGGGAATGTTTACATAACCTATAACATCAGTCCTAGATTAAAGTAGCTCTGCTCTATAAACAGAATTGGGAACATGAAGTCATACAAGTCTGCTGTAAGATGTGATCATAGACCACTTCCCTGAACACTAAAGGAGGGGTGAGCTGTAGTGTTGTGCTGGTTTTACCACTTCTGCAAAACAGGTGCAGGACGGCTGAACTGGAATTCACAAGCAGCACTGCTGAAGTTGTCTTTTACATAAGAAGGAAGTCAGCTAGAGAAGCTTCCTTAGTCTTCCAAACGTGACATGGAAGTTACCTATCCAAATGCTCTTGTAAGCAGATTCCAGAACACTCTAGTAGCAATCTGCTCTAGTGTTTTGTGCTATTTGGTAGTTACATGTTGACTTAGACTCAGCTCTGCTGCTTTTTTCCTTCTTATGACAGGTATCTCTGTAAAGAGCATCCTACAAACTTGTTGGCAAAGTTAGTAGCTTCTTTTAACTAAAACCATTAACCTCACTTATGGAAATCTGAATGTAAAAGACTGAACTGGGAAGGCAGTGGTGGCTGGCTGGATTACACAAAGTACTAGTGATTAGCTACACTGAATAGATAGATGTTTGAATAATTGCTCTTTCCACCTCATACTTAACTGAGATTGTGCTGATTCTCTCTAACCGTTCTATTCACGAAACCAAGGACCAAAACTGACACTCCATTTGCAGCCCAGGGCTGTCACTTTTCAAGATGTTTTTTATAATGTAAATAATTTCCAAATTTCCCTGTCCTTGTTGCATCACCCCTAAAAGTTGAGTTATTCTTGAAAAGGGGGAAAGAAGGGTTAAATGTATTGAAGTTTTGTTATGTAGGTTTAGATACAGTCAGTTGTTTTTCTTTTCTCAAATGTTATTTTCTGAGAGAAACTTCTTTCAGAAATCAAAGTAAATGCCACATCTTAAACTGAAAGATGATGACACAATCTCTAGCGTTTGCCATGAAAAAAACCCAAAATATTTAAGCTGAAGAGGGAAAAGCTGCATGCTTGGTGTCAAAGTATTCCTATTTCCAAGGTGAGGACTTTGGAGCATTAGTCTCTTAGAATTACAGGGCTGTGGGATCTGACCTGGCCTTTAGTCCTTCAAGGCTAGCTAGAGACCCTAATTCTAATGTAGTGTAACTGGTTCTGCTTCTGTGCCATCTGCAGTAGTGGGAGCAGGACGTAGTCTGAGATTAGCTGTGCCTAAACCATAGGGATCTGCACATTGTTCCCCGCTTGTGAGTCTGCCCTGCAGCTGGGCTACTTCTTGCAGGTAAGAGGATGAGATATGGGTGCGGTCCCATTGCCCTGCCTGCTTTGCCAGTACGCTCTGTTTTGTCCTCTAGCCTGGGTGATGTAGGGACTGGGACTACAGCAAACTGCAGGGTGTGATTGCCTGGTTTCCTAGCAGGGTGGATGCAGTTCATGCTTATTGCTGCTCTGGGACAGCAGCATGAATCTTACTGGAATGAATATTCTGTCATGGGTTCTGTGCAGCACTGGGTTCTACTTCTTTAGCTCATAAACTGAATTGTCACAGAGTGGAGAACCACAATTGCTTTTTCTACCCTATCAGGTTATTTTCAGTGTAGAGAGCAGAAAATGGTTGAAGATTTTTACAGGTGCAGGAAGAATGGATTATAAAGAGTTTGTTGGTTTCTTTCTAAGAATGTGCTGTCCCCTGTGGTAAGTGCATTCTTAAGTGCTCTGAGCTAGTTTGTATAGAAGATGTTTTGAGGTCCCATAGCCTGTGACTCATCTTGTGTATTTGTGGTCTGGCTGTCTTGGAAAAGATAGAATGTGAGACCCAACAGACTGCAAATGGAAGAGAGCTGGGGTTAAAACTTTGACCTCTGAAACGTGAGATTTTTGAGCTTGGAAGTCAACAGAGCTAGGATTTCACTTGTGACCTGTATTCCTTGACACTGCAAAACAGTGAGCCATCAATACACACAGTATACTTCCACCTGTCATTTTAGCACGCATGGTTCTTGGCTTACTCATTGCCATCTGAACAATACATTTCCCTCCTACTATTGCCAACTTGTTCTGTTGATTGGGAGTTGTTTCCCTCTTTCTTTGGTGTGATTATGCAGTTAGACACCTTAATAAAACCTCAGTCTTTTTAATTGAATCAGTACTTTTGCTCTCATCACCTTTTGTTAGCTGCACGGTTCACCGATATTAAAAATTGCAGTAACTTGCAACAGAATGCACATACTGGGGTAGACCTCGGATGCACTTAGTGTTTTATCCTAGAAAAAGCTACATGTCACCTTCTTGAGAAACAAACGTTGGAGCTGGAATTTACTTGGATTACAGAAAATAGCTCTATGCAGGATCTCACAAGGCAGGATCACCTAAGCTACTCCTTTAATGTTTGTCTAATCTGTTTTTAAAAACCTCCAGTGATGGACACTCCACAGGATCTAAGGCAATCCATTTTAGTAAAGAATATTTCTGTTCCCTGGTAAGTAGGGGACAGTGAAAGAAGCTGATAAAGGACAACAGTTAAAAGAACAATGGAAAGTAATTTAAATTCAATATATTTTTATTCTTTGTAAATACAATGAGTACAACTTTTTTACTTCACAAATCGGTTAATCCACTTTGTACAGGAAAAGTTTTACTCATTCTATGATAGTCCAAGTGCTGATCTTTCTCAGTGCTAGTTCCTAATAACAAATCAAATTTTGAAAAGTACAGCAGCTATCTTTAAATGGTTTTTTTTCTACATTTTTCATACATCAAATAAGCAGCTTGTAATGTTTTTGTGTGTGAGAGGGTGTAGATGAACAAGGCTTCAAAATTAGAACCTGGAGTTTCCTAAAAAGGCATTGGAGACTTTTGGAAATTGTTAGCATTGTATCAGTCAACAGCCTTTATTTCTTTGAAATAAAATTCCTTCCATTGATTTTTTAATAGTCATTTCATTTCTCTGCACATCTCATTGACAAAGAGTTTGGCCACCGTTGCCTTTGGTTTCAGCACTGTGCCAACGGGACAGCCAGCAGGTCACTGAAGCGGTCATCTCCTTTGTATTTGGTTTTGCTGTTTTAGTCTTCCTTTCTTGTGTTGTCTCTTTTCAGGTGTGTGTGTGTGTGTGTGAATGTATGTCTGTGTGTGTGTGGAAGAAGAAGGAGGGAAGGTCGAGGAGGAAATGTATAAAGCTTTTCTGTCTTTGAGATGTTAACCGAACAAATTGTGGTGACATCCGCATCAAAGATCACCAGTTCATTTTGTAGGAAGAATGGAGCTGCCGTCATAAGCTACCTTTTAATCAGTTCTGAAGGCCACTTCATGATGTATTATAGCAGAAGCAATGTTTTGGTAACTTGGTCTCAAATGTTGCCTATCGTATTAAAAACACTTTCCCAACATAGGCTACTTTTAAAACAATTCTGAAGGCCACCACATCTTGTGTTACAACAGAAGCCAAGTTTGGTCACCCGGTTCCAAATACTGAACAAACTAAAGTACCTTCTTTCACATTTTGTCTCAGATCTGCCAGTTAAATGAGAGAATAGCAGAGTCTTTGTTAACTATGACTGGCATCTGAATTGCCTCCATCCTGTAGTAACAGGAATAGCAGCCAAATTCCAACCACTTTCACTTTTTCTGTAGAACAAAGCATTCTCTCCATGATCTAAATCACTCTGTTCAGAGCAGCAGAATCATATCTACTGGGGTATTTTTTGTCAATGAGTTTAAGGACTAAACATTCCCAGGCTTATGCTTCCTGTAGATTTTGTTAGTTGAGGCTTATTCTCCATAGATAGAAGTTCTTCTCAAACTGTCCATCCTGATTGTTTATTTTAAGGTAATTTATATGTCACTGGATTTGTACATATCTGAAAGCAGTCTTGTAATTGGTACATTCCCAATGGTCTTCTTGAAAAACACTTCTTCTATTGTAGATGGACTAATTGAACGTAAAGCTGGTAAGAGCAATAGAAGTTTTCCGAAACGACAGGGTTGTGTGGGATACCTGGGAGACAGAGAGAAAAAGAATTTTGTTGAAGTTTTAAAATATTTTTTCAAAGGAAGAACTTTATTTTATAGAAAAAGACCAGTATTTTCTAAATTTCACGGGTGATGCTTCCTGTGCCAAAACCCTGTGTTTTGTACTTGTGTGAGCAAGAAAGTTGACTCCAAGGAAAACTCTCTGTGGCAATCAGCAGAATATAGGACAAGGTTTCTGAGTTTTGTTTAGCTCCTTTGTTTATTCCCCTAGAGTAATAGCAATACAGAGACTGGACCTGCTGTGTCCCTCATACAACAGTGTTCTTGATGCAGTTCAGGGAAGAGCTTGACTTGTAATAACTAGCCTGTCATTTGAAGTACAGTTTAAAACCAGCTGGATTGTCATGGTAATCACTTTACCCCCTTTCGGTTGGCAGATATATTGAATACCAATTGACATTTGTAAGGAAAGTTTTTGTTAAAGAAGCTGTGTTTTTCCCCAGGTAATGTGTTTGTGTATAGGATATTTTCCATCATTTCTCTCAGCTTTTGAAGCTAACACAGCATAGGACGTGTATGTCTAGCTGTGCTTATGCTGGCTTGACACGCCAGTGATTCTCAAACTTCTGCTTACAGTGGTCTCCATACAGGAAAGTGTAGGTTGTTTGGGGAAACACGCTGCTTCTCCAGACTGCATCCTGTTGAGAGCGACTCCACTGAGATCAAAGGGCTGATACTGCTGTGACACTGGCAGGAGGGTAAATTCAAGCCTGAGGATGAAACACACAGGCTGAAAGCCCTCTCACAATGGAGTCTGAGTGAGAGTCCTGTCAGTGGACTGCACTTTTCTCTTGTAAAAGGATATTGTTTACAACATATACTGAGTAGCACAGTATCTAAATACTTCCAGCAACACAGAAATGCTGTGGAAAAGTTGTCATGCTTGGAAGGGAAGTTGTGACTATGTATTCCTCCCTGGCTTCTCTCTCCAAGGCCCTGTCTCACGTAGGGTCTCCAGGGAGCAATCTTCATGGAAAAGGCCTTCCCTAGGAACAGGAAGAGGCTGCTATGCAGCAGTTACTCTTTTTGCTCCGAAGCAGCCATAACTGGATGGAATTCGCATTTTTACTTCCATCCTTAGTGCAGGCCATTCCCTGTAGACTAATAGAAGTGTTTCAGAGACTGCTACCGTCTAATCTCTGATACTGATAGAACTGCCTGACAGAGATACTATGACAGCAAAGCAAATTTTCAGAAGGAAAAAATACTACAGAAGTTCCTCTTCCACTGCTCCATCTCCCACTGTTTAAGTCCCATGGACCTCCACTGCAACTAAAGGACTTTGCTGCGGCACCACAATGGGATTCACAAATTCTGGGGTTTTCATTTCAACCTGAGCACAAACTCAGGGCAGCATCTTGGAAGAGCCACTTAAGTTCCTTGTGTCCTGATTTCCGTGTCTGCAAAATGGAGGAGATTATATGGGAACTGGAGATCGTGGGTGAAAAGAGCTCATACTGGTCTGAGATGGAATGTTTTGAGCATGACTTTTAGTGGTATTTGATTGATTAAAGTGTAGAGGAAAATGTAGCCCTCTGAACTGCAGTGTTGCACAGCTGGTATCACTTCCCAGAGGAAGAGCTCTCCTTTTAGCACTTTTCTATTTGTTTTAAAACACCAAAGTGCTGGAGCACACCCAAAGAGGAGCAGCAAAGCTGGTAAGGGTCTCGAGCTCGAGTCCTGGTTAAGGGTCTAGAGCAACAGCTGAGGGAGTTGGGGTTGTTTAGTCTGAAGAAAAGGAGGCTAAGGGGAGACTTTATCACTCTCTACCTGAAAGGAAATTGTAGTCATGTGGGTTTTGGTCCCTTTTCCCAGTTACAAGCAATAGGACAGAAGGAAATAGCCTCAAGTTGCACCAATGGAGGTTTAGTTTGGATATTAGGAAAAACTTCTTTCCCAAAAACGTTGTCAAGCATTGGAACAGACTGCACAGGGAAGTGGTGGAGTCATCATCCCTGAAGGTATTTAAAAGACGTGTAGATGTAGCACTTGGGAACATGATTTAATGAAGGACTTGGCAGTGTTAATGGTTGAACTGGATGATTTTAAGGGTCCTTTCCAACATTTTCTATGGTTCTATTTCATCAGGAAATGCCAAGTCCCAGCAGGCTGACAGCCAATGTATACTCTGTAGTAGCCTGGTCCCCATTTCAGTCAGTGCAACTGCCACCTTCTGTGCAATGAGAGCAGGATTTCACCCCTACACCTGCCAGCAGTACTGATAGAAGACACCACTGACCTGGTATGAATGTAGCTGTTCAGGGTGAGCTGGGCTTCGTCTTGAAGGGCTGCTATGGCGGCCGCATTTCGGAAACTCCTCAGTTCAGAACCACTGTGTGTGGGCACTGGAAAGCAGATCAGTTACTAGTTCAGCTTGACTCTTGGGTGGGTCAAAACAGTTCAGCTAGTGCTATCAATGAAAATTAAATGTTCCCATTAGTTCCCCAGCACTCCACTGTCAGCCTTTCAAAATGCAGCAATGAATTGGAATTCAATACCGGGAAAACTACTGGGTGATACAAAGCTATGCCTAGTTTAAAACATCATTTACACTTTAAAGCAGCGACCTCGTAGTTATCAGAGCAGAGAAGCAAGAGATCCTTTCTGCTTACCAGCTTTAAAAGTGACAATGCATTTGAGACAGGCAAATTCAGTAGCATCTAGCCGAAGTTGTCTAAATCTAGCCACAACCTCCTGTAAAGCCTGTATTTCTGAAATAATTTTATTCAGCTTCTGAGAATCTGTATTGTCACCATTCATGCCTGAAACAGAAACAGATGAAATAAATAATATTAAAGGCATTTGCTTTATTTTATATTGATTTCTGACAAAATCCTCTGTATCAATGTCCTCTCTATTGTCACACTTGTCTATCTGGTTCCATGTAAACTGACTATATTGTATGAAAGTTAATATAAAATCTTCTCTTGGATGATAACAAACACAGTAATTTGCATTTAAATGACAATGCAAGCAGTCATGAATACAACAAAACAACATTATTTGCATTTAAATATAGATTTATAAATGACAGGTATGCTCTATTGTTCAGTAGGAATTTGTTATTCTTTACATGTTGTTCTTTTTTCAGTAATGTATTTTTATGGTAATTTTTGTAACAAAGTCATTAAATTGTGCAATTCTTACCAGATACAGCCAGTAGAGTGTTAGCATCAACTGGAATGGCCCATTGTGCTATTCCTAGAACAAACAGTTCTCTCCAAGCATCTTCCAAAAGCATCAGCTGTCATACAATAGATGTACAATATAACATAGTGTATAATTTATAGATTTATAAACAATTTAAATATGTAAATTTCTGTTATTTTAAAAACTACTTTAAATGCCTGTCATGGTATTTCCCCCACAGCATTCATTAGCTCTTCTCTTAGCCTTTTGAGAAGGTGTCTAGAAATAAGTCTATGCATTGCAGAAAAACACTGAGGGTTGGCTCACTGTGCACCGTGTTGTGGACCAAAAAGGAGGAGAAAGAGAGAGTGAGAACTCTTTCCCCAGAGCATTTGCTCACAACATGAACACACTTGCTTTCTCAGCATATTATGGGTTCTCTTCTCCTCTCCTTCAGCACTTTTATAGCTGTTCTAGGGCAGGTTGGATGCGTGCTTTCCTCTTGCTCTCTGGGAATTACACTTGTTTCCCTTGGGAAGGCAGAATTTTGTGAAGAAAAGCCTGGACAACATCCTGCATCAGTGTAGGGAGCACTGCTTTAGAGCACACATGCACCTTATAACCCCTTCCTTACTAAGCAAGTCTTTAGATCTGTCAAGCACCGCATCTGGACACACGCAGAGTTTCTCAGTGTCACCTGTTTTTCTGCTTTTTCGCTTAAAATCACTCAGAAATTCCAGGCACTAAGAGCTGTTGCCTTTCAGAGATGCAAATATCCAGGCACCTACACTGACAGCATTGCTAGTTCTCTGCAATTTTTGCACACTGCGTGTCTGTATGGAGATTGTGTTTTTCTCTGTTTTCTCTGAGGCAATGCTTAAGATTTCCCTGAAAAGGCAGTGGTGCATCTGAAGAGGAGACAAAACTTCTGGAAA
This sequence comes from Corvus kubaryi, assembly GCF_017639235.1. Taxonomy (NCBI): domain Eukaryota; kingdom Metazoa; phylum Chordata; class Aves; order Passeriformes; family Corvidae; genus Corvus; species Corvus kubaryi. Next base: position 25,058,048 of record NW_024582091.1, on the reverse strand, counting down.
TGCAGACTGGCAAAGCCAGAACAGACATGTTTAAACTTGAGGGCATCTATGGATTGTTAGCCCAGACCAACTCTTATGAGAGGTTTGGAGGAGCTCTGGTTCAGCTGAAGTTCATGGCCAAAGGGCATGTGGTGGTGTGTACACGTTGCTGGGACCTCATGTCACACAATAGGGTGGCAGAGGTTTGAAGGGGTGAGAACTGTAGTGGGCTCAGGAGGTATCTTCTAGCAGCTCCATGCAGTGAAAACAGATTGCCCAAAACTCAGAAAGAAAAAAACAAAGCCACCAAACCAAAACCCCCAAACCTGCAATTATCAATGTTGCTATGGTCCCTGAAACTATCAGCAGTTTAGCTTCTTAGAAAAAGAGGAAAGGGGGTATTTTAAGTATGTAAAGAGTCTGTAAGGAAGAACAAAGTAAAAAAAGATGCTGTACCAAGTTAATGATGATTTCCTTGGAATCAGACATGTGAAAGTAGTAGGTGATACAGAAAGCATCAGTACAAGTGAATCCTTCATCTATGTGCAAACTCTTAACAATATTGCTGTTCAGAACAGTGTTGCTTGTTGCCAGCCAGTAGGACATGAGACAATGGGCAGAAATGAATGCACAGGAAAATCCACCTGAACATGAGGAAAAACTTCTTTACTGTGCATTGAACATTGGAACAGGTTGCACAGAGAAGTTGTGGTGTCTCTCTCACTGGAGGTATTCAAGAACTGCCTGGACACAATCCTGTGCAATGAGCTCTAGGATGACCCTGCTTAAGTGGGGAGGTTGGATCAGATATGATCCCTTCCAACCTGACCCCTCCTGTGATTCCATGACTGCAAGTTTTAAACCACCCTGTTCCAATCTGAATGGAAGGAAGAATTCTCAGAGTCTCTGCCCTCAACTTGTCACTGTAGGGTTATGTCCATTTTATGCCTTTTTGCCCTGTGTGCTTTGCAGAACTTCTACATAACCTACGGAAATTGTGACAGGAAGGTATTCGTGTCTCTGCATACAGTTGTTGTTCAAAACACTTACGTTGGATTCTACAGTACCAAAACCTGCCCAGATTATTGTCTGAAATGGAGACAGGGAGGGGGTGTTGTGTCTAGAGTGTGATGCCCATCTCAGCTTTCTTCTGAGAGCAGATGAATCTGCTCTTAAGTTTCCTAACCACTGCAGCTTGCAAACCCAGTCCCTCCTCTGGATAATCCCACCTGATGGATGTGCAGGTGTCTGTATGACATAGGAAATGATTGGCCAGCCTTTCATTTGCTTTTGTAAAACTTTTCTTGTCATTCATTCATGCAGATACAATGGTAATGACTGGTGGTTCCTGGAAGATATCAATTTCATATTTTCTTTCCCACCAAGTCTTTAAAGTCAGAAGACTTTAGAAATAAGAGACTATTCCAATAGCTAAAGCTTTCTTCATGCCTATGCATAAGTCTGTAAAACCACCAATTAAAATAACTCATGGTGAAGTCATACTCAGCCCTTCTTCTTCAAAGAAACAACAAATGCCAGGCTTTCTGAACAACTGGGTTTTGCTTCTTAATCAACCCATCCTTAGAGTGACCTTTTGTTGGTCACCTGCATTGGGCCAACCTGTCTCACAGATAAAGTGGGCAGGTGTGCAGGCCAGCAGAACTAGAGGCATGACATTTTTTGCTATGTGGTTTCCAATTCAAGATGGGTATGAATCTAGGGAAGGGACACAGCCTCTGGTTTACCAGAGGTAAATGATGCAGCAATGCTCAGACTTGTGTTTTATCAGCAAATTGGTTTCTATTTATTTCCTTGCCTTCAAGATAAAACTGTCCCAGAGTCCTGAAATTACAGTGCACTCGCCTTTTTAGAAGAGCACAAAAAAAAAAGCAAAATTCAGGGAAAGATTTTAGACTCTCCTCAGCCAGATGTCAGGGATACAAAAAGAGAAACGCAGACATTTACAGCTGGGCCATTGTCAAATTAAATAATTCAATAGCAATGTTATAAAAATCAACTGTATGATTATTCATGAAATAAGGTGATTAAAATCAGAGTTATTTCTTCTCCAGCTCTCCTAAATATGACAGGGGAATCATGCAGAAAGAGGCCCAAGTCAAAGCTTTTGAGCTGAGTTTTGAGGAAGCTGACTCGCAATGAGGTACAGCAAGTGAGAGTGATGTAAAGGAAACGTTGGGGTTTTAATACGTTCTTCACTAACATTAGTCCCTTCTATGAAAGTGAAAGAGGTAGTGGGTTATTTAATGGGAGCACTGTGGTATCTATGGTAAAATAAGCAGGCCTTGCTGTTTGAGGCATACTTGGTCATATGCCATGGAGATTTCCCCTGCCCCCAGATCCTGCTGCCTCCTCCACTAACAGAGATGATGTTGTGGGAAATGCCTCCCTATCATGTCAAATAAAGCCTTTGCCTAGGGAGCCTCCTGTGGACATCACTGGTCTAGAAATAGACCCAATCTCCTCCCGTGTGCTGGGGCTGCTGCTGGAGCAGCGCACCTGCGTCTTGTCCCTGACTCTTGGGCCTGTTTCTTTGGTTGCTCACTGTGACAGACCCAGTGCTCTGCTGGATTAGTGGCAGCAGAAGACACGATTAGAGAGCAGCAGGATGCCACACTGGGATTGTTGTCTTCCTCCTGGCATGTGTGATCTCCCAGGCCCTGTCTCATCGCTCCCTTCATCCTCACTGTGTAGCAGGACTGCAGGTGGAGCTGAGCAGCATTCCTCTTTGTCTAATTTCACAACAAAGATTTCAAAACGTGGGTTTGGTTCTAGAAATAGAACATTTTTATATACTTTAGCTTTATAACACATTGTGGCCATCATGATTTACCTTTAGGTAGAAAACAGTATTGGTTTTCCAAGAAGCTCTTTTCTTTTAGTTCAAAATACGTATTTGCATATCAACTGCAACACTTGCAATGTGCTTCTGGGGAGAGGAACTAGTTCCTCTGATGCCTGCCATGTAATGTCTATGGCACAGTTTTTCTAGTTAACATTTTGGTAAATTAGCTCAATCATATCAAAGTATTAGATGTCTTTTGTGATTGGAGCTTTGTGTAGATATCCACCCTTCCATTTTACAATTATCTGATTACTTTTTTTAAAATTGGTGCATTATACAAAGCACACTGAGTCCTCATCAAGAATCAAGTCATCAAGAAATTGTTTCATCTCGTATGGTTTACATATGATTTACTTGAGGCAAAGGTGAATTATCATAGAGGAAAACAAAACACATTAGGGAAGATTTTAATTAATGGTAAAAAATATTGGGAGCTGGCCAAATACTGTTTCCACCATATTGATGTAATTGTAAGCCAAGGTGAATAAGGAAAAAATGTTGGCTGTGTAAACAGTTGAGAGGAGAGGAGAAGAAGAGGAGCAGGAGGAGAGGGAGGAGGAGGAGGGTAGGGGGAGGATGAGGAGAAAGAGCTGTTAAAGGAGGAGGAGGAGAATTGGTCTTCAGAAACCACCTCAGCCATATCCTGAGACCATAAGTTTAACTAAGCATTTCTCATCCCAAAAAAGCAAAGTAAGATGCTGTTCCCCATTTTATGGAAGGAAAATTGTCCTACAAGTAGAGAAGTAGTTTTGGCCTGCTAAGCTTGGTCTGCAGCCTGGTGATTCCTCCTTTAGCACTTGTCCTTCCATAATATTCATTTTATATTAGATTTCTTTTTCCTGGCTTGATTTTCACTTGCTTCATGAGATAAAAGTTGGAGGAAAGCAGTTTCTAAATCACTGCCTGGTTTTCAGGGACAGACTGAAACTCTGCACTGAAGTTCAGAGCTGCTGAAGTTCATTTACGGATTTCAAGGTCTAGGGCTGTAAGTTCAGGACCCAATGTGATGTCTGAGCCTTCTTTAACAGGCAGGCCAGGCCGATGCCACTCCCACTGCCAGTGCCTTACCTGGTCTTGCAAGGACAAGGTGGAGAAGGCTGGGACACTTTTGGCCCACTTGATGCTCATGAACAGAAGTCTGGCTGCTGACTCGCAGACGGATTCAGTGGCCACTTCATAGAGATACATAGGGGTACCGTTGACTTCATGTGGGTACTAATGTCAAAAAGAAAATAAAGCCATTTCATACAGTGTCACCAAGGCAGCCTGGTCTTCCTGTCCCCTACATTCAGTGCTCCTGCTCATGCTCATACAGAGTGTGCACTCTCTTGTTCTGCAAGCAGAGGGCATTGCTTACAGTGGGCTCACTCCAAAGTGCTCCTTGCTGCTTATCCGTGTGGATGAGCTGTGCTAAAGAAACTGTTCAGAGTAGGAGGTTGAAAGGAGAATGAAATTATTACATCGGGGGGGGAGGGGGGGTAGAGGGGGGTGTGAAATGTACCGAAATTATGTGTGATGCTTTACTGGGTTACACAACACCACACCTCTGATAGCAGAGTTACAAGAATAAAAATTTGATTAGCAATATGTAGTTTGTAACCTTGCTTCAGAAGCTGATTTAGCATTCCAGCCCTGCTCAGCAAAGCAGTAAATATTCATTTAGCCTAAACATTCATCTTGATCCCTGACTGCAACAGGCATAAGGAGATGCACAGAGCTAAGCATAACTATCTAGAGGCTGTGTAGGGTTTGAATGGAATTGTTTTCAAGTGTGTGTTACATTTTCTTGCCAAATAATTTCTGATTCAACATTTTTCAAAATTACCACGTAAAACTATATGTTGTGACCACGTTTATGATGGGTTCTGCCAAGATACCAGCTCTGAAAATGCAGAACTATTTAAGCAGTTTCTTCTGTGATTTTCTAGATGCTGTGAAGACACAAAATGCCATTGCAAATGGGCTAATGAAAAACATCGCCTTGCAGCTAATTCCTGTGCAGCTGAGGCCACAGCAGTGCTTCCACTGGGCTGCTTAGGAAATGTCACAACCAAGAAGTGCAGAGAGCCAGCTTAGCCAAGCTTGGGTTTTGTGTCTGTGGGGACAAGTTGCAGGCTTTGGTCAGTACACAAAGTACTTTCTGAACTGCACCACTGTGGAGGTTGGCATTTTGCTGAAGAAAACTCATTCACAGGGATTGTATTCCTTGTGAAACAAGGTTTAAAAGTGACTTGTGGACGGGCTCCAGGCAGGAGGAGCATTTCTGCAGCCGTGAAGGTATAAGAAAGTGTGAGAGACAGGGTTTGCATGGAGCAGGTTATCAGTTGGTCCTGCTGCATACCCCTTCTCCAGAGGGCGTTACACCTCATATCCTGAGTGCTTTTAGGGATGTAACAAAAGTCCCCACCACAACCCACAAAGCTTCAAGCCTTTTTGTTTGCCATGTCTACCCCAGAGGCAGGAAGGAGCCGACAGGTTGCAGGCACCTCAGCAGCAGGGTTTGCAGCCCGCCGGGGGCCAGGGCAGTGGCTGACCTTTGGGGTGGGCTGTGCCAGGCCCACGAGAGCTTGTCTCTCCGGGGTGCCACTGACAGCGGCCAGCTCCAGGCCATGGGGCTCCAGCTGGGAGACGGCGGTGAAGAACGCGGGTGCCGGCAGGGCGGCAGCGGGGAAGTGCGGGGCTCCGCCGCTCTCCTCCTTGTGCCCGCGGAAGTAGAGGGCCACCTGCTTCCGTATCGTCGACGTCCGGGGACCCCGCTCGTGCTGCACCGCTGTGGGGCATCAAAGAGAGACGAGGGGGTCACCTCGGGGATCCGCACTGGGTGTCCTGCACTGCTCGACCGGGCTTCCCTCCCTCCCTGCAATTTTCTGAGGCCAGCCCGGTGCCCCCCCGCCCAAGACGTGTCTGGGGAGAAGTGTCTGAGGCTGCCGCAGGATGGGAGGGTCATTAGTGGCCAGGGCAAGGAGACACCGGAGTTACACAGCGCTCCTCGGTTCAGAGCAGCTCCCACCTGCTGCCCCGCCACCCCAGCCCCGGGAGAGGGGGAGCAGGTACCATCTTTGTTCATGTTGACCTCCAAGCACTTCTTCAGCCGGCAGGCTCGGCACTGGTTCCTGTGCGTCTTGTCCACCGGGCAACCTCCCTGCAACACAGCTAGCCGTCGGGCCGGGGGCAGCAGCGCGCCCACCCCGCCGGCCCCAGGCGCCGGCCCCGCGGCTGCGGGAGGCGCGGAGGGGCCGCCCGTGCGTGCGCCGTGCCGGGCCGTGCCAGGTGCTCGGCCCCGGGACAGGGCGGGCCGGGCGGGGCGGGCCGGGCCGCCTTCAGCACCCGAGACAGCGACGGCGGCGCCGCCCCCTCGGGGCGCCCCGGTGCACCGCGCATCCCTCCGCGTTCCCAGCCCCACGTCCCCGCGGGGACGGTGCGGGAGTGGAAGGAAGAGCGGCCGGAGCAGGAAGGGAAAAAGCGGAGCTGCCTCCGCCTGGGCGAGGGCACGACACGCCGGAGTGTAAACCCACGGTTGTCCATCGCCTGGCAGTGCTGAGGCTCACCGAGAGGCTGCCCCTCTCTGTCCTCCCACAACCAGGCGGTGTGCTGGCTGCGCCCTCCCCCTGCCCCCATCCCTCCTTCTCCCTGCGCATCTCCCCCATCCTCTCGGGTGGGCTGGGGCGGGGGGAAGTGCCGGGGGGAGGCGGGCTGGGACACCCAGCTCCCGGCCTCGGCCCGGGACCCCCTGGGAAGGGAGAGTGAGGCTGCGTGGCTGCTACATCTTGCTGCGGGTGTCTCTCTGTGGGTGGGGCAAGGGCAATGCGGACCCCTGGGGAAATGCAGGGTAGGGGGTGCAGGCGGTGGGGGGGCTGGCCTGCGTCTGGTACCTGATTTCCTGATTTGCAAACATAAGTCCTATTCCTCCTGATGCTCCGCTTGAAAAATCCCGAGCACCCATCGCAGGCATAAACCCCATAGTGCTTCCCGGAGCTGCGGTCCCCACACACTTTGCAAGGGATGTCTAAAATGCGACCTGAAAGCAGAGAAGGGAAAGAGGGAGAGAGAGAGCGCTCAGCAATCTGACCTCCGGAGGGATTAGCCCCAGAACCGCAGTACAAGCAAATAATGAAGTGATTTTATAGCCAACTTTCTTTTCCTTGAGCAAGTGTCAGTTTTCTACAATGAGCATTATTCATGCCCCGCTACGTTTATTTGGATCTTCTATAGTCGCCAAGACCCATTTTGGAAGGGAAGATTACAGCAGCGGGAGCAGCAGTGTTGCCTGCTAGAAGTGAGGATGAGGGGGGAGGGGACGGAATTCGGGGGGTTTGGTGAGGGGGGTGTGTGTTTCCCTCTCTTTCTGGCGCTCGGCAGAGGACGGCACTTTCCCTGGGCAGGAGAGCAGTCAGGAGACCGATGCACAGAATAAACCAAACCAAAACAAAATAAAATGACCGTGAAGCCAAGTAACCTCCTCTCCCCGCTAGCAACCCTGGTGAAAGGGGGCTGATTTCCTCCGCAGGGAAGGCGTGCCATTTTCTTCACCCCAAAACCTGCAGCAAAACTTTCCGTCTCCGTTTTGTGCGCGGAGGAGTCAGCGGGCCGAGAGCCTGGCTGGCGGGCAGTGCCCCTCTGCTCCGCTCCGCCTCGCCCACAGCCCCCGCTCTGCCGGGCGCTGCTTTCGCACCGGCTTTGACTAGAATTGCAAACGCTCTCAGGGAGATGTAAAAACTCGTACAGAGACTATTGCAGCCCGGCTCAAGAAACCCGCCAAAACCCCGCTCGGCTTCTGCCTTTTCTCTGGTTTATTTCTTCTCTGGTCTGCTGTCTCTTTTTCTTTTATTTTTCTCTCTTTCCTTCTTTTACTTTTTCTTTTGCTTTTCTTTTTTCTTTTTCTTTTTCTTTTCCTTTTTCTTCTTTTTTTTTTCCTTTATTTTTTCTTTTTCCTTTATTTTTTCTTTTTATTTCTTTACATTCTTCTTTTCCTTTACCTTGTTTCTTTTTCTTTTTCCTTTAATTCTTTTCTTTTCTTTTTATTTCCATTTTCCTTTCCGTGTTTTATTCTCCTTCTCCTTCTCCTTCTCCTTCTCCTTCTCCTTCTCCTTCTCCTTCTCTTCTCTTCTCTTCTCTTCTCTTCTCTTCTCTTCTCTTCTCTTCTCTTCTCTTCT